>NW_022900945.1:40764836-40771905 GCF_012274545.1 Fukomys damarensis
TTTTTTTTTTTTTTTTTTTTTTTGGTACCGGGGATCGAACTCAGGACCTTAACCACTGAGCTAAATCCCTGGCCCAATGAAGCTCCTATCTTAACTACAAGGTTCCCTGCAGAAGTGTTCCTCCCTACATGACCCCTATCTTGGCTCTGTAAGTGTCCCAGAGAGAGGACTAGCACTCCTGGCAGGAAGAGAGGCTTGCCTGAGCTCAGAATGGACTCCCTGCCACCTGCAGGTTACACCGGGTCCAGTACGAGATGCCTCTCTGTGATGATGACTCCGCCTCCAAGACCATGCACCTCATGGGGGACTTCTCTGCCCCTGCTGAGTTCTTTGTGACCCTTGGCATCTTTTCCTTCTTCTATACTATGGCTGCCCTAGTCCTATATCTACGTTTTCACAAACTCTACACAGAGAACAAGCGCTTTCCACTGGTGGTGAGTGAGCATGGGCCAGAGGGATGGGGGTAGAAGAACTGAAGAGATATGTGATAGGGGTGGAAGTCAGATCTGGAGGGGCGGACAAACATGATGGCTTCCCTGGGTCCCTGACACCTATATGTGGAACCTCTGCCTTGACCAATCTCTCATTGCTTGTTTCTGCTCACGGAAAGCACAAAAGCAACATAAAGAAGCAGGCTCTGGAGTTAGGCTACTTGGGCTCAAATCTAAGCACTGTCCCTTATTAGCTGTGTGACTTCCAACCAGTTACTCAGCCTCTAAACCTCAGTTAATTTGGCCATAATATGGGCATGAAATAGGCTGCCTTATAGTGCTTTTTGAGAGATAAAATGAGAATGTATGTAAAGTATCTGGTATACAAGTGTTAGCTATTACTAGTACTATTCTCTTTACTATTTCTCTTTACTTTGCAATAGGGATACTATTGCAGGCATGCATAGTAGAAAGTATATGTTAGAGAATTCTTTTGTCTCCTGAGTTTGGCTTCGGCCACTACTTATAGCTGAACAATTGTGATCACAGGAAAAGCTGGGAGGAAAGAGTGAGAGGTTAGGTCACGTGGGGCTGAGATGGAACAGCACATGCTTTCACACCTTATTGTCTGACCTTAGTTCTGAGGGCATTGGTAGTCATCCTGAGTGGCAGGATTCCTTTGTGCCAGTGAATGGATTCCTCAGGACCATTTGGACTCTCTGAGGTTCTATGTGTCAGGTGGGATAGGAAGAGGCAGCTGTCTTGGGATCCCAGGATTCTAGTGTATCATGGTAAAAGGAAAAGAAAAGGGAACTATGGGGGCTTTCTGAGTGTATCTTCTATTCCTCTGCTCCTCCCAGGACTTCTGTGTGACTGTCTCCTTCACTTTCTTCTGGCTGGTAGCTGCAGCTGCCTGGGGCAAGGGCCTGACCGATGTCAAAGGGGCCACACGGCCATCCAGCCTCACTGCAGCCATGCCAGTGTGTCACGGAGAGGAAGCAGTGTGCAGTCCAGGAGCCACACCCTCCATGGGGCTGGCCAACCTCTCTGTGGTGAGACCTGTGGCCATCGAAGGGGTCTGGGGGAGGCAGTGCGATTGCAGCTGTTCAGTCCTTCCCTAGGCCTGAGAGAAACACAGAAGGTGTCCCCAGAGCTGGTGATCCCTCTGCCTAGAGCTAGCTAGTGTCTGCCTGTAGCAAATGTTGACCTGATAAAACACCTGGCATGAGGGACACCTGGGAGCTACCCCATTCCTCATCTTTTCTCCCCCTGTATGTCCCCTTGTGACTGCCCTTCTCGCCTGTCTCCTGTTATACCTGTGTGCACACATGAACATGTGAAGGCAGAGCCCAGGGCTGGGATGGGGCTCAGAGCTGGGAGCACCCAGAGTGAGTGACAAGAGCTTGTTGTTGCTCAGCTCTTCACACCAGAAAAGGGCTATGGGGCAGTGGCAGTGGCTCCATGGTAGGCCTGTGTTTGGCCACTCCAGTTGTTAGAATTTTGAAATACGTTCATATTACTGGGTAAATACCTGGGACCTTGAGCTTCTCAAATGCTCCCTGTCATTTCAGTCACCTCGGGCCCACTATGAAAATGGTTTGGTTCTCCACACTTGAAGTGATTAAAGCCTGGCACATCAGGGAGCCTTCTGGAACATTCTGAAACTCATAAGTTCTTCCTTCATAGATTTCTCCCTTCAACATTTTATTATAAAAATGTTCATACATACAGCAAAGTTGTAAGAACTTTACGGTCAACACACACAACTCACCTCCTAGACTGGAGACTTGCTTTATTATATAGCCACACATCTCTCTTAATTCATCAGTCCATTTCCAATGCATTTCTAAATTAATTGCAAACATCAGTACACTCCCTACCTGCTGTGAGGTTTTTGAAATATTTTAAATAAATATTTGAATACAATTCTGGTGGAGACCCTGGTTTGGGGAAAGGAGCACCTTGGACAGCTCCAGGCACACTGACCCCACAGAAGATGATCCAAGCAGGCCCCACGTGTGCGGTAGGAAGCCCAACTGGCCCTGACTCTTGGTGTCTTGCTATGTTTGGCATGATGACCATTTGAGGGGGCAGATTCAGCTAGTCACTAGGCTAGATTTTGGGCGCAGGTTGTAGATAGTGAGATTTTTTCACTAGGGAACCCTTAAATGTATGATGATTTTGAACCCTGCCTCTAGATCCAGATCTCTGTCTTTCAGTTTTCGTAGCCCTCTGTACCTCTTTCTCCAACATAGAAACTCCACTCTTACTGTTTTCATGCTGTCGCTCCCTTACCATTCTCACAAATTCCTCCGATGTCCTTTGCAGCTCTTCGGCTTTATCAATTTCTTCCTGTGGGCCGGGAACTGTTGGTTTGTGTTCAAGGAGACCCCGTGGCATGGACAGGGCCAGGACCAGGGCCAGGGCTCCAGCCAGGAGAGCGCAGCTGAGCAGGGAGCTGTGGAGAAGCAGTAAGCAGCCCCGGTCTGGCTACTCCCGAACTGGACAGCACCTCTTCAATACCTCCGGCTTCCAGGACCTGCCTCTTCCTCTTCTGCCAGCTCCCTTCCCCCACCATTCTGGGCTTTGGACTTTGAGATGTTGGATAGGAAGGCATTGCCTGTCTGGGCAACCCTCCCAGTGGCTTCCTGTTCTCTTGCTGGAGCCCCTGATGGCAGGAGCTCAGTGCTTCTTGCCTACCGCCAGGACCTAGGTATCTTACTTAGAGTCCTACTTGTACCTCCCACCCTCTGAGTACCAGACTCTGCTGCAGGTGAGAGCTGGGGGCAGCAGGCCAGAGCCCTGAGACCGGCCCCTAACAGCTTTAGTGTAGTTGCAGGGTGGGGTTGGGGGGTTCCTCATGGTCCATGTCCCAGAGCCCAGTGCTTCTCCTTTACTTCTTTGGCCTCCGTTTGCTCACAAAGCCTACCATGTATGAACAAAAGAGGCCCACCATCCTAGAAAGGGCCCTTAGAGGGTCCACATGAGGCCTGGACTCAACCAGAGCAGATAAACTGCAAGTGAGTTGCAACTTTAAGGAAGAAAGCCAAGAAACTTATTTGCAGAATCTTTTTTTTTTTCCTATTCCCTGAGCACCCCGCCCCTAGCCACTGGTGCACTGTCTTATCTACCAGCATTCTAAACTCTACTTACTATAGAAACTCCTTACCTTTCTCCCTGCCCTTCTTGGGCTTGGTCTCATCTCACACTTGGGATACAAGATGAGAGGCTAGGAGTGTAGCCATTTCATCCCCTCCCTCCCCCACCTCTCAGCCCATCTCCCTTCCCCAGCCTCTTGGGTCTGAAGCATTCAAGATCCTTTTTGAAGTCTGTCCAGACCTTCCTTTTATTCCTGTGGGCCTAGATAGGGGATTTGGAAGGGCCCAAAGGACCATCACGAGGCTAAGGTATCCCAGCGTCCCAGAACACGGATGGATGGGCCCATTTCACCCTACTCTGCTCATACCCATTCCCCCACTCCTGCTCCTTCTCCTGTTCTCATTTCATATGCCCCCTTCTCGGCTTTACAGAATAATGTACCCTCCCCTGTCCCTCCCAGTCCTCTCCGTCTTCTTCCTTTCTGCCAGGCTCTATCCCCTCCCCAGTCCAGGGCAGGCCGATGCTACTGGTGCTTCTTCATTTCGGGACCCAGCTCCATATCTGTATTTGGTGTATGTCCTCTTCCTGAAACCTCTTTCAGTCTCTCTCTGGGCCCCAAGGCCTGAGAGTCCTAACTGGGTAAGGACTACCTGCCTACTACTCACCTCAAAACACCTCAATCTGCCCTGGCCCTCGGGCTGCTCATGATGAAGAGGGAAGAGTCCAATCATTTTCCAATCCAATGCTGACTGGCCCACTTAGCATCCCAAAGGTCAATGTGTTCTGTGCCAATCTCTCCTCAGGACTGAGTCAACCCCCTTCGACCTCCTTACTTCCCTCCCTGGCATTCATAGTAACATGTGCCTTACTGGTGTACTTGGGGTTTAGGACCTTTGAGTTAGGGCCAATCATTTCCTCTGTGGGTCAGAATTTCCCCCCATTTGACAGGAGGAGTGTGAGATTTACATCTTCAAATTCTCCAGAGGTCTTCAGTAAAAGAACTCGATATCTTGTTTTCTGTTTTGGGAAAGGATTTGAGGAGAGAAGAAAGGGATGAGAATGTTCCTAAGTCTGAAACTCTCTCTCTGTCCTGAGCTGTTCCTAAGAATGAGGTGGGACAGTTTGGTCTACAGCTCCAGAGACACAGAGAACAAAGGGGTGATTTTCATTTTTCTTCAAGCCAACCCCTGTGGGGGTCTGTGTGCAGCTTCTACCAGAATTTTGTTTGGATTCTGTGTCTGTATTTATAATTTACTTGAAATGTAATGGATAAAGTGTTCTCATTTGGGGGCTGAAGTTAGCAACTGGCCCTTCAGCTAGGGAAAGAGAAGAGGAAACTCACTCCTGCCGAGAACTCCCAGTCCAGAATTCTTTGGGGGAAGAGAAGGTCCTTCCTCTTCCTCAGGAGGCTGGCTGATTCTCAGCCAGAGAACCTTGATTTAGGCTATGGCCTCTGCATGGCCACCCTAAGAGGAAAGGCCAGTTTACCTCATTACTTCCAGAGGGCTGGTCTGGACAAAGTGCCAAGGGCAGAGCTGTCCTCATAGAACTCATGTTCCCTCCAAACAAGGCTGGCATCACTGCTTTGCCTAGTGGGGCCTGAAGTAGGAGAAGGTGTCTGATTTCTTCAGCTGCTGCAGGAAGCCAACAGGCAAGGCACTTGCCCTTTGCCCTGGAAGATTCTGACCCTGCCAAGTGCCCACCTAGGATCTTTCCTCCACATGAAACCCTTTGAATATTGTGGCTCCTACTTTTGGGACTATAGATCGAGGGTGGGGGGGAATATTGCATGTTGTTTTCAGGTGCTTGTTATTACACATTTGAATAAACAGTGCTGCAAGCATTTGCCATGGAATCCTTCAGGGAATTTTTCCCTCTTTTCCTCTCCCTTGCTTTAAGGTCTTAGACAACTATCAACATTTCTCCCAAGATATCATTCCACTCCTCTCCTTTCTGCAACCAAGTAGAGTCTGCTGGCTGAGCAGTTGCTTCTAGCAGGCCCCAGTCTGGTGACTTCACCTCTTTTGGTCCAAAAATTAGTCCAAAGTAACTGAGACTCATTAGTAAATTTGGAGCAAATTCAAAAGGCAAAGGATAGTGGTTTCCACAATGCTATTTCCATTTGCTCTGCTACCATCTGTGACCCAAACAAGCGTCCTGTCAGGAGATGAGGGCCATGCACACTACTCTTTCCTACAGAGTTATTGTGGAACAAACTTGCACTTTCATCCCTCTTCAGAAAGACAGTCACATTCTATATTTACATTCATTAGAAAAACACACTTGGACATAATTTTATATTCAATTTCACCAGGTTTCATCCAGGTTCACATGGATCCATTGGGGATTGTCTATGGCCTCAGGTTAACAATTCTTGCCCTTAGATATTATGCTTTAAGTATATAAATCTTCTCTGGAAGAAAATAAGAAATTCTGAGGTCTCCAAATTATAGACCTTGACTTATTTGCTCCCTAACTTGGTTTCCTCTTAGCCAATGGATTGCAATATGGAGCAAAGAGAAGAAAGGGGGATTCATATATCTTTTCTGATGAGATGGGAGAAAGGCAGAGGCAGACTTTTTTTGTCTCTTGTGTGAAGGTGGGAAGACATGATATCGGCTTTGATGATTAAGGTACTTTCCAGGCCTTAGCAAGGAAAAATGACAGATCTGATGAGAAATCTTCCTATGCCAAGGCTTCAGTAGCAGTCCTTCCAGCAGAGAAAATATTCATTAGAAAAAGAAGCCAAAATGATGGATGGAATCAGGGTCCAGCCACGGTTTGGGAAGAGGCAGTGCAGGGTATCGATCGCCATTCTCAGGAGAAGAGAGACGGATCAGCAGAGACGCTGCAAACACTGGCAGCCTCGGGGCCACCCTAGCTCCGGAGCTGGCTCTGGCTTGAAAATAGCCTTCAGTCATCCTGACAGGTGATGTTGGTCAGCTCAGCTAGGCCCTACCAAACCCAGACAGCGGCACGCCAACCCTCCGTTCTGCATCAGGGCAGCGTGGGTTTCCCACAGAGGAGGAACGACACGGGAGCCCTCCCCCACTCCAACCCGTGTGTCCTTCAGCACATCCTACAGACTGCCCCCCCTTGCCCTTCTGATTCACTGCACCCACCTCCCTGCACCTACCCTATTCGATCTACAGGAGAACGGAGTCGCTTCGTGGCTGTCAGCCCTGGAAAGGGCGCCAGCCAGCTGGCTGGCTCATGGTTTAAAGGGGCGTCTTGGGCAGAGCGAGGTTTGGGGCTGTGGTGCGTGTTCAGTGAGCTTGAGAGAGTGGGCTGGTGTCACAAAGAATTGTGCACAAGGGTTAGGAGGGGAGATCCTGGGTCTTTGGTCTCTTCCTTTCCTTCTGCAATTGTGCATTTCGGAAAGGCTCTAGCTACAAGCACCGTAGGCAACGGCAACCCCAAACTACATTTCCCAGAAGGCCATGCGGGCGGGAGGGAGAAGAGACCTAAATTGCGCTTGCGCAAAGAGGGAGCTGGAAAGGTAGGGGGAGAGAGGCGTGCCCGCGGTGGAGCAAGGGGGG
>NW_022900945.1:40772757-40786668 GCF_012274545.1 Fukomys damarensis
AGGGGAGCCGCCGACTAGAGCCGCCGTCCGGCTCCCCGGCCCCCCAAACAAAGGACCCGCCGGGTCCTAGTGCCCGCCCGCTCAGCCACCATCGCGCCTCCGGGTCCTAGCGCCGGCTTACCGCTAGCAGCCCACCCAGCCCACCTCTGTCTCGGCTAGTGCACAGTACTTGCCCCCGTATTTATTTGCCTTTATCTTTTTCCATGTCTGCTCGCCTCCAGCTTTCGTCCATCCTGCACCTGCTCTGGATCTTCCCATCCGCAGCAATCCTCTCCACGTGTTTCCCACGCACCCCACTTCTGTGCCCCCCTCCTCACCTCCTTGTTCCTTCGGCTTTTGCCCTACACCTCCTGTGCCTTTTTGGCGTTTGCCAGCCGGCTGCAGGGCTCCTGGACCCCCGCCCCCTCTGAATTAGTTCGTCCATCCATCCACCTATCCATCCTTCAACCCCACCCCCCTTCAGTCCATCTCCTACCCTGTCCAGCCCTCCGTCCTTTTCCGGGCCTCTTGCCCTGCTTCTTGGCTCTTTCCCCTGACCTCCACCTTCTGTAGGCCCCTGAGTGTCTTTGGTGAATAGGCCTACAGCCCCTTCTTCTAATCTTTGTCTCCTGGGCCCCAGGGAGCATCTGGCCTCGTGGCCTTCGGGGGTGACAGTAGGCGTCACACCCCTAAAGAAGTTTGCAAGTGAGAAGAGGTGGAGTAGGAGACCTCATGGAGCAGTCTCAAATGACACTTGTTCTCCTGTGAGACTCCTGGCTGCCAGCTTCGTTCTGTCCATCATTCCCCACACTTGCCTTTAATGGACTTAAGAGTGGGAGGTGCTCCTTGTCTCTTGCATGCCTAACCCACTACCCCTCATATCTGGATATTATATAAGGTTGTCAACAATCTTCTCCTCCTGAAAGGGGGTGTTAGTGGGCACAAATGAAAGCAGACCTAAGTAGGAGCATGGTCCACCCTGGGACTGCCCCATGCTGGTGGGCATGGATGGGGCCATTGTCAGGGTCTGGGGGCATTGAGAACCGGAAATGGAGTCAGATGGGTTTGGTGACTCAGAATTGATTTTTTCCCCCAAGGGACAGGAAGGGGGTGAAGAGGAGGGAGGGGAAGGAATAAGATAGGGGGATGGGGAAAAAAATCCTTTGCACAGCTAAGATGTTTTTGTCATTAACCCAGAAACTGAGGTACAAGGGCAACCCATACCCAGGGAATAAGAACAGCCCCCTAGGTAGGGGAGGGGCTCACACAGCTGACCATGGAGACTTTGAAGATGCCAGAGGACCTAAAGAAAGTAGTTTCTCTCTTCTATGATCATCCTATCAATGCAAGACCTGAGAAGCTGGGTCTAACTTTGCCAATGCTTTGGTAACTCAGGTGGAGCAAAATTGAGTTTATGGGAACCTTGGAAAGTATCTGGGGTGCCACAGAGTACCAGAAAGGACCTGTGTGAGAAATCTCAAGAAGGGACTTGGGGATCTATAGAAAAATTTCATGGTTGTTTCCCCTTTAAATAGGGATGCAAGCCCCGGGGAAGAAATGATATTTAATCACAATCATCTGACTAGTCAGCAATGGACCCGGAACTGCCCCTTGGAGTGAAAGGCACTTGGAGTCAGAAAGGCAGAAGGATTCTTCTTAATGGGCCAGCTGTTTTAGAGGCAGTAGGTGAAGGAAGAATAGGCACTTGAGAATGACCCACTGAAAGGTTGTTCTGGTGGTTCTGAGCACCAGGAGTTAGTCAGGGAATTGGGCTTCATAGTGCCTGGCTGCAGACCCTGCTTAGGCAGGACATGGGGCTCTAGGAAAGGAGTGGATGTTCTGATCTTCATTTCTCCTCTAGGGGCTGAGCAAGAGGAGAGTAGCAAAAACATGAAGAAGTTGGATGCCATGACCCTCATTAAAGAAGGTGGGAGTCAATACACATTAGGGTTGGGACTCAGGGCAGACACGACCACCCTCCCCTCCACCACTGTACTCCATGGCTGCCTGAACGAGCAGGTCTGGGGAATCCTCATTTTGATAGGCCTGAGTCAGCTGGTTGCACTGGCTCCTGTGACCTGTTGTTAGAGATTCTAGTCATAGGTGGTTAGCGTTCACTCATGTGAAAGCCCCGTGTGCTTCAGTACTGGTTAGATTGAACTCTGGAACCTGAGATCATGCAGCAGAAAGCCTGTTATGTAGGTTGGGAGGTGAAGTGCCTTCTGAGTGGTGGAGTGAGAGAGCTCTATGACCTTAGAGGGAAACCTGGGGTCCCCAACCCCAGTGATACGGGCTTCTGTCATTGCAGACATGTCCATCTTCGGGCACTGCCCAGCCCATGATGACTTCTATTTGGTTGTGTGTAACCACTGCAGCCAGGTGGTGAAGCCTCAAGCTTTCCAGAAGCATTGCGGTGAGGGGAGCCCTGGGGAGGAGATAAGGGGACAGGGAACAACAGAACATGGAACTTTGAGGAGGGTCAGTTGGGAGGTTATGTGGGGCAGTGCAGGGTGGTGCAGGGGATAGGAAGATTCTGGGAGCAGCTTCATAGCAATGCGGGGTGTGGGGGGGGTATTGTTTGAACAAACTTCTCACATCCAGTGAAGTTAAGGGGTTCGGGAAGCTGGTCTAGAATTCTGAGCTTTGAAGGCTCAAATTCAAAAGAGAAGGAAGCATATTCAGAATTTGTGCTTTGGAAAATCATTCTGTGATGTGAGTCTGCGGGCAGGTTAGGAGGTTGGGGAAGGAGGCAGTTGATAGCACTCACCTCGATTGCTCTCTCCACCTCCTGGTGACAGAAAGAAGACATGGGCCCCTCAGCAAGCTTTATGCCCGGGCCCCACCCCCACCTCCAGCCCCTGCCAGCTCTCAGAAATGCCATGTAGTGAATGGGCAGGGCCCAGCTTGTAGGACCCCAGGTTCCACCAAAACCTCCTCCAGGGAGAAGGGCCAGGGGTCCCGGAGCCGTGGCCACCAGCCTCCTGAGAAGACCCAGAAGGACAATCTCTGGTAAGAAGAGGCTGGAGACTTCCTAAGACCAGCCCTGATCCTGACCCAGGGAGGGGTTGACACTAGTGTAGGAGCCCCGGGTTGAGGTACTGCTCGCAGCAGGAAGCAGCCAGTCTCATCTGCAGCTCCTTGTATTCCAGGGAATATGGACTCCCCTTTTCCCATGTTCCACACCCCTCCTGGAGCCCACCCAAGTTCCAGGGCCTGAGAGAATGGCTCTGGGCTAGCATCCAGGCCCCAGGGCCAGCCTCCCCACCTCCCAGCCCATACCGTCTCTCCACGTGTAGCCTTTTCGTGCCTGTGGTGAATCTTGAGAAGATGTCCAGTCTCCCGAAGCCTGATGGACATGGAATCAGGGTGGCCCCACCCTCTGCTTTCCTCAGCCAGCCAGCCGGCCTCCCCAAGGACTCCCCTGGAAAAGTGCCCATGGCTCCCCTCTCTAAGGAGCCTCCTGGCAGAGAGAGCATCGAGATAATTGCCGGTGAGGGCTCAAGTCACCGGGCCGAAGGCAGCCCCCTGGAGAAGGAGCCTAGTGGGGCCAGGCTGCCTTCCAAAACCCACCGGAAGATGGCTCGTGAGTAGTCTCCATCCTGGGGTTCAGTAAGATAGAGTGGGAACTCCTTTGGGCTTCTAAGTCCTTGGGCCAGATGGGTTGGAAGTCAGGGAGCATTGGGCCTGGCCATCAGCAGGAGCCCCATTTCCCCTTGATAGGGTTATTGCCAGGGAAGGTTCTGTAGCCCAGTCTCTTGTTAAAGGCTGAGCTCACAGGTGAAGTTACCCTTCCTCACTTTGGGGAGTTGACTGTTACCTCCTTCCTCATATCTTGTGGTTATCCTGGCATCCCAAATGCCTGTGGCTGCTTTTGCTTCTTGATATTGATGTCCTGCTGGGGGCTTGAAGTCTCTAAAAGAAGTGCCTGGATTGGGGCTGGGGCTCGTCCTATACTCAGTAGAGATGTGGGTGCCCAGAGGAGTTCGTCTGGAAAGGGGAGCCCCACACCTAAAGGCTGGAGGCTCTTCTGCCTTGTCCCAATTCTTCCTGGGCCTTTGAGAAATGCCCGTGAGGTTTATTGGGACTGCTTTCCCCATAGGGAAGGAGTGCGATCTCAACAGGCAATGTGGGGTCATAAATCCAGAGACCAAAAAGATCTGCACTCGCCTGCTGACCTGCAAGGTAATCCCAATTCCCAGTGCATGATGAGGGAGGGCAGCACAGACACGGCCTTGGTGAGGAGACGAATTTACAGGTTACTAAAGACCCAGCTCAAGGGATGGGGTTAGGTGAACTCCAGGGATGGGGAGAGGAAGCTAAGCCCCAGTAGACACAAGGTGAGAGCAGCAGCCGAAGAGTGGCTTCTAGATTTCCCTACCCCAAAGAAGGGTTTATTTCACAAGGGAGTAAAACAAGAGCACACCTACAAACACACTGACACCCCTCCCCACTTGCCTAGGCCCGGACACACCTTGGCCCCTCACCTGTGCTCAGCTCATACCCACTCCCCATCCCTCTACCCTGCCGTTATCTAGATTCACTCGGTACACCAGCGCAGGGAGGTCCAGGGCAGGGCCAAGGACTTCGATGTGCTAGTGGCAGAGCTGAAGGCCAACTCCCGCAAAGGGGAGTCTCCCAAGGAGAAGAGCCCAGGACGCAAGGAGTCAGCTCTTGAGCGCCCCTCCCAGGAGCTTCCCTCTTCAGTTCAGGCTTTGGCAGCAACAGCGGTTCCCTGCAGCACCTTCTCTGCTCAAGCCAAGCAGACCTATCCATACTGTGCACTGTCCAGGTATGTACAAGATCCAACCCCCACTTTAACTGGGATGCTTGGGTCCTAAGGCAACAGGGACCCCTTGGAGACAGGCCCAGGGAGTGTTGTAGATGAACCTTGAATGTGGGGGGATATCTGGGCCCCTGGCAATGGTATGGAAGCAGGTGGCTCCCTTGTTCCTGCCCACACGTATCCCAGTACCCCAGCCTGTCTGTGGCATGCCAGATCCAACACCCAGGATTTAACATTTTCCCAGCTATTTCCAAAAAGCTGAAACTTATCATTGGGGAGCTGAAAGGGTCAGGGTCCTGGGTGAGGCAGTCCTACTGTGTATTTATTCCCTGGCCCCTTCGTGTGCAGAGGCTGCGCTGGACCCCGGGGAGAGCCTGCCTTGCCGAAGGAGACACACACGCATCTCTGCCTGTAACACGAGGGCAGACGCGAAACAGGCTCAGCTCCCAGACAGGCTCACAGGAATATGTGATGCAAGAAGGGGGTTGAGAGAGGACTGGGCTGACCAGAGCTGGGTGCAGTTAAGCTCGGAAGATTTTCTGGAGGAGGCGAATCTGGAGCAGATTTTCCCCCTGAGGAGGCAGGGCTTGGGAAGTGAAGGGGCTGGGGAGAGATCCCTTGGGAGCTGTGGCCCGGGCTCTGTCTTTTCCTCTGTGAGCTTTGTCATGCCCTCCTATCCTTTCCTCTTTCCTCTTCCTCTGATTGCCCAGCAGGGTGTCGGCCCAGCCTTTTGAGCTTGGTGGTTCAGGGACGACCCCACCCTGACCCCACCCCAGTCACATCACCCTCACCTCCCCTTTGGCCCTTCCAGGTCCCGGGCCTCCTCTGAGAGTGAGTTGGATGATGAAAGCCCCTGTGGTGGTGATGGGGACCCAGGCTTGTTCCCCTTCCCTCTGCCCCGGGGTGGGGCCCAGGCCTCCAGCGAGGAGAGTGAGGAGGAGGGGACAGCTGACGATCTCCACCTCCCCCCTGACTGCCATTATGCAACCCGGCCCCCGCGGCCACAGGCGGTAAGGACCTGGGGCAGGGGCCTGGGGTGGGGGGTGGGCCAGCCCTCCTGGCCCGCAGTGTGGAGAGGTCAGATCTTATGTACAGATGCCTCCCTGTGCCTCAGACACCGCCAACCATGTCCCTTCCTTCTGCCTCTAGTTCTGCACCTTTGGGAGCCGCCTGGTGAGCCCAGGATGCTATGTGTTTAGCCGCCGGCTGGACCGGTTCTGCTCTGCACTCAGCTCCATGCTGGAACGGCACCTCAGCTCACACATGTGGAAGTGAGTCTCACGGGCCCAGAACTTTCCTTCCTAAGCTGAGCATATGTGGGCTTTAGAAGCCCCTGTCCTTCGCACGTGCCCATTGCTGAGACCCCAGATAGGGAGTGGCATGAGTGGAGGAGGGGATTTAGCATCATGGAGCAGGCCATGAATGGATGGCGGGGGGTTGGGTTGAGCCTAGACTCTTTCTCTTATCATTTCCTGTACCTTTGGGGTAACTTGGGATAGAGGATGCCCAAACTGAGACTCAAAATGTGGTCGTCTGTATACTAGTTCATATATACAGAATGAGTTCATTCTTTCCTCTCCCTGTGCCTTGTGCCTAACCCTTACTTCCACTGTCTCCCAGCAGATGGCAGCAACTCTGGGGCTGTCCTGGCCTTTTCTAGGCAGGGCAGAGAGACTGGTATGTGCTGGGAAGATCCTCTTGTTTTGTTTGTTAATCACAGTGGGATTTCTTTTTGCTGCAGGAAGATCCCACCAGCGGCTGAACCTCCACCCCATCTTATCAGCTCCACCTTATCTGCTCCCCTTAGCCCATCCTCTGTGGGCAGCTGCCCCCGACTTCCAGGCCCACCTCCCAGACCTGCCTGCCCAGCCTCCATGAACCCTAACAAGGACAGCCTTGTTCCCAGCTACCCTGCAGGCTCCCCCAGTGTGGCAGCCGCCTGCAGTCAGGCAGAGTGCATGGGCGGCAGCCAGGCTATCACCTCACCACTGCCTGCCAACACGCCATCCCCATCCTTCAGCAAGCTGCCACCTTCCAAGGCCAGCAAATCATCCAAAGGCAAGGATGGGGTGGAGATGGAGGCTCCTTCTCGAAAGCGGAAGTTATCCCCTGGCCCTACTACTTTCAAACGGACCTGCATCCTTGAACCCACTGGAAAAGGCAAACCCTCTGGCTGTCGGGGTCTCTCAGCTAAGACTAAAACATCCCTGGCCATGGGGCTTAATGGGACAGTGGGGCCAAGAATGAAGCGGGCAGGGCCCCTGGACTGTCGGGGTTCTCTTCATCCACCCCCCATACCTGTCAAGGCTTCTCAGCTGGAGAACCGGGGAGCTGCTGGACACTCAGCCAAGGCCCTGCCAACCAACTGCCTCTCTGAGGAGGAAGTAGCCAAGAAACGGAAAAACCTGGCCACTTACTGCCGGCCAGTGAAGGCCAAGCACTGTCAGGCTGGTGCCCCTGCCGACACAGCCTGCTCTGTGCGCCGCAAGAAACCAGGCCCAGCCCTGGCCTTTGAGGAGAAGTGCTCTACACTGAAGGTACCAACTAGCTCCCTGAAGAGCATGGGCAGAGAGGAAGGCTGAGTGTAGGGTACGCAGTGGGTACCTGACATGGAGAGGTGTTAAGTAGGTGATTATGCAGGGAAGGGAAAAGGAGGAAATTGAGAGTTCCTGGGACAGTACTTTAGAGAGAGGTCATCTCAAGTGACTTCAGCTTTTGCCTAATCTTTCCCTATCCACTGCCTTTCTCTTGAGTTCAGGGAATGCTGCTTCCTGTCTGCCCTTGCTTTTCTTTAAGCAAAGGGGCTACTTCCTGAATTGCTATGGCTGTTGCCCCAGGACCTAAGCCTACCTCTACCCCTTGAAGGAAGAGGAGTTTGGGTCTCCAAACTGAGGCTCAACATGCTTGAGCAACTGGAAGGTTGGGCTGGTCTTGTTCCTTGGTTCCTCCTTTTATATCAGGACACTGAATGGCAAGAGACATGGCTGCCAGTCTTGTTCCTGTGCTCACCTCCCTGGGTTCTCCAGGGTTTCTACTAAAGCCTGCAGTTAGGTTTATCTGCCTTTCTAATGGAAGTCCTGGAAGGACTTATGGGAGATGGGACAGAGTGGGAAGGTAGGGAGTATTTGCCTGGTTTAAACATGGGCTTAATGTATACCAACTCCCCTGGTACTCATAGGACAATCCAGTACATCCTGACAGTTGTTGAGGGTCTGACCGTGTGTGTGTGTGCACATCTATGTGTGTAAGCATGCGCATGTGTTCTCCAGCTTCACTGCCAGGCTACCCCTCTTAGGCTGGTATTCATCTTCCCCTTGCTCAGTTTTACTTACCAGGCCAGCAGAAGAAAATCAGGATTTAGCCCTTATAATCTGCATAGTTCACTGGGTAAGATGACTGCTAGGTTCCTATCCTGACCCTGTCTCTTGCCTCTTGTCTTCTTACAGTCAAAAGCCCATTAACAAGAAAGTGCCTGCCCACTGCAACGGAGCTGCCAGCACCTCCTCCCTTCCAGATCCGGGCCTCAGGCTGCTGCCGCTTTTTATAACTTTATATTATTTTTTTTAAGAAAAAAAAAAACTCTTTAAAATACCTCAAGACTGTCTCCCTGTTCTGTTGCTGCTAAGAAAATATAAAAACAGAAACACAGAAAAGGAAGAAAAACAGTGTAGCAAATGAGTGTCCTTATTGTCCCTAACCCCACCCAGGATGCTTACATGATAGGTATTCAGATTCACTCCCAACATTGTGTGTGTGTGTGTGTGTTTATTTATTTGCATGGAGTCTTCAGATAGGATGAGTGTAGGTCTCGGAGCAAGGTTCCTAAAATCCTGACTCTGGTCCAGTTGGAAAGGGAGAGGAGAGGGGAGGGCAGCTGCACCTTTGGCTCAGTGTATGCGAGGTCGCTCCTAACCTTTTTCTGGTCTTCCAGCAACCGTGGACCTCCATCCTACTCCAAGTTATTGTCTGTTTCTCTGGCGGTTCCTGCCCTTCCCACCTCTTACTAGCATTTTCTTGTTTTCAGCCACACAGGGAGCTTGAGCTGAGTTGGTTAATTGTTCCAAGGATTGAATGCTCGAGTATATTTAGTCTCCTTTTGGGGGGCAAGTGGGTTTGTCCTTAAGGACAGGATAGGCCTCCTTGGGCTGGACCACCCCTTTCTGTATGCAGAAGGGAGAAGGGAGATCACTTGCAAAACCTGGGGTGTGGGAGGCCCTGGCTCCTCAGGATCACCTCGCTCTCAGAGTTGAACAGCTGTTGTGGAGGCGGTAAGGGAGTGCCTTAGCTCTTCCGTTTCTCAGCTGGGGACAGCTGCGGGTGAGGGATGAGAGTAGCATCCCCTTCCTCGCCCTCAAACCTGAATTCACCGGGTGCAGAGCACTAGATTTTCAGCCCTGTCCTTTTATTTCTCCTTGTGTTTAGGCAGGAGAGTGAGTGGCCAGGGAAATCCCAGTACTTCGGGAAAGCTGCTAAAAACACTCGTTTTACACTCGGGTCAACATATCAAGTGTGCATGATTTGGGGTATCACTGAAATCGGTTGCCAGACATAATATCCGCAGGCTGCTTAAGATACAGCCCTTACAGGCGCAAAGATACAAATGAAGGTGGGCTGGTAGCCCTCAGGTCTGGGACTCCTGGGAGCGGCCACGGAAGCGCCCCCGCATCCCCCAGGGGGCGCTGTGGGCGTCTCCGCCGCAATGCCGGCGGCATCCCCGGGGAGGAGCCTCTCCTGCAGCCGCTGCCGCCTCTGCGATAGCAAACCCGGAAGACGCCTCCAGCAGCTGGACTGTGCGGCTGGCCGGGAAAGGCCATGCAGCCCCTGGAGGTAGGTCTGGTTCCCGCTCCAGCGAGGGAGTCCAGACTGACCCGCTGGCTGCGGAGAGGCAGTGGGATCTTGGCGCACCTGGTAGCTTTGGGCTTCACCATCTTTCTGATTGCGCTGTCCCGGCCAGGAACCAGTGAGTTTGTGAGGCGGGGCGGGACCATGAGAGGGGGCGGAGCCGAGGTGCTTGAGGGGCAGCTGTGGAGGGTACCCGGAACAGTGAAGGGTCGGGCAGCCGTTGGGTTGTTAGAGCCTGGTGGGCGGGGCCCGGGGAGTCTAGAAAGGGTGGGGCTACGGGTGCTGGGTGTGGGGGAGAGCAAGTGATTGAACAGACCGGATACTTCATTGTAAGCCAGGCTCCTGATGAAGGATACAAGGGAAGGGAGGCGGAGGTCTACTCTAGCACTGAACTGACAGCTGAGAGAGGCCAAATGGGGACCCCAGGCCAAGCTGGCATGAGTCCTTCGTGGTTGATCAAAGGTCCTTTGTCACTCCACTTTGCCCTGAATTCCTGAGTAGGTTTGTGCATGATATGCTGCCCTTTCCCCTGTGCCCCGATTCTTTGGGCTCCACCTAGCCAAGGTGGGTAGGAGCAGTGGTGCTCAGCCATCAGCCTGTTCTGTTTCTTAGGTCTTTTCTCCTGGCATCCAGTATTCATGGCCTTGGCGGTGAGTTTAAGTTTCTATCTGCAATTGATTTGGATATGCTTAGCATCACCCATGGGGAAATATCCAATTTTCACAAGGCTCTGCCTTTCTAAGGTTCAGAGACGTGGGGAAGACAGCAGGGCTTCATCTCTCCCCATAGCCTATGGGCCTGAGAAACATGGAGTGCTGGGCTCTGGGTAGAGTGTCAGGGGGTTAAGAAGATGAGAGGGTGTGGGAGAGATTACGTCTCTGGGGCCTGAAAAGAGGAAGTGGAAAGCATATTATCCACTTGTCACTGTCCTTGTCCCCCAAATTCAGAAGAAAGTAACATTTGCCATTCCACTGGTCCAGAAATGGGAAGGCAAATGTCAGCTGGAATGATGACTTACATTAAGTGCCAATTCCCAGCTATTCAAGTTCTGACCTATGAAGCAGGAGGTCTTGGAGGAAGCTTCACCCTTTGTCCTCCATTTAGATATGTGAGGTGACCTCCTTTTCAAAGTCTCTAAGCCACATCTACAGCTCACCGGCCCTCTTTTGTATTCACAGTTCTGCCTCTGCATGGCTGAGGCCATCCTAATCTTCTCACCGGAGCACTCCCCATTGCTCTTCTGTTCCCGAAAGGCCTGGATCCGGCTCCACTGGGCAGGACAGACCCTAACCATCCTTTGTGCTGCCCTAGGCCTGGGCTTCATCATCTCCAGCAAGATCCGCAGTGAGCTGCCCCATCTGGTGTCCTGGCACAGCTGGGTAGGAGTTCTGACGCTGCTGGCCACTGGTGCCCAGGCACTGTGTGGGCTCTGCCTACTTTTTCCCCGAGCAGCCAGGGTCTCGAGGGTGGCTCGCCTCAAGCTCTACCACTTGACATGTGGACTGGTGGTCTACCTGATGGCAACTGGAACAGTGCTCCTGGGAATGTACTCAGTATGGTTCCAGGCCCAGATCAAAGGTGCAGCCTGGTACCTGTGCCTGGCACTGCCCCTCTACCCAGCCCTGGTGATCATGCACCAGATTTCCAGATCCTACTTGCCAAGGAAGAAAATGGAAATGTGAATGCCTCCAAACTGAATTTAGTAGGGATACTTGCCTTTGATTTCAGTGGCTCCTTGGTGAACTTCAAGGGACTGATTTCACAAGTGGTTAGATTTTTGTATTTCATAAGTGGGCCTGGGGCTGCAGAAACCGAAGCATATATTATTGAGCAACAATTCAGTAGGCAAAAATGGGGAAATGTCCTGGGTACAAGTGGAAGGTGATAGAGACAATGAGCCTCAGGCCTCCACTCTTGATGGGAAACAGAAGTATTAGGTGGTGGTAGTGGTGGTGGTGGTGGTTATGGTGATGGTGATGTCCTGTGTGTCTGATGAAGAGCTGGATTCCTGCAAGTTAGGAATGAAAGACACATATTGGGTTCGTTTTGAGAAGGCAATGTGATCTAGTAGAGAAAATCCTTGAGTATTGCTTGTGGTCTTCTTGGGTTATTGTACCACCTTAGGTAAACTCTGTATCTTAGGACCTCAGTTTCTTCATTTGTGAAGTGAATGTTTCTAAACGATCTCTAAGTCCCTTCCACCTCTCATATTCGGTGTTTTTCAAGTTGATGTCACTGAACACCCTCCCAGCTCTGTACTGTGTGGACTACATAGCAGCCTCAGGATATGACTTTTACTCCCTTGAGAAGGAGGTCTACCCTTGTAGCCCTTCAGAAATCTTGCCAATTTGGCTCCTCGGCTAGGGGACAAGGGAACAGGTACTGTGGAGAGAAGGGGTGGTGGGGAATGTCTTGTGGACTCCAAGACAGTAAAGGCACTAAAGTCACTTTAAAACTGTTGAAGGAGTGAAGGGCACTAGCTTATCAAGCTCTTAGCTTCTTATAGCCTCCTTAGCTCAGCTAAGAACTTCCTTTAGCCCACCTCGGGATCTGGCTTGCAAAACCTGGATGTGCTCCATCCCTTGACATCCCTTCTCAGGGCAAAGTAGTCTTGTGCATCTCAGTTTTGCTTTTTTTTTTCTTTTTGGTACCAGGGATCAAACTCAGGACCTTGAGCTTGCAAGGCAGGCGGCAGAACCATTGAGCTAAATCCCTGGCCCGTGTTTTGTTGTTCTTAGGGCTCAGGGTCTTGACTTAGCACATAACTTCATGGAACTATTCTGATGCTTTTAGAACAAAATAAGGGCCAAGGAAGTGGGCAGGACTCTTCGGATCCAAGGAGAACAAAGTCTGTGTGGTTCCCTTTCTCTCCTCATCATGTAATCTTTCCTTAGTTGTCATCTCCTGATAGCTTTTTGACCCAACAGGGGTTGGGTTTGGCCAGGTAGCAAGTGAGGGCTGGACTCTCTTCCCTGCAGAAAACCCTCCTTGTTCCAGCTGAAAGTTGTTCCCCAGACTGCCTTCAGTGGTAAGGCCTGGATGCCAGACTAGTTAGCTGTGGTCTAGCTCATCCAGGGCAATGAGCCCTCCATAGATCACACAAGGACTCGAGACAACTGGCTTTCTATAGATACAACCCATGGAAACTGGGAGTCCTGGGAGCTCCATTTCCTGTGATCAGGGTGAGGCTTTCTTTGATGTCAGTATCTTAAATGTCCCAGGCCTTCTGAAGCTTCAGGGCCTCCTCTCCATGTGAGTGAGCAAACAGGTTGGTGTGATTCAATAGCATAGGAATGGGGACTGGGAGGGCTGAAGTATTCTCAGTGGACCTCGCTGTATTTCTTCTAGATTAGATGGCATCTCCCAGGATCTCTCTAGGTACTGAGCATCTAAAGGATATACAGAGGACAATTGTGCTCTCCCTCCTTCACACTGCCCAACATGGTGCGAAGTTAGAAGCAATGGTTACTGGGTTACATGGAGATTCTCACCTAGGGTCAGTTTGATCCAGGAATTCCATTCTTCCCCTGATCGTGGCCAGTGCTGGGGATCTACATAGGGTGAGGGGGTCGTAGGGTTCATCAGCCTGCTCTGAGAGCAGCAGGCAATGCCGGAAAGCCTGAGCCTGCCTGAGGTGTTGCCTCCTCCCAGGTGGTGCGGGGGCTGGTGGGCGGGCAGGCGGGCAGGCGTGCTGACAGCCGGCAGTTTGCGTGGGCTGTGCCATCTGATGTCTATTCCCAGCCCTGGGAGGAAGGGGAGTCATTTATATTCTGCAAGAGGAAGGGACCCAGCTGTCGCCTCTCTGACCAGTGGGCCTGGAGGGTAAGGGCACAGACAGGGCAGCATGTAGGGCTTAGGTGGTCTGCTTAGCGCAGTCTCACTGCATTATAGGGAGTAGGTCATCAGCAGGAGCTTTTCTTCCTGGTAGGCCAGATTGTGAGGGAACTTCCCTCCTCCCATCTTTCCATTTCTCCCTCCATCACCACCTGCCCTCACGTCCTGGGGCAGCAGCTGGACAACCATTAGACCTCAGTGCCAGGGCACTCTTCCTCCAGCTGGGATCTCAGTGGCTGCTGGCAGCATACGCCTCCTGGCTGTGTGCTCCCTCCTTCGTGCCCCCTCCCCCACTCTCTGTGTCTCCTAATGTCTAGGTACTTGCTGGGCTCCTCAGCAGCCAGGCAGAGGCCTCAAGGGACAAGCAAAATGGCTGCCCTTTGCCCTTGTTCCCTGACAAGGGGAAGCTGCTCTTAAAAATAAAAAAGCCAGGGTGCTCAGATTAAAAAAAAAAAAAAAAAAAAAAAAAAAAC
>NW_022900945.1:40786956-40797592 GCF_012274545.1 Fukomys damarensis
AAAAAAAAAAAAAAAAAAAAAAAAAAAGCCTGTCATTTGCACATATTTCCATACAGGCTCCCAAAGTCCTGATTCCATATTTGATTGTGTTCCAAGTTTGATTATATTCACACTCAACCTCGAGGACATTAGAAACATAGATGGTTTTGTATTTAAATCCAAATGGTAATGGAATTGCTGTTCTGGATTTGGATTCCCATCACAAGCTCCTATCTTTCCTGTAACTAACCCTTCCTTTGAGCCCTATCAGGGCTGGGGGTGGTGTTGAATGGCAGGAGCACCTTGTTTGAGGAAGTTATCCAGCCTCCCCTCCTTGGCTGTCAGCTCCATCTGAGATAGACTGTTATTACCTGCCAGCCAGTACCCCCTCTCCCCACTGCTCACAAGGCAGATCACCCTTCCCCACTCCCTGACAATGGCCTGTCCCTTCATTCTAATTGTCCCCATCCTGACACCCCCATGCATGGCTGCTGTGGGTCTTGTTTTTCAGACCTCACTGTGGGAGATCTAGGCATCCTCCCTGAGCCAGCTGGCTGCTGTGCCGAGGCCTGTTCAGTTAATAATAATCATTAGCTGAATGGTGCTGGGGCCTTTCAGCTCCAGATCTCTAAGCACTTGCAGGCTGAGTCAGCCAGCCCTCACTTTCCCCCTCTTCTTGGGCTGCAGAGTGTGACAGAATGGGGAGGCACTGTGGGAGAGGAGGGAGTCTGGAGTCTTGTGGCCTATCCATCCCTTGAGGTTTTTTTCTGGGAGCAACACTGAGATGCCTCTTCATAAACTAATAAGGGCTGAGTCCGACAAAGGTAGAGAGATATAGGGAAAACAGTGTATGTTCAGTTGAGACTGGTGGTGGCAGTGGCAGCTGATGACCTGGAACTTCTAGTACTCCTGCCTTTCCTTCTGTTTACCTTCCGTGGCCTCCAGGGGGCACCCTGGGTCCTTATGCCCCAACCTCAGCATTTTCTGGTGCCCCCTCTGCAAGCTCAGGATGCATGGAGGCTTCTGGTTTAATGTCCCTGTGTCTGGTTGGCATAAGTAGCCTGTGCATCATGACGTAAAAGATACATTGACCTGGGAACTGGGAAAGCTGCTGTATCAGTTTACTCAGCCCCCACCACTGCTGTGGCTATGGGCAAACCACCTGGCTACTCGACCTACCTCACAGGGATGTTGAGAGTTAGATAAGAGAAAGCTTGTTAATAGGAGATGGAAAGTTCAAAGCATTAAACCTATGTAAACTGGTGGTATTATTGTGTTTTTGTCCTTTTCTCTCTCACTGAGCCTGGCTCTGGGCTTTATGCTTCCTAGGGAGGCAGTAAACATTTATGGATAATGATGCTTGGGGGACCCAAGTCTGAGAGGTTGTGCTATCATAAGAGAACACAGACATATTTCTTTCTTCAGGATGAAAGGTCAGTTCTTAGGTACTCCTGCCAGAAATGCCACCAAGGCCATGACCAGTGAGGCTTCCCCTACCTAGTATTTTTCATAGGGCTAACTGCTAATCTTGCTTACCAGGTCTAGTCTGAAGTGCCCAGAGTCAATCTTAGATAAGAGCTGCTTGTCACAGGTCTAAATATCTTATCCCTAATTTTGTTCTTCTTAGGGAAAGGGGTACATAAGCCAGGAAGTGAGGAACATTAGAAAATACCACACTGTCATCCCAACCCTCTGGTTTTCCTTCAGTAGCCTCAAGCCCTCATACCAGGCACTGGGGATGCAGAACTGTGAGGGACATGGCTTCTGGCTTTCAGGGACCCACAGCTTGGTTTCCCTTCCTTATTTCAGGCTCTCGGTGTAGGATCACAGTCTTCTCATTTTCCTCCAGATGCTTTATTGGATGCATGTATGTGCATGCATGTGCACACACACACGCGCGCACACACACACACACACACATACCATGAAAGTCTGTTTAAATTTGAAACTAGAGGAAGGAGGATACTTTCCATTCCATCTGTCTGAGAACAGGCAGTGGTCTGCCTGGAGTGAATGCAGAGAGACAGGAGCAACAGCAGCACAGAGGCTTGAATATATATTTTTTATCATGTTTTTTTCTGTCCTGGCATCCAGGAATTAAATACTAATCAGGCATTGTAGATGTAATCTCAGCCATTCTCACAAGCATGGGCACAAAGAAGGCATAAACTGAAAGGTGGGAGGATTGTGCCCTAGATCTGTCCTGGAGGGCGGGTGGCAATAGTCTCAGCACTGGGCTGGACTTAATGCAGACAAAAGTACTTCCAGTAAACAGTACCCCACTCCCAACCCAAGGCTTGGCTGATCACCAGTGCAGTCTCTGAATAACGGTCCATTTTTAATCCACCTGCTAATGTCAGAATTTCCCAGATGAGTTTTTAACCTCTTTTGGAAGCAGACTTAGGAACCATTTCAAGATATTCTGTGGTACCTGGAGTCAACTCTGTCTCAGTGCGTATACCTGAGTACCCCCAGCACTGATATCTTTAAAGTAGATTCCTACTTATCTCACAGTGCATCCTAGGTATGCCCAGTTCTGCTTAGTCCCACACCAGGAGCAAGTTATGACCAACTAAGGGAGAAGTGGTAGGTGAGAGAGAAGCAGCACCAAGTACCAACTCCAGTCCTCTTAACCTGTGTGTTCACTATGCACATACATACACACACATCCCAGAGCTCTGAGGGCACTGACTTTAGTATGCCAGTATCAAAGCGCTTCTGGAGTAGGCCTGCATGTTGTGGCTCACTGAAGGGTGGTTCTCTCAGGCCATTGTTCTGTGCATTCTTTGCTTAGGGGACAATAACCAGGCTAACTAGAAAGGCTCTGGAATGTACCTTAAGTATCTTCACCATTTGATATTTTCCACCTGTCAGTATTTATACCTGATGAGAAGGCTCAATTGACAGCTGCTTTACCCTTCCTCTCTCAAGCCCTCGGAGCAGCAGCATCCTGCACAGATTTACTGTGGCCTGCCCAGAAAAGCCAACTGTCCTACTGAAGGAGCCTGAGCCTTTTCTGCTATGTGGGTGGGGAAAGTGAAGCTACTCCACTAGTTTCCTGGGAGACCACACAAGTGGTACAGATACAGAAAGGGGAGGAGTTGAGAAACCAGGTGAAAGAAAGAGTAGGCTAGGGCCGGAGATTTGGTTCAGTGGGTTTGCCGCCTGCCTTGCAAGCACAAGGTCCTAAGTTTGATCTCTGGTATTTAAAAAAAAAACAAAAAAACAAAAAAACAAGAAAGGAATAGGCTAACCCATGATCTGAACTCTTGTTTTCTATTGTAAAAGGCAACTGTCACATTAGCCTCCTCCAAGTGCTACTTAAGGGCAGGGGAGGGCAAGAGAAAGTACTGCAAGCCATGGCAAACACAACTGCACATTTTGGCAAAGATCTTCTTGTGACTTTGGGTGGGGTAGGGCAGGAAGAATTGAAGCAATATAGCTATGCAATTCCTTGGGATGATGGAAAGAAGAATGTCAAGACTTAGACTGAAGACAGGCCTAGTGGCACAGGCCCAGAACTCTGGGAAGCTGAGGCAGGATGATTGCAAATTCAATCCCAACTGGGGCAGGCAATTTAGCAATTTAGACCTTATTGATTGTATAATCAATAAGTTGGAGATGTAGAACAACGTGAAGGCCCTAGGTTCAATCCACAATACTGCAAAGAACAAAACAAACCCCATCAGACTCAGAGATAGGGTATGGCACAGGCCAATATTAAGGAGAAAATAAGTAGTCTTTCCCCAGTCTGTTCTCTTTACCAGCTTCATCTTCTAGGCCAAACTGACAGCCACAGCAAAAACTTTACAAACACAAAAACTATAAATGTGAACTATGGGAGAGCTTTGACATGAAAATCCATCATTTTACTGATTGCCAAGGTTCATTTGTCTGATGTGGCTGGTTGTAAGATGTCTATCCCCCACCAGCTCAAATGTTCCTCATGAAGTGAAAAAGACTTAACTTCCATCCAGTGTGGTAGTGCATGCTTATTATCCCAGCTACTTGGGAGGATGAGGCTAGAGGATTGCAAGTTCAAGGCCAGCCTGGGCAATTTAGCAAGAGCCTGTCCCAAAATTTTAAAATAATATAAAGAGGGCTGGGGATGCAGCTAGTGTGTGCTCTAATATGTGTGAGGGACTGGGTTCAATCTCCAGGACACACATACCTATACATACATAACACACACATGCATATATGTGCACATGCACACGCATACATGCACACTTTCCAGAATGGGATCTGCCTTTTGGTTGAGATTTTACACATGTAAAAAATTAGGTAATTATACAAATTCTTATTTTTTCAATTTCTTTTTTACCCCCCTTGTCACATGTTCTCTCTCCCTTTGGGATCTACCATGACAATCCCTTTCTGGAAGTACCAGAAGAGTAGCCACAGAATTTGGTGATCAGAATTTAGAATCCATTCCAGTTTCTGATGGGCTATGTCTATACCAAAAAAGTGAGGTCTGCATTTTCTCATTCTGCACAATACCTAGAACACACTAAATTGTCAATGAATATTTTTTTTTTCAGTACTAGGGATCGAACTTGGGTCCTTGCACTTGCAAGGCAGGCAGTAGAACCACTGAGCCAAATCCCTAGCCCCTGTCAATGAATATTAATCTGTGCATTCGATGAGTGTACTTTTAGCCTTAAGATGGCTACGATTTACAACATGAAAATATGCTAGTAATAATCAAAATTACATGTAAGTGAGCAGTTTCCCACTATTATTTAAAACCCATTCCAAGCATTTTCCCACAGTACCATTACTAAGCTCAATCTAGACTTTTAAGAGAATTCTGTGGAGGAGGCAACCCTCCTCTCCACAGACCCAGGAAACCTTCATTATCTTCAAGCCTTAGCCCAGGTCATGGGATTTCTAAACTCTTGCTGCTAAAGCCTCAGTAATATTGGAGAATTTGTCTCAGAGGTTGACAAAACTATGGCCTGCTGGTAAAACCAGTCCCCTGCCTGGATGTGTGTGGTCTGTGATCTACTAATAGTTTTTACATTTTTTAATTGTTGCAAAAAAAAAAAAACCCAAAAACCTCAAAAGACATTGAAATTATATATAATTCAGATTTCAATGTCCATAAATAAAGTTTTATTGGCTCTTGTTTGAATTTTTACCCCAAAAGTTCGTGTACTGGAAGCTTGGTTCCTAGTATGGTGGTTCTGAGAAGTGGTAGAACTTTTAAGAGGTGGGACTTAGTGGGCATCACTCTTGGGAGAAATTTTCATGGGGTCTTGGTTAGTTCCTGCAAGAGGAAGTTGTTATACAAAAAGAAGCCAGACTGCTGGAATCTCTGTCTCAATGTCTCACCATGTGCTCTTCCATCTGTGTTTCCACCATTGTGATGTCATCACTATAAGGTCCTCAACAGAGGTCAACCAGATGGGACCACCTGATCTTGGACTTTTATTCTTCAAAACTGTGAGCTAAATAAACCTGTTTATAAAATATTCAGCCTGAAGTATTTCATTTTAGCAACAAAAAACTGACTAATACATTGGAACAGAACCACAATCATTCATTCTTTTACTGTCTGAACACTTTCAGGGTATAGCAGCACATCTGAAGTGTAACAGACAGTGTGACCTACAAAGCCTAAAGTATTTAGTATCTAGCTTGTGATCCAAAGTTTTCTGACTGTTAATCTATCTTATTGCTAGATGTAGATTTAAGCCATGTCCTTACAATGGCATTTAAAGATTCTCTCTCTAGACTGGCTCACCCATATTAGGTACAGTAAGCCCCACCCACAGGCTGAAAGGTAAATAAACCAGCCACAGACAATGCCAGAACAGAGACTCAAGCCAGGTTTAATGGTCATTATCTAGTTTTCAGAGCCCAGATGCTCTGAGATCTGTCAGCCTGGGTGTACACAAGTGGCAGGGACAGGGTCCTAGACACAGGAGGACATATGGAGGTAAGAACACACACAAAACTGGAATCAGTTGGCTTTGCTCTCCCCAGCTGAGATGAACTCTCTCCTGGCCCCTTCTCAGGGACCTAATACATACAAGCAAAGAAGAAACGATCATAAATAATTACATGGACAGATTGTAGAGTGCTGTCATATTCTTGTCTCCAAGGACACCTGCTTCCTGGGAGATATGTCTGGCTTATGGGTGCAGGGTAGGGTGGGGGGGGGTGATCTCTCAGCCTTGTCTTATAACCACATCTGGTAGTTTTCTACCCAGGTTCTAGAGAGCTTGCTGAATTGCATGCTCCTGGTGAGTATTCAGTCCCCCAAGTAGAAAGCTACCTTTGGGTTTTATCAACTGAAACCATGGGAAGAAGCTAATAAGATAAACCTCTTAGTGGGGCAGGCAGGCACATCTTCAAGGTATCTCAAACTAATGGATACAGTAGGGAGGCTTAGAGCTTCAAGGTAGGACTCCCGAAGAAAATGGCCCTCCTAGACCTGGGAAACTCAGCTAGAATGCCTCAGAAGGATTGCTTCATTTGATTTTCACTGTAAGAGTTTCAGAGCAAAGGGTAGTACCAAGAAGGAAAACTGCAGCATGAAAAAATATTTTCCCATGTTTCTAACTAAGTCTGAGGAGGGAGTCCTGCTACCTATTGCTCTGGTAACAAAATCCTCGTTAAGTCTCAAAGGTATAGCCAAAAAATGTTTTCTTCCTACTTGTCTTATTACAGCAGTTAACATTAAGATCAATTCATAGCTGCTCTGCTCCTGCTAGTTTTCTTCTGGGTCCTTCACTGTCCTAGTTCTTAGTATTGTGTATATGTAGTCTTTAAGGAAGGTTTCTCAGGAGACTGAAGAAATACCTAGGGCCTCACAACCCCTTCTCCCAAGATCTTCAACCCATGGTCTTATAATTCTAGCTTTTGCAGAGAAGTAATTCAGAGTCATGGAGATGTGAGGTTTCAGGAAATTCAGAAATTAAAGTACAATAGTTTGTGTATCTGAAAAGCCTGGCATGGTCACTGTCTCTCCTACAGCACAAGAAAACTGTGTGCATGAAATTGTGCACAAAGTGAGAGACTGTACTGGAAGTGGCATTAATGGGGACTACAGATCCATTGTCCTGGAGGTCAAGGTGCTGGTGTGCATGCATACTTATAAGCATGCATACCTATGAACATGCAACTACTTGGGGGAAATTGCTGCACCTCTCTCTTGACAAAACTAGGTTACTAATAAAAGATGGACAGCAGCCTTGAGATCCCAGGGACAGATAAGGGGAAGATGTTGACCTCTAAGTCCCTTCCCCAATCTTAATGGGCCCTCCTAGCAAGCAGTCCTCACCCACAGGTAAATGACACCTCTTAGAACTAAAAGGAAGATATAAAAACAAAAACAAACAAAAAAAACTAAAGGACCTGGAGAACTTTCAAGAGACAGGAAACATAGGCGATAAGAGACACTAAAAAGGACCAACATCAAAGAAGATTTTTATCTTTGCCCTGCTCATCCCTCTTCCAAAGCTCAGAGCTACCACCTCTCAGACCTGTACTACAGTTACAGGGAGAAGTTAAAGGGAGCAGTCATCTTCATACCCAAAGTATTCTATGATTCTGGCTGGGAACTAATGTTCTTATGTTCCTCTGGCCTAACAACCACAACCGTACAGACCTCTGGCTGAGAAATGGAGTGCCAGAACTTTCCATCTGAGTGTTCTGTCATTGGTTGCCTCTGCTACTGGATTGCCTTGAGCTTTACAGAGGATAGAACTCTAAGCTGCACTCCAAACTTCAGTTCTGAGAAAGAGACCACCCAATTTCAACCCTTGAGATGACAAAATCCCAAAAAGCTTTGGCTTTGCAGCAAGAGTGAGATCTCTTGAGAGAGGAGCGAGGCAGCCTTGTCAACATAGAGGAGATACCTACCAGGTCTCTCAATCTCCACACCAGTCTAACCCAGCTGGGGCCAGACTTTCCTAAACTCTTCTCTTTGCAAAGTAGCACATTAAGAAAACTCAGAATCCCACCTTAGCTTTGATAAGAAGACTGAAAAGATGGCATACACAAAAAATTTTATCAGGTAGGTTCAGCTTGCTGCTACATCACAGAAGCTGATTTACCCTCATCCTTCTGGAGAGTGGGCCAACATACCACATCTACAGGAGGTATCTGTTAAAGTTCTGCCTTTCAGCAATTCACTCTGGTCTGACACATAAATGCTGGGAATCAAATGTTAACCAAGGGTTTCTCCAACCAGGGAATTAGCCTCTCTGGAGTAACCCTCATCTACAAGTTTTATGCTAACAGCTATTCTGTGATGGGAGCCTTTCAATTTATGCTATAACTACGCCACTGGTCCCACTACAAGGCACAGACACCACATCCTACATGCTGCCATAACAGGCAACAGGCCAGGCTCCTGCTAAGATCCATCTACCCAGGGCTCACTGCGAAAGAAGATAGTGGAAAGTCTCACAGCAACTTTACGGAGCATTATTGATCGAAGCCTCAGGTTTTCCTGACTCATTTTCCAAAGATTTTCAATTCCCCAGCTGTGAAGTGTAACTTCCTGACCAAAAAAGATACTGCAGCTTTTCCAACATGGCTCCTGTGGAGGCTCTCCCAACACACACAACTTCACAGGTGTGGGTGGGCAGAGACAAAAAAAAAACAAAACTGTTTTCAAATGATTTTCCTTTAAGGAGCTAGGGATGACCTCAAAAAAATTTGGGGAATTTGCTCTTCCCTTTACCTCCTTCCTCGTTCTCATCCATCTCAGACATGCTCCTCTTCCTCTACTACACTGAGAATTGCCAGGGCTTTGGGTAGGGGTGTAGCATCTGCCTGAGGATTAATATATCCATATTTGAAACTCGTGGCAGCCACACCCTCAGTGGGATCTTGCCTGCTGTTGTGCCCATGACCAAGTCCCTGGAGGTCAGGAAGAACCCACTCCCTTGGGCAGCCAGCCCTCTCTTCCATCCCCTCATATCCTTCAGGGGTGCATTACCTCTTCTGGGGCAGAATCTCCCCACCAACCTATCCTGCTCACACCACAATGGGTGTATCAGAGAAGACTGAGCTGACAGATTCTGGATCTGACATCCTTCGTTGGCCCTTGCCTGTTGCCTCAGGCACCGGCAGGGTGTTACCTGGCTTGAGCTTGCCGTTCTGACCTTGCCCAGGTCCAGCAGGTTCCAGGAAGGCCACCCGCCGGTCAAAACCATCATCTTTGTCCCCACCAGCCATAGGATCATGGTTGGGTGTGGTACTAAGCATGGAAGAGCTGAGGCTGTCACCTTGATGGCTGGAAGGCTTCTCTACACCCCGGCACCAGCAACGGCAAGGGGTAAGATACAGGTATATGAGAACCAGGACCACACTGAGGATACAACCCACTAGGGTGGTATAAGCTGTGTTGAGAGTGTCATGGTGTCCATGCATGGTGAAGTTGTATACTTTCAACTCCACAGACAGTGTCTCATTGAATGTCTCCCCCATAGCATAGCAGGTATACACACCCCCATCTTCAACCTGCACCTTCTCGAATTGTAGATTGCCATCTTTGACTCTCACTCTCACTGTGCCATTGGCCACCTCCTCTAGCACTCGTTCATTGCTTGGTGTTACCCACACCTTAGTCATTCTCTGCTGCTTGGTGTCACAGTTGATAGTGAAGGTGTCACCCAGGTGAGCCTCCCAGGCACTCTCCTTGTACTCGCTGCAGTTGAGGAAACTCAGGTTGAAGACATTGTGCAGCTCCTTGGAGCGCACACAGTACAGATCCTCCTGAAAGTCCATCACAGAGCTCAGCTGCCGGTACTGCCAATGTGAAAAGAGCTGGTAAAGCTTGCAGGTGCATTCCAGGGGATTGTTATGTAGGTACAGTCCATTCTTGATCCATGCTGGCAGCTTCTGCAGGTCACTCAGTGGCAAGGTCTTCAGTTTGTTGGAGGACAGATCCAAGAGTGTTAGTTTGGGTCGCTTGGCTCTTTCATTGACCAGTTCCAGAGGGAAACGGGAGATCTGGTTCTGGCTCAAGTAGAGTTTCTGGAGCTGGGCCATGTCATCGAAGGCAAAGCGGTCCACCGCCATGATATGGTTATTGTAGAGCAGCAGAACCTCCAGTGCTTGCAGTTCAGTGAAGAGAAACTCGTCTAGCGTTCGCAGCTGGTTGGAGGAGAGGTCTAAGTAGCGCAGGTTGGGTACTGGGGAGAAGGCCTCAGAGGAGATGAAGTTCAGGTGATTGTGGCTCAGCAGCAGGGAATGCAGGTGGATCAGTCGTGTGGGGGTCCACTCAGCTCGCAGGCGGCTCAGGTTGTTGTGGCTGAGGTCCAGTAGTGCTGTGTAGCTGGGTAAGGAATGGGGCACATTGGGCAGTTGCTGTTTGGAGCAGCTGAGGATGTTGCTGGCACACAGGCAGGCAGCAGGACAGCTAACCACAGGTCGGCCAGCTCTGGACACCTCAAAGAGGATCAGGAACAAGGACAGCAGCAGGAGCCAGAGGCCTCGCAGGTCACAATGGGGTTGCATAGTGTCACTACAGAGGGTGAGGAAGGCCACAAGGAAGATCTGGGAGGGAGTCACCCAGGCATGTTTTCCGATGGGTGGGGCGCAGAAGGGTCACTTTCACTACAGGCATGAGAGAAAGAGGATGGATTTGTGGTCACCTGGGAGTCTGGAGGGAAAAATGGCCACTCCCACTTTCTTCTCC
>NW_022900945.1:40797854-40798316 GCF_012274545.1 Fukomys damarensis
GCCCCACTGGGTTAGAAGAGAAAGAAAGAGATGCTAAGTACTTCCCAGGCACTGTGCAGGCAGGCAGTGGCCTCAGAATACTGGAGCAAAAAGACAGGTGGCTCAAGGGCCTACTGGGTTGGGGTCACGCGTGTAGAATGGGGGTATGCACAGGATGTCTGGAGTTGTTGGGGGTCACCAGGATTGCAGGAGTGGGGTTTAGAGGCGGGGTCAGCAGGCCCTTTTGGGAGGAGCAGAGGGAAGGTCAACAGGGCACCGGGCTGCGTAGGGCGCATCCGGAAGGGGTTTACGGTCTCCGGGGCCTGTCAGGGCGGGCTCCCCCCAGGACGTCTGGTCACTGCACCTGCTCGGCGAGGACGTGGCTCAGCCCATGGCCAGTCTTGGAGCTCCGTCGCGGCCTCCCCCGGCGGCGCTTCACTGGCCGGCCTGTCACGGCACCCGTCTTACGCAGGGGCCCGCGCC
>NW_022900945.1:40798627-40804318 GCF_012274545.1 Fukomys damarensis
CGCCAGCAGGGTCCTTGTCTTGATAAACCTGTCCGGGGGCCGAGCTGGTGACAGAAAGTGTCAGGAAGGGGGACACTGGCCCCTCCAGCTCCTTTCCTACTTCCTCCATAGTCTTCCTCCTCTCCGCCCCCCCAGCCTTCTTACCCCCAGGTACCCTTCCTACTCAAAACTGCTGGCAGGAAAAGTTTGTCTCCCTGGAGTGAACTTGCCGCAGCTGAGTCCAGGGCAGGAAGCGTCACATATCTTAATTTTCAAAATTAAACAAGTCTGGCTCAGCTCCCGCCTGTCAGTGTTGGCGGGAAGTTCATTAGTCACGTTTTGAAGTCCCTCCTCCCTTCTCTCTGGGGATGAGAATGTAAAAATTTTGGGAAGCGTTCGTTTTGTTTCCTTTTCCCCTTTAGTCTTGATACCACTAGTCCGTAATTCTTGGGGTACCTGAAAGGCACAGCTCTATAGCCTATATGCCAGCTGGGCAGGGTGGGGGAAGGCTCCTGTTGGGACTCTTGAATGTAGTCCCTGAGGTCCCATTACTACCCTCGCAGCTTTCTCCTACCCCACCCTCTAAATACACAGCAGGGACTGCATGAAAGGCAGGGGCAGGTTTCTGTTCCTAGAAACTCCAAAACCTTTCCCAGGCTGAAGGAAGTAATTTATCCCTTCGGTCTGGCCACCCGCCTTCTTCCTGAACCAGTTTCCCCTTTCCTTATGGAGCAGTTCCAGCAGAGTTTCTCTATTACCTAATCCTCAAGATGAAGGCCAGTGGTGGGGCTGGGGGTGTCTTTTCTAGGATTGTCCCTGAAACATAAGCTGTTAACCAGTGAATGTTGTTAGGGTGGGGGTGGAGCAATGGGATGTAGAAAGAGCCAAGACCTTACTCTTAAGATTTTTAGCTAGTTTGGAGAAGGGAGACCCTGAGGAAGAAATTACCATTTTATTCTTTCTAGTCTTTTACAACAGCAAGACTTAAGACTGAAATTAATGTCTCAGTAGATTAGCCTGCTAAGTTTTAAAAAGAAAGAATTTATATCTGTCAACATGAATTTAGGTGGACATATTATCTCTTTGTGAGGTATTGCCATGTTATCCATATTGTGAAAAAAATATTGATTCTCCTGGTCATATTAGGCACTGGTGAGAAGACAAAGGTTTTATTTTTGGTGAGCAGAAAGGGAGGAATCCTGAAATCACATTTCATTAGTTACCTATTGCTGCATGAAAAATTACCCCCAAACAATATTAGAGACGTTTGCTATAATACTGATGTAGGAGATAAGGGTTAGGGAAAACTGGACAACGGACTGGGTGGAATGTGTCAAAGATTATAAAAACCCATGGCTAGCAGGTTGAGCAAGATGTCTCCAAAAAAGAGAGAAAATGTGTAGAATACAGGACTCAAAACAACTCTGTGGTTCCTGAGCACTGTGTAGGGAACCAATAACAAAGTGATATTTTCAGCCCTTCATCCAAATCTTTTGTTATTTGCAGGACCAATCAGAAGATGCTATTTTTCTATTCTCTCTCTCTCTCTCTCTCTCTCTTTTTTTTTGGTACCAGGGTTTGAACTCAGGACCTTGTGCTTTCAAGGCAAGCGTGGTTCCACTGAGCTAAATTCCCCACCCAGAAGATGCTAGCTACTTTTGATCATTTACACGTGGGCACAACCAATCAAATGACACTGTTTCTGATCCTTCATTTACATCTGGCAAAAAATCAAGGAAATTTTTCTGTAGGACAGTTCATACCTGGCATGAGGCCAAGTGAGTTTTTGATAGGACAAATGTCCCAGTGCCTCTTTGCTTGAGAGGACAAACAACCTGGATATTTGGGATACAAAAGACCCCTTTCCATTTATCCTTGAGGCTGCAATGAACCTTTTACCAACCCACTTTTGTCCTGTAGAGCATTCCTCTTTTCTGCCCTCAGTAAATACACACTGTTACTGCGTTTTTTTTTTTTTTTTTTTTTTTTTTTTTTTTTTAACTTGGGTCCTTGTGCTTGAGAGGCAGGCGGCAAAACGACCGAGCTAAATCCCCGGTCCATATTGCTGCCTTTTCTGCGTATCTTATTCAGTTCTTAGTTTGGTACACCAAGAACCTGGAAAGAAGCCCTGCAAGATGCCCCCCAATCTGATAACAATAGGATAGATTATTTTTCACCATTTCTGTTGGTTAGACATTTGGAAGTGGCATGGTATACCCCGTCCTAACTGGGAGGTTTCTCATGTAGTTACAGGTAACAGTCATTGGAAGGATGGCCTGCAGCCAGAGGATCAACTTTTGCAGGGGATTACTTCCTAGCATGGCTGGCTGTTGGGAGGAAAAACCGATGCCTCTCCTTGGAGGCCTGTCCTGTGCATGTGCCCTAATAGCTTATAGCTGATTTCCCTCAGAACAAGAGAGCAAGACAGAAGTCACAGTGATTTATCTCTTTAATTTTTTGCCCATTACTTCCACTTTAGTCACATAGCCAAGTCCTGATTCAGTATGGAAGACTGCACAAGGACATGAATTCCAGAAGCAGTAGGTCATTGGAGGCCATCTTGGGGCTGCTTACTGCACATATATCTCTGAAATCCATTTTTCCCCCTTTTTTTGATGCCAGGGATCAAACTTGGGCCCTTACACTTGCAAGCAGGCGTCGGAACCACTGAGCTAAATCCCCAGCCCTCCCATTTTTTTAATACAAATTTTCAAACATACACAAAAGTAGAGAATATAATGAACTTCCATATATCCATCATCCATATTCAATAGCTGTCAAGAAAGCACTATTTTGTGCAAATATCCCTGACGAATGCATCCTTTTCCCACCTATCCTTCATCCTTACATCTTATACTTTTTTTAAACCCCAGTGTTCCTGGCTCTCTTCTCTCCCTTTGCTCTTTTTGCTGGGGTTAAAAGGTAAAGGAGTGACAGGTGCAAAGGAAACAAAATTTCTTCTTTATGCTGGAGACTAATTTTAAGAATGGGTTCTATAATTTGGAGGGGTCAACACAGATAGGCTCCTTGAGTTTTTTGTTTGTTTGTTTGTTTAGCTCATCTGGAAGGAATTATGCCTTTAAAAAATTTTTAATATGCATACAAATTTCCTGGGGTTCTTTTTAACAGGGATTCTGGTTGGGCGTGGTAGCATATATCTCTAATCTTAGCACTTAGGAGGCTGAAGCAAAAGGATCTCAAGTTCAAGGGCAGCCTGGACAACACAGCAAGATCCAGTCTCCAAAAAAAATGAGAAAGAAAAAATCCCCAGAAGTTCTAAATTGTTAGGTCTGGGATAGTACCTGAGATTATATATTTCCAACAAGTTAACAAGGTGAAGCCAGTGTTGATGATCCAGAGACCATATATTGGGCAGCAAGGGTCTAGAGTTGTGCTATCAAAATAGGTAGCCATTACACATAGGTGACCAAGTTAATTTAAATTAAATAATATTACAAATCGCTTCTTCAGTTTCCCTAGCAGCATTGTAAAGTCTCAATAACCACAATGAACACATCATCACAGAAAGTTGCCCTGAATGGCACTGGTATAGAGAGAGAGTTGACTCATAGATAACTTTCCTATAGCTTCTTTTTATACCAGAACAACTATTTATTAATTCATAACAGAAGAGGGCCTGCACAAGATAAATGGCAACAGGTTATTTATAGTCAATAGTTATTTCTGCTTGCTTGAATGGATTAACCCCATGTTCCTAAATACTATTTGAAAGGTTGTTTGGTTAGCTCAGTAATTGAGCAGAAGAGGTTGGAAATATCTGCCCAATTATGAGACTAGATGAATTGCTTTTCTCCACATGAGGAGTGTTTTTTCAGTTTTTTATTTGTTTGTTTTGTTTTGTTTTCTTAACTTGCTGACTGGTACTAGATTTTAGAGTCAGAGTAGAAAATGCTGGTGAAGACACCCTAATAAGAAACTATTTTTGGTTCCTTTTTTAATGACTCCCTAAGGTTAACTATCCCTTTAGGACAATGTAGTCTAATATGCTGGGCACAATTAGGTATTCCTTTCTGTGATTCCATTTCATGTTGTTAATACATCCTTTAGAATTTTCATATGCTCTTTTGTCTGTTAAATATTTGCTCCTTCCATTAGACTGTAAACCTCTTTTTTTTGTACCGGGGATTGAACTCGGGTCCTTGGGCTTGCAAGGCAGGCCACCGAACCACTGAGCTAAATCTCTGGCTAGACTGTAAACCTCTTGAAGGCAGGGTTTGCCATGGATCTGGCATTTAAAATGTTTGTTGAATTAATACTGCAATTAATAATGGTATCATATTAGCATATTCATTATGTTAGCTTCCCAGTGCCTGGTGTGAGGGGAAGCGGGGCAGCATAAACTTGGACTGGACAGTCACAGCTACATAGTGGATGTGAGCCTACTAAATCCCATTCCATTATCCATGAAATGGGACTAGTACATTTAGCCAGATTATTCTGAGGATCAAATGAGCTTACAGTTGTAAAACTCTTGTATCACTTATAATTATTTTTAAATTCTAGCTTTCTCAGTGAAGATTAGGAGGTACTCTGGTCTCAATGCTGATGTATGTTAATGCAGAATTGTCTGTCTTATTCTCACATCCTAGAGTATTGGCTTGTTTGGGACATTCATATCTTCAAGTCCTCTCTCTCTCTGTCTCTCCCTCCCTTCCCCCTCTCTTTTCTAATCAGTTTGTAAAATGTTTATATATAGATCTTAAATAGGAATTTAGTTTTAATATTTTTAAATTATTTTAAGTATTCCTTCATTGTTTGGAGAACCCCAAGTATGTTACCAATATCAGCAAATTTTGTAGTCCTTGGAATATCTCCAAAAAGAAAGGGACTCTAAAAGGAGGCTATTTTGGAATAGGTAGTAAAAAGATGAGTAAATTGCTTAAAGCACTAAAATTTTAGCCCTCACCATTGGGTTGAACCCTTTCTATATCTAGCAATTTGTCTATATTCCCATTTTTGTTCCTTAAGATCAATCTGGGGTACCCCTATTGCCTGCACCCCCGTCTTTGCCTCTGTAAAACACCACTTGTTTCATTGGCCTAATGTTTTCACTGTCCTCTTAGCATGGTTTCCCATAGGTTTATTCCCTGTGATAAATGGTGTCAGTCTCCATTATTTTGTCACTCTTTACCTTTTCCACTTTAATCCTACACACTTCTTGGAAGCTGCAGTTCGTCCAGAGGAATCACAAGGATGTGCACATCATCTAGGTGCAGAACAGGAATTTCTGGTGTGGGTGTGTGGTGCCCCAGATGCCTTTCAGTGTCCTGGACTCCTCAGGTTTGGCAAGCAAATCTGATAGTCCTTTGTTTAGGCAAGCAATTCTTACTATCCTCCACATTGCATTGCAGAATCCGTAGCTAGGTCAAGTTATGCAGTGGGTGGCAGGGATATTCTGTCTTCAGAAAGGTGATCGGTCCAGGTGATGGCTAAATCATGAATGTTTTCTTGGCTTTTGATACTCACACATAGACATCTCAAAATAGTCTTGGACGAAGTCATCAGATACATGTTTCTTTGAAATTTGGCTGGCAAATTTATGGTTCAGAAGGTTATTTTAGCCTGTAGGGGTAGGGTTCTATTACTGCAGTCAGCCTGCTCCTGACCAGATACCCCAGAGGTGGAGGACTTCAGTTCCAAAGCATCGCTATAAATAAGACCCTTCTGGAGCTTCTGATCCGTGGTTCTGCA
>NW_022900945.1:40804454-40851907 GCF_012274545.1 Fukomys damarensis
TGGGGATCAAACTCAGAAACTTGCGCTTGCGAGGCAGGCAGAACCACTGAGCTAAATCCCCAGCGCTTAGTATTTCTTAAATAAAGGAGTTTTGTTGTAAATATGAAAATATTTTTTCTTGTACATGCAACTCTCTCAACTAAAGGTTTTTTAACTAAAATAAAATCCTAACTAATGTTGAGACTTCACAGCTAATTTTCATAACATATGACTCCTTGATTAGTTTATGTTTTATTTGGAAAGTTAATATTCCACTTTAGGAAGTCAGTGCTTTTGATTTTGGAAGGAATTACTGTTAAACTGTTAAGCTTATAGTTAAGGATTTTTCTTCTGGATCTATGACCATTTGATTAACCCTTTGAATTAATAGATGTTTTTCCTCTAATAACACTTTCCAAGCCACTTTCATTTGTGTTTGAAGTACTTCAACCACTTATACTGTTCCTTACTGTTTCTTAGACCAAATAACTTTAGCATTTCCAATGCTAGAAGAGACCTTAGCAGTCAAGTTCACAAGCTGGCTCCTAGTAGAGCCTGGAAAAGAATGTAGCTTTGTGATTCAGAGTGCAGTCTCCAAAACCAGGCCTCTTGGGTTTGGGTCCTGGCTGTGCCTCTCACTATGTGACTTGAGCTAGTTACTTAACCTGTAATGTGGTGGGTGGGGTTGGGGATAATAAGAATGACCTACCTAAGGGGATTGTTGTGATGATTCAACAAGCTCATACACCCTAATAGTCTCCAATAGGCAGTAAGTACTATGTATATTGAGGAGGTGGGTGGGAGCTGTCTCTTGCCTTGGTCAGGTCTCTTCAATGCATTATAACACTGCTGGGGGCAGTGCTGAGTAGATAAAGGGGTTGTGTGGGGGTGGACTGTGTGGTCTATGGCTCGTGTTCTCCAAGACCTGTGTTCCACGATTCTAGGCCCAGGTTATGCCCAGAGCAAAGTTCTAAGCATTCACAAATGGGAAGCTAGGGACCACAGTAGGGGCCTTGTGAGAGAATAAGATTCAAGGTCAGTAACAGAGCAATTAGTTCCTGTCAGCTCCTGTGAGGGCAAATACCAACAGGAAGACAAAGGTCTGGCTCCCCGAAATAGAGAGTACTACCGTTCCTTTAAAATCACATGCAAAGGAGTTTTTGCTGTACTCAGTTTGGGTCAGATCATATCTGGAGTATTGAGTTCAGTTCTGGTCAGCTCATTTCTAGTCTGGAGCATTGCTGGAAGTAGTTGATGGAGCAGTGTACAATGCAGAATCCTGTCACGTGTCTTTGCTCACAAACATCTGTTGAGCTCTGGGGCAGAGCACTGTGTTACAAAATCATTTCCATTTTAAGGTACTGAAACTCCCATCACAACAAATTTTTGATCAGTCCATGCATTTACTTTTTCATTCACTCTGTTGAACACATCTCCATTCAAACATGGCAAGAACTCTTGTGAGTGCATAGGAGTAGAAATGTAAAATAGTATCACAATTTAGTAAAGGAAATTAGACACAGACGATGACACTGAAAGCCTCCGTGTAAAGAATTTCAGGGGCCAGAGATCAGAAGGGAAGAAACTTGTGGAGAGACCTTGCCTATGCCTACATCAGATGATCCCTAAGTCCTTTTGTGACTCTGGCATCCTGGGCAACGATGGGCCAAGAGGTGGCTTGGGCAGGGAGAAGTTGCTTTAGTAAAGCTACTATGAACTGATGCACATTTAGTAAAACAACAGTAGCACTGTGCTTGCTATACAAACACAGCTAGCTTCAATACATCCACCATTCCACCAAACTGCAGTCTTTCACTGTCCTAATTGGAAATCCTGGGACTGCTACTCATCTTAAATTTCTTTAGTTTACCCAGTTATCGAATCACAGGCCTGAGTCCTTCACAGAGATTGGTATTTGAATGGATCATCTTCAGTTGATTGTTGTGTCTGATAATCCAAGTAACACCAATGAGAATATGCTGTGAGAATGAGCAAGGGGGCAGAAGTGAATGCAGTGAAACATGGAGTGACTGTCCCATCTTTGCGTGATTGTTCCAACACCTTTGAGGTTTGAAAGCATTGCCTTCCCTGCAGCTTTTCCACACTTTCCATGCCTGCTTCCACAGGCAGTACATCTGCCCTTTCTCCCTCCCACCAAGGTCACCACTCAGCAGGCTTTGATAAATGTCATCTTTTTTTAAAAAAAAATCGCCTTGGAAAAAGGCAATTTGACTGCAGTGAGGCAGAACAGGGAGCTGAACACCAGCCGCCCTTTATCGACCAAAGCCCAGCCCCAAGAACAAAATGAAGAGGACTATGGCGCTGAATTGGGCTCCTGGTCCTCCCTGGGCTGCCTCACCCTCTGGGTCCTGGAGCTGTGCAGACCCTTCACAGAGCCTGGGTTTCCTCCCCCTCTGTCCCTCTTACTAGCCCTGTGTCTTCTGCTGCTACTTGTTTCCTGGCAAGTAACTAAAGGTCCCTGAGAACCCCCACAGCTCTGGGGGTGGGGGCCCTCTCCACTGTGCAAACAGTGGGCTGCTGATTAGTGCGAGAAACAAATAACAGCAAGCTAATTATCTCCCTGATTGCGGCTTGCCTCACTAACAAGGCTAGGCTGGAGTGGTGATGTGGCTGTTGATACTATTCCAAGCATGTTTCTGGGTTCAGGGAAATTTCCATGCCTTTCCAGTCTGGAAACACTTCCCCTTCCCAGATGCTCTAGAGTTCTAAGTGGAAATGTTCCCTCTCCTGCTTCACCTTGGAATTGAGAGACTCACCCCAGACAGACTGTTTATGTCAATCCCTAGTGGGTGATAGGAGCTGGCTTTTTAGAGAAGCAGGCAAAGCTTTCAAGGAGTCTAGAGGTTGGTCAAGGGCATAGAAATGAGTCCTTAGGGACCACACATGCCAGCACTTAATATCATGATTACATCTGCTACTCCCAATCCTTGAACTGAGTGGTTTCCATCAGTCCAGCAAGCAAGAGTAGAAAAGTACATAGAGCATTGTTCCAGACTCTCATCCTACCTCTGTAACTTTAGACATGGTTCTTAATCACTCCAGCCCCCTATATTCTCTTATGAAATGAGGCCATGATGACGCTTTACTTAGTTATAGAAATATGATTTTATGACTCTAACTCTGAAACTTGACTGTGGTTTTTCCTTGTAATCCTGGACTAGGAAGGCTGCCAATGCTTCTGGTGGTCATCACTCTAGAATGAATTTCCTTTTTCCTATACGACTGCCCTGCTTCTTCTTCACTTGATTTCTTTACTCTCTTGGTCTTGACAATTTGCCTTGCCTGGAGGGAGATTAAGGAACATCCTCTTTAGGAAAATTTCAGTTTCTAGCATCCTAGGCTGTGCTAACTTGCAGACTCAGTAGTTACCAGTTTGCAAAGAGACAGGATGTGGAGAAACCTTCTCACTAGAGTGGTAACTGCTGCTGGCTGATTGAGTGCAGAAGAAGAAATCAATTTGCCTACCAGGCATTTTGGCCCAGCCCTAACTGTGGGCCTTGCCACCATCTTTACACCAACTGCAGAGTCCACTTGCAGGAAATTGAAGGGGTGGGTAAGCTTCCCTCTGAGGAGATTAGATATTAGATAAACTAGATGTTTTCACCTCATGAAGACAAATCCAAGAAAAAACAAAGCAAACGTGAGTCACAGAACCCTTAGGAAAGGGAAAGAAAAAAAGGTAAGGCTAATGTTATCCTGGTAAAGCTAAGGAGATAGTTCCTGCTTTTGGAATAGTGAGAGATTCTGAAACATAGGGTCAGAATTTCCTAAGGTACTAAGTTCATGGTATCTGGTCTTATCTGATGAGAAAAACCCTTAGGAAGGGATCAGAAGGTCACATTTGACATTATACTGTATCACATCTAAAGGGTAAATTTGGACAACTCTTACTTTTGGCATTGGCTACTAACTGATGTAACCAATAACCCCCAAATCTCAGTGGCTTGTCACGTAGAATAATGGAAGTGTCACATAATAACAAGTGTTTCTTGGGTGGCCTTCTACATAGCAAATCACGGGCCCATCTAGTGGCTCCTCTCACTGCTATAGGCTTTGGAATTTTCCACTGGATCCTCAACATCCAGTCGGAAGATGGGTATAGAGGCAAGGATCATGCAAGATGTTGTGGAAGATTTTATGGGCCAGGTCTGAAAGTGGCATTTAACATTTCGGCCACATTCTATTGGCCCCAACTCAGTCATGTAACCACACCTGACTGCAGGAGAAGCTGGGAAATGTAGTTAAACTGTGCACACAGGAGGTAAAAGGAAGTGGTTTGTTTGGTAAACAACCAGTCTCTGACATACATTGTTTGAATTTTGTTTCTGAATTTATCAGTAGAGCAAGTGGCCTCTACTTTGTCATGATATAAAACAGAAGAACAGATTATAAGACAGCTTTAAAAATGTAGAATGAACACACACACAGTTATAATGCATTTTTTCAGATTAACCTAGAAGTAACTTCATAAATACTGCCTCTATTACTCTTTTAGAAACAGTAAAGTGCTCTGTTGTTGGAACAAATATATTTGAGTTACATGACAATCGTCTGAATAATGATGGAATTGGCTTCAATGTGATGAACTTTTCAATAAATCCAGTCCTTAAAAAAGGATATAATGTTTCTTTCCTCTCCCCCGTTACCTTTGATCTGGATGGAGGATTCAGCTAGTATAGATAATGTGGTTGTGGCTGAGACCAAATTTGGCTGCTCCAACCAGTGTGTTTGGTGAGCCTGGGACAAAAGTGATCTCTGTGAGTAGGGGATTGATTACAAGCAAACGACTGGGCAAACAGGTAGCATACTAAGGACAATGGAAGCCATATTTCTCATGAGTAGTGACAGTAATTACACATGTGGAAAGGGAATAAGTGCTGTGACCTTAGTGAGAACTGGAGAAGTCATTTGAACTCATGTTTTTAATATCAATAAACATAGATTTGTGTACATATATCTTTTTAGCATAAGTGAAAGTGTTCTCTCTGAAAGATACAATGCCAGTGAGCACACCAGTCACCAAGGTCTTGGCTTCTAAATACCATTTTGCACTTAAAGTAATCAGCCTAGAAATCAGAGCCTGGAACATCTTGTTTTGCTAGAAAGTAAGGACATACTTAAGGAATGGTGGAAATCTGTCAAAAGGATAGAGAACCCAGCGTGTGTTCATAGTCCAAATTCAGGACAACTTAGGCATCAAAATAAATATTTTAGTATTATGCTGTAACCTGTGAGTAAAGTAGAAATGGAGGAATTATTTATATGTGGAGAGGGAGCTTTTATCTTACATTAGAAAACCAATTGATGGAAATATAGAAAAAGGATGAAATTAGAAAATTGCCATTTAATAACCAACATAATAATAAATGATTTGAGCAAGAACTACCAGTGGATGTTAATGAGGAAAGAGTTTGATGAGGAATATGATATTTATACAGTCTCAATCTTAACCAAGTGATACAAGTTAACATCATGGGTAATAATAGCACAAACTAGCATTGTATGCCTCTTGTTGGCATGAATGAGAATGTGGCATCACTTCTGTAGTATTCTTGATAAAAGTATATAACCTGAACTCACTCATTAATGCTACTCATTAAGGCAACACCAACCAAATCCAAATTGAGGGGTGTTTTGCAAAGTAACTTAGCTATATTCTCCAAAAATATCAAAGGCTGGAGATGTAGAGCAGTGGTAGAGTACTTACCTAGCACATGCAAGGCCTAGAGTTTAATTTGCGTTACACACACACACACACACACACACACACACACACACACCCCAGGTTTGTAAAAGACTGAGAAACTGTTTCAGATGGACTCAGAAGACAAGAAAACTAAATGTATCATATGATCCTGATTTATTTGTGAATCTATAAAAAATGTTATTAGAAGAATCAATGCAATTTGAATGGGGTCTTTAGATTTGATAACTGTTTTATATTAAGTCTAATTTTCTGGCTGTGATGTGGTGCTATGGTTATATAAGAGAATATCTTTTTGTTTAGTGAACACACACTGAAGTGTGAAGGGGTAATATGGCATCATTTTTGCAACATACTCTCCCATGGGTCAGAATTTCCATGAGTGAATATATACAAAATAGGGCAGAGAGGATTCATGTGGGGGGACAAAGTGTGACAAAATGGAAATATGAAGCAAACTAAAGAATTGAGTAGAAGTTGTACAGGAGTTCTTTGCAACTTTTTGTAAATCTAAAACGATTTCAAAATTTAAAAAATTAAAAATCACATGTAACAAACAAGAACAAATAGTCCTGTACCTTTGGATTCTGGTAGGAGAGACTTTTAGTAAGAGCTGAGAGTTAACAAGAGGTGAGAAGCAGTAAAGCAGCATAGAGAATGATCAGGATTTGGGGTAAATGACCTAGATCGAGTACTCTGCTTGTCACATACCAGTTGGATGATCTGAAAAGTGTTAGTTTACTTCTCCGAGCCTCAATACAGATCTCACGAAAGAACCATGTGGCTTAAATAATAATAACATATGTGCCAGTGCTTTGTAAGTCATAAAACATGGCAGCAAATATAAATCATAGTAGTATCTTTTTTTCTCCTAGAAAACTGAAACTAATGAATGTAAAACTGCCCTTTCAGTTCGCATGTCTCTTTCATTTCTTCATCTAGTTACCATCTCAATGTTGTGATTCTTAGAAAGAGATGAACTCTCTCACGAACTGACAATGGATCACAGCATCTAGAATGGCACTACTGATGGCAAAGCCACCAGGGCTTTCCATGGTGCATGTGTCTGTGTCTATGCAAGTATGTGTGTGAGTCTTGGAGGCCTCGGTTTCCAGCACCTTCCATGAGCTTGGTGTGGCCTGATTCATGCTATTACAGATTCATAAACACATGCTGGTGTGGCCTGGGTGGTCCCTTCTATAAGGAAAGCCCCTTTGCTTCTGTGGCTCCTGACAAAAACACTGTGAAAACAGTGTTAAGATGCAAACCGGTCTCTGGCAATTTAAGAATCAAGGTCCTAAGGCCTGAGCTGATAGCAACACGGGGTAATGAAAATCATCATTATGGTTTGAAACACTTTCCAAACATGAGCCTTAGAGCCACAGCAGTCTGGGAGACAAATATTGCTCTTACCATTTTTCACAGATCAGGACTTGCCCTGATCAGATCTGGGACCTGCCGAAATCCACAAAGCTAACGAATGGTACCCATGAGACATGCATCACGATGTTAACAACGCCTTTCTACAACACAGGCATTTTGATCTCCTTCACCTCCCTTCCTAGGGCCCCCTTCCTACCTCGGGGGTTCTGTTTCCTGTGCCTCTGACTTCTCAGAGCATTCTTCTGCTATCACAACGACCTCCACCCCAGACCTCTGATCCTGAAGCATCCCACACTGCTCTTCCTTCTCCAGGTTATCTGCCATCCTCTCCACTGCCCCTATATTCTAGCTAGAAACACCGGGGTTTCTTATTTTAGTGCCTGTTGCTTGAGGCTGTCACTCCCTGTTCTGGAGCAAAGAGAAGACTTGAAGATGAGGTACTCTGTCAATGGCCTCAGGAAATTGGCCCCTGGTGCTCTCTTAGATGCGCTTCCTGGTCCCTAGTCTTGTTTTGTTGTCTTCTATCCCACAGGGGCATTCCCTTTCTTCCCAGAGCCAGCGGAAGCAATGCTGTTTCTGATTCATTCCATCCTTGTGCATCGAGCTGGAGGGAGTTCCAACAATGCCAAATTATAATCACGCTCCTCCTGCCCTGAGCGCTTCTTGGACCAGTCAGGCAGATGGCTTGAAATCAGGCGCAGCAGAGCCCGGCAGCCTCTGCCCCACCCTTTGGATAGCAGCTGCTCCTGAACCAACCAAGGCTTACCTGAGAAGGGGGTACTTCTGGTGGCAGTGGTAAGAGCGATATGCTTTTGGTTGACCTTGGGCCCCTCACTGTTCTGAGAGCTCAAAGAAAGGGATTGGTTTGGGGATTTGTTGAGATAGATCTAGAGCTGGGGCCTTATACTGACTTATATGGACCAACACTGACCATATGGAAGTTGGAAAACCTGATCATCAGTGGACCTCTGGCTGTGCTTGAGCCTTCTCCCTGGGATGCAGTCCCCTCATCTGTAACACAGGGAATACATTTTAAAGGCCTTTCTTCTCATTGTATACATCTAGTTAAATCCATGTGCTGGCATTTTGGGACTGGAGTTGGGCCCTGAAGGAACTCAAGTCTGGAATTCTGGCTTGCTGATTCCGATGCTCTAGTCACTGCTAATTCTGGAAATGGAGATCATTGTGTGGATTTGGGGGAGCAAAGCGTGCTGTACCCAGCCTGGCCTCTGTTCAGTGGGGCAGAGACATTGCCTAGGAACCCTGTAGCTGGACCCATGAGGACACTAGAGACTGGGACTGTTTCCCATGGTGGTGCTGAAGTAGGATGGACAGGAGCCCAGCAGTCCAGTGTTGGCCTAAGGACATGTGTCTGAGAGATCTCAGGGCTATAGTAAAACATACTAGGAGCACAGGGGAGAGGAACAGAGCACCTGAGAGCAGAATTGGCCAGGCATGGCAGAGTTTAAGGCTTATTACAGCTGCCTCTCCCCCTCCATAAAATTAGGAGTGTGGCTGGGATACTTTGTGGGTTCCTTCCGGCTTTGACAAATTTCAACCCCATAAGCAAAAAGTTGGCTCATTAAATAATACTGGACTCCACCTGAGAATGGGACTCTTGGGATTAGGCAGTATGGGCACCTGCTTCCAGCACTGCCCAGCTGACCAGCTGCTTGCCCAGGCCAGAGGGAAGCAGAAGAAAGTGTGAAAACAATTGTCTTTTCTCTCTCCTTTCAGTGCCTCTATCCCTCAAGGGTCAGAGGATCCCCTGCCATCTCTCCACCTGAAAGGAAACCAAATCCTGCTGAGCCCCAGCACAGAGAGGTGGCCCTCAGCCAATAGAAACAGCTGCCTTGAGTGTCATCTTGCTGTGGGGGTGTAGAGGAGTTGGACTTTTCAGGTCCCCTCTGATACAGGTAGCTAATCAGAGTCTTTGTCACCTTTTCCAGTCCCCTGAGACAGAAGGCTCCAAGAGTCCCTGTGGGCCAGTCAGCGTCTTCGCAGAGGCCAGTAATCCATCTCTCCAGGCCCAGGATGGAAGGAGCTGAGCTTTCCTATGTGAACTCTGAGGAGCTCAGCCAGTGCTGCAGCCCCAAGAAGCACAGCTCAGTGCCAGAAGAGGCAGCCACCAGCCCTCTTCCCCCACAGACAGACAGGGTATTGATCTTGCTCACCCACCCCCTCCCTCTCTCCACTTCATGGCGCAGCTAATGGCCTGGAAAAGACTGGCCAGCTGTTCCCCAGCTGTGACATAATGAGCTCAGGGACGATCAATGCCGTTCCGGTCTCTAATTAGGCTGGGGAGAGCAGGCTGGGGTGAGAGTGTGGCCTGTTTCCTGAGGACACCACTTCCACTCCAGTCCCCAGCTGCCGTCTGCTGGCATCCACCTGGGCCCATGCATCTGTGCCCTGGAGGAGTGGTCAGAGCCTTCAAGTGGCCCTTGGGAGGGTTTCTGGCCCACAGCTCCTTCTCCAGCAGCAAAATTTAAAACTCCAGAACCATGATGTGGGAGAGGCTGGCCTGAACTTGAATCCTCCCACCACCTCACAGCTTCCTGCCACACCCTTCTCTGTCTGTGTCTGTCACTCTCTGCGGTGGCCTTAAACCCTGACCTTCCCACTCCCTACCCCCAAGTCCCTGCCAAGGATCCTCCTCACAGTAAGTCGTGGATGCCCAAGTCTGGATGTCAAGGAGGACCGGAAGCAAATTTAGCTACTGGCCCAGTCTCCCTTGCTGTTTATACCCCCAGTCCAGGGAGGGCTAGATCAGTGTAGAGGAGACTCACGGCAGAGGAGGAAGTGAAGCAGAGAGAGAGGTGGCAAGTGACAGGTGAACCCTAAGGCAAAGACAGGGCAGCAGGGGAGCAGAGGCCCATGGCCAAGCCTCTCAGAGACTTGGAGAACTCTGAGAACAGGATGCAGAGAGAAAATAGAATCCAAATGTGAGAGGCAGACAAAGCAAGAAAATGGGGGCATGAACGACGAAAGAGAAGATGAGATAATAGAAGCAGGACATACCTTATGCCTGGAGAGTCCCCAAGGGCTGGGTCAGATGTTCCACAGGGGAAGCTAAGGTGATGGGCAGAGAATGTCCAGAGGCCTGGAGTGAAATTACAGTAGTCGGGAGACAGTGGCTGGGGTCAGAGAGGCAGAAGGAACAGAGCTCTGAGAGTGTGAGCAGAGGTCAGTCTGCAGGCTTGGGAGTAGGCCCAGCAGTCCAGAGATGGGAAAGCCAGGCAGGGCCTCTCTCCTAGAACTGAGGCTGTGGGCTCTGTTCTCTGGATGGGGGAGAGTGTTCAGCAAGGAGCTGGGAGCATGATTTAGAACAGTGTGGAGAGTAGAGAAGGGCCTTTTGTGTGGGTCTGGAATAAGCAGGCCCAGAGAGAGGGTGTCTGGGCATTCTGCTGCTTCTACTTCAAGGTAGTTCAGTATGGCTCCATGGCTTTTTAGGTTGCTTAGCCAGGGAGGGAACTCCTCATGCAGACTCCAGCCCTCCTGCCATTCATAGATGGTGCCACTGAGAGAGGTCTTTCTGGGACCCAGTGGACCCCAGTCATTGCTTCCTTGGCCCCTTACCTTTCCTAAGGCTTCATTTTGGCCTGATTCCTAGGAGAACAAATTAGTTCACAGAGCCATTTCCTGTAGAGTCACCCCCACCTGCCCAGGCCCTAAGCTTCTGAAGCTATCAGGGCCTTGGAGAGAAAAGCCACACAAAGATAGCGAGTGCTGACTCAGATTTTCAGGATGCAGCATGAAAAAGACCTTAGGGAAGGTGTGGAGCCCTAGTCTGATCTCATCAAAGCTGGAGCCCAGAGAAGGTAGGAGAGGGGCTCCCAGGGCTGCACTCTTAACACAGGCAGACAGTGCACTGCTATTTACTCAGGGCTGTTCCCGGGACCCCAGCCTGCCGGATCTACCTCTCAATCTCCTTGGAGTAGGAGGTATTTCCTCTCCTGCCTGGTTCTCCCAGCTGAGACTGACAGTGTGAAAAGGTCGGATCCCACCGATTGCAGGTTGCAGGAAGGAGAAAGCAGGTGGGGGCTTTGCAGGCAGAAGCCTGTCACTAGAGAGTGTAGCTGATTCTTCACAGCTTTGTGGGCAGCACTGTCCCCGTGTGGTTCATGTCTGTCACTACAGCCCAGGGCCCCTGAAATAGAGCAGCTGGGTCCTCTTTCCCATCCAGGTCCTCCCTATCCAGGAAGGCTGGCTTAGATCCTCCAAGATTATCCCTGCAGATTAAGCCACTGGAGGGACAGCTTCCACTTACCATTCTCCAGACGGATCTCCAGTGGGGTGGGTGAAAGCTAAAATCACCCAGCTCTGAGAGGTCACGCACAAGTCACCTCTCCATCCCTAAGGAGCCCTTGAAAGTTCTGGGCCTGGGAGTGTGGCTCTCCCTTGGACAGAGGAGGATGAGAGCTGAATAGGGGGTGGTCCTGTTTTTATTTGGGTCAGGAGTATGGCAAGAGGGAAGGAAATTGGCTAGTAAACAAATCACAAGGCCAAGATCACAGCCTAGCTGTGTCTAGCCTGCAGAAGGAAGAGTCAGACCGCCCTAGGGCTCACCTGGGTCTGTCTTGGCTGGAGATGAGACACTCAGGAGTGACTGAATGCTCCAGAAATGTGGAGCAGAGACTCTCCCAGAGGGAAAGCCTGGACACCTGGGATTGCTCCCTGGCGCCCCCAGTTGGAAACCCAGCTGTTCTCAGGCCAGAGCTGAGGAGACTGACCTTGAGCAGTCATCCCAGGCTGATTGGTCCAGGGTGCCACGTCCCTGCTGATCAGGCCAGAAAACTTCTTATGACACCCCAAATCTATAGGGAGAATTTCCAGGCATTTACATTGCCACTCTGTCCTTTCACACCTCTCTCCAAAGAATGGAGGTCACATATAGGTACCTGGGTCAATACACGCTGAGGGCCTTACCTGGAAGCAAAGGTGTCATTTGACCTCTCTGTTGCCTTACTTCTGATCTGTCTTTCCTCTGGGTTCACTCTTCCCTAGTTCACATGCCCTGGCTCCTTCATGCTCCTTCATGACCTGTATGCTTTTGTGCTCCTCCCTCTGGGCCTGAACAAGGGAAATTTCCAGTTCAATCTCTTGCTCTACAACTTGTGGATTCAGTAAATCTTTAATAACTGGCTCCCAAAGGCACAAGAGCTAGGCACATTTGTGGTTCTGAGTTTCTCTGCTCAGAACATTTTGCAGTGCTGATTTCCCCATGTGGCTTCTCACCCCAGCTTGCGAGGTATTTTATAATTCCACAAATCTAACTTTCTACTCTCACTTCTTCCCAACACTCAGATCCTTTTCAGTCCAACTTGACACCTCTCAGTGCCTGATGTTTCTTAAACTTGCCATTCTTCATGATTTGCCAGCCAGCTGTTTGCACCTGGACTATTCCCCTCCTCATCTCCTGTTCGCTGTTCCTACTTTAAATCCTAACCCTGGGAGTGGCTTTTTATTTTGTTTTGTTTTATTGAGATAAGTAAGATCTCACTATATAGCCCAGGCTAAACTCAAACTTATGGTCTTCCTACCTCAGCCTCCCAAGTATTAGAATTACAGGTGTCACTTGCCTTGTGCAGGTCCCAGAAGTGGCTTCTAATGTCCTATAGCACATTGGGGTAACTATGGTCAATAATTAATTACATATTTTAAAATAGCTAATCGAGAAGATTTTGAATGTTCCCAGCACAAAGAAATGATAAATGTCTGAGGTAAAAGATATAACATTTACTTGATCCAATCATTATACAATGTATGCATGCCTTGAAAAGCCACACAGTGCCCCATAAATGTTAATGACTACAATGTGTTAATTAAAAATATTAACAACTTAAAAAGATTAAAAAAAAAAAACAAATCCTGTTTTAAGACCCATGCCACTTCCTTCAGGAAGCTCTCCTGGATTTCCTGAAGGAGTAGGTCCACTTTTTCCTCTGGATGTCCCCAACAGTATTACTCTTTTAATAGTTATAATCTGCTTTGTTCCATCCTAGATTGTAAGCACCAAGAGGGCAAGATTTGTATCCATCTCATCTTTGTATCCCTCTTTATTCCTCTCCCTTTGCATGGAACAGATCAGCGCATATTTCTTGACTTGAATGAAATACAGCCTGTAGTTGGACTGTTGAGATGGGAGGAGGTAGAAATGGGGTGTTCTAGGACTTCAGGAGACTGCAGAAGTCTGCACAGTGTGGGGGGAGCAGGTGAAGATTACAGAGAAGCCATGGGAATCTGGGCCTCCTTAGAACCTGACCAGGGAAGAGATGTGCTTTCCTAAAGAGAAGGGCCTTGGAGATGTGGTGGGTTGAGGAGGAAGGGAACCAGGTGTGGGAATGACTCTAGGTTGCCTTTAGCATCCTTAATGACAGGTGAAAAAAAAGTTAAGAACCCAGAGTCTTAGGTTCTGGCTGTACCTTCTTCATGCTCTACTTGTAAAGCTTGGGACAAGCTACAAATGGGCCTATTTGCCTGTAAGGTAAGGGATTAGACACCTGGCATCCTGGGGCCTCTTCAGCTCTGCTTTTCCGCAGCCATGTCAACTTGTTATAGGGTTTGTCTCTGTCCCTCCCCAAGACCCAGCAGCAGGCATGACCCCACTCTGGTCCTGGACTATGTTTTTCAGAAAAGAGGACAGAGCCTGAAGGCATGGGGAAGGAGACATGTGGCTTGGCTAAGCTGTGCCCTGGCTTGGAGAATGTGAAGGGAGTGGCAGGCAGAGGCACTATCTCCAGTTCGGAACAAGTCATCAGGTGTCAGGGAATGGTTTTAGGCAATCTCCCTTTCCTCTACTATCTTTCTATCTTCTTCCATGCCCCATCCCTAGTCCAAGTAAGTGTAGATTCAGGTTTGAATCCCAGTAACTCAACTAGGTGGCTCTGAGGCACCCACTTAACCTCTCTGAGCCTCAGTTTTCCCATTTGTAAATGGAGTTATTTAAATCAAACCAGAAGATGGGTAAGACAGCTCGTGGGAAAATGTCTCCTACTATGCGTACTGCTAGATTTTCCTTCCTGAGCTGGGAAAAGGAGAATTGGTATTTATTGTCACCAGGCCCTGGGGCAAATGGTGAATATTGCTTTGTCAGGGCATTGGGTGTGGGGTGGGACATATGGAGGAACAGGCTTCGATGCAGAGGTTGAATAGGAAGAACAGATAGAGAGATACTGCTCAAATTGTCCCTGATGGCCATTCAGCCTGTGGATCTATGTATTGTATTGTTAAGCACCCAGAAGCTGCCTGGAATTTTTCTTCGGGGGTCCGGGGGGTCCAGATTGAGCCTGGTTGATGGATAGGGAGCAGGCAGCATGGCCCAGCCTGCACATGCACTGTGGATGTTCCTGCCTTTCTTTGAGCCTGGTTCATCCAAGGCCCCCAGTTTCTAATCTGGTTGGGAAGGATTTATTTTTGGGTCCTTGTAACCTAGCAATGGGCTCACATGACCAGTGGCAGCTGCAGGCTGAATATACCGTTGGATCTCTGCTCCTGGCAGGGGGTGTGGGCCAGACTGTGGGGGAATAAAGGGAACGGAAAGGCTCTCACCTCTGCTTTCCTCTGCCTCCTTCCCAGCCTCTCAGCCTGGCCTCAGATGGGGGTGGAGGGGTGGGTTCCTGGGTAGCAGGCACAGCTGGTATCAGTGAAGTGGGGACTCTGAACAGTTGGGGACTGGGCTACAGGAGTGAGGCTAGGAGTCTGCTCTCTGGGTGGGGAGGATTGGGTGTCAGTGGGGACTGACATCTTGAGGGGAGGCCTGGCTGGGGAGTAGGAGGCTAAATAGGCAGTTTATGGTGTGGGATTTCAGGGACACCCCTTGCTAAGGCTGGAATCCCAGCATTTTGCCTCTTCTCTTTGTTTCCTGTTAAATTGTTAATATTCTTGGGAGAGAGAACGCGTTAAGCGGCTATCAGTGCAAATGAATTTATCAATGTCTTTCCTGAGAACAGGTTTTGACAGAAGCAGAGAGAGCAGAGGAGGGCAGTAGGTGCCACTAAGCAGATAGGAGCTCTAAAGAGAGAGCTATGGGCACCTAGAATACATTCATATCACATGTGCTAATAAATAGATGCATGGAATAAATAGATGGATGAAAGATAACCTTGATCAGCTTCAGGGTCTCTTCTTGGCCAGGAGACAGGTGAACCAAGCCTTGTCAAGAGGTGCTTGTGGGCAAGGGTGGGGTGTGGCTATCCCAAGGAGTAAGTCTAGAATGGTGAGATCAGTCCTCAGAGCCAAGGGTCCCACCATGCACTAAGGAGAAGGGCACCACTGTTGGGAGGAAGTCCGGTTTCCATTTTATATCAGGGGACCTGGGTGTGGGTGGTGGACTATAGACTGCTAGTAAGGTTGAGAGGCTATATACAGTATCTGTACCTTGGCCTTTTCACCTTCTCCATTGTAATAAACTCTAAGAGGAGAGATTGGCATTGTGGGGTAGCAGATATGATATCAATACTCCAAACTTTGATTGAGATAATTTATTGAGATATACCCTCTCCAGAGTGGGCCTCGAAAACCATCATCATCATCATGTTTGGTCACTACTATTACCAGCTGCCCTTGGGCTTGCATAGACAGTCACCCTACCCGCTTGCCCCTGCTTCCATATCGCTCTCTTTGTCTGTTTCTCCATCGAACCAAGATGACTTCCAGCACCTGGAAGGTGCTGTAGAATCCACTGCTTCCTTGATACCATCTTCACCAATGGCTGTCTGGGAGAGGCCTCATGACCTTGCCACTGGCCAGCACACCAGCTTTTTGGCCAGGTGTGGTAACTGGCAACTGTACTAGCTCTCCTGAGCCTGAGAAGCAGGCTATGTTGGCATCATAATTCCATATCCCTTTTATATAAGCTGGAATGTGAAGAATTTTGCCTATTTTATACATACAACAACTAACATAGCCAATTCACAGGTCAAGTTCTTACCACCAACCAGTAGGGTAGAGCCAAACTAGAACCAAAGTTTTCTGATCCCAGTCTAGTGTTGTTTCTATAAACTTGTACCAAAGAGCCCATGTCTGTTCTTATCCTCTCTGAACCCTCTAGAAGGGGGCCATGGCAGTCTGGGCTCCTGCTCGGTGTCACATCGGGACTCTAGAGAGGGTAGAGCAGATACTTTGATTCAAACAGACTCAGGTTCGAATATTGGTTCTGGTCATTCTTGATCTGGGGAAAGTTATCTCACCTTTGACAACTTCCTCATCTGTAAACTAGGTAGATAACGACAGCTCAAAGATTGGTGTAAGGATTGAAAATACTACATGTGGAGGGCCTGATACTCATTAGGGCTTAAGAAATGGTGTCTGGTGATAGCAGAACTCACTGTATGGGTGATTTTGGGGTGGATCAGCAGCTTCTTTGTTGTTGATGTGGGGTCTGGGACAGCCAACCTGTCCTTCTGAGTTCTCTGGGTACTGATCTACGTCTCTTTGGGTTGGGTTTAAGAAACAGTTTTAGGCCAGGGATTTAGCTCAGTGGTTCTGCTGCCTGCCTTGCAAGTGCAAGGACCGAGTTTCATCCCCGGTACCAAAACAAAATAAATAAATACAAATAAAATGAAAGAAACAGTTTTATAATTCCCTTTTCTCTTTGGAGATAGAGGAGTTCTTAGACAAGTCCCAGAGCAGAAGGCTCTGGATCAGGTATTGTGTCTGATTCTCTGTCTAGGTTCATGGCTTTTCCATGGTGAGCTGTATGACTTTGAGCCATTTCATCTCAGAAATGAGGGTTCTATGGCCTGGAGAATGCCCTGCAGCTCTGCCATTGAGGATCCTATCCTTGGTAACAGTCGTGTACCTGTTGAACTGACCATTTTCTTCACCTCTAGTAGAAGGCTATTCCCCTCATCTCATCTTCAAAGCCCAACCCACGAATGAGTGATGCTTCATAGATGATGCTCCTTAGCTGTGTCTAGTTGTACAAAGAAAGCCACACCAGCGGAGCCTTCCTAAGTGCTCTGCCTTCAGGGAGCATTGTTGTTGAGGTGCATAGCGGAGCTCAGAGACATGTTAGACGCCCGTCTCCATTAGCACTCACACCTGCATTGCAAATACACATTCAATTTAAGAAAATAGTAGTCATGCACTTGGGGATGGGGAGTGAAGGGTCAAGATAAGACGTTCAGCTCTCCTTCAAACTGTTACCTTCCAATCTGTTTTCTATGCAAATATGACAGCTTCCAAAGAAATCAAATCTTGAGCATTCCCTGGAGCTCAAACCTCCCCTGGTCTATCCTTGGGGCTCTGTGTCTATACTGACTTGCTTGCTGCAGAAGCAACTTGGTCCTGATGTCACACAGAATGCTGCAGTGACAGGACTGTCAGGGACCTTGGGGTCATCTCTCCTACAATCCCTTTGAACAGATAAGAAACCAAAAGACTGAATCTGAATTTTCTGATTTTAAGTGCTCTTTTTCTTCATTAGACTGATCAAAAGGTCTCCCCTGCCTATCAACACCTGGCCACAGGAAACTTTTGAAATGCAGTCTAGCAACCTGAGAAAAGTGAGAGAAGAGGCTCACACATGAGCACTTTGCCTGGGGTACTAGTGTCCAGCTGTTTGCTCCAAAAGTGGCTCCAAGGGGCTGAGTGGGAAGCAGGAGGCCATTAGGACCCAGAAGCTCTTGGAGCATCCTGCTCCGCCGGCTGCCTCTCACTGCTCACTGCAGTGGTTCAGGCTTCAGCAGCCTTGGAAAAGCATCAGCTGAGAGGAGATATCACATGGGAGCCAGGAGCTGCTCAGCAAAGGTAGGAGTTGCCGACTAGGCCAGGAATGGGGGACAGAACCAGGGCCTGGTGGTGAGTGCTGTGGTGCCCTACAGAAGGGCTGCATTCCAAGGAACAGCTCACTATATACCCTATGGTGAGCAGTTTTGGCAGGGGACGGACTCCCAGGTATCCCAAAGGCAGTACTGGGGTATGGGCATATCTGAAGCCTAGAGATGGGGGTCAATCATCTCCTGCCGGCAGGAATAGCCACATCTTGCAACAGTGTGTTCCATCTGTCTGGCTCCATGTCATAGAGATGGGTCCCCCACATCCTAGGAATGGGTCCTTCAGCATCCAGGCTGATGGCCAACCATGTCCTGGGCACGGGCAACTCTGCTGAGGAGAGGTGTTGAAGCTCTCTAGAAATCTCCCCTGGCTCAGGAGGGGGCACACTCTTGCCTGAAGGAAGGCTGGGCTCTGATCTTTGGGATGGAAGCTCTGTATCTGAGACACAGGTGCATGTGAATTCCAGAAACACCTCAATGGCCTTTGGCTGGGCACTTATGTGCATTCAGCATCCTGAAACAAGGATATATGTAATTTGACAATGACCCTGGTAGAGGCCAGACCTGTGATGACAAACCCTTTCAGTACTAAGGAGGTCCTGGAGGTGAGGGGGGTGGTGTTGGAAGGAAACAGTGGGAGGATGAGAGCGCTGCTGGGGTAGAAGCATGATGACATGAGCTAGAAGAGGAGTAAGGCTCTCTGGGTTTCCTCTGTGAAACTGTTACACCATGGCCCTCCCGTCTATACCCCGATCAGTCAGCGAAGGGGGAGTGCCCAGGAGTCAGGTATATTTGTCTGTCTCTAAGGAGTAGATTGAAGTCCTGGAATTTAGGAGTCATTGTGAAATACTGGCAAGACTGAGGGGCCTGTGAGAAAGAGAAATGTCCATGCTCTCTTGCCTAGGGCTCCATCGTGGCTTCACAGCACCCCTCCACATGGAAACCATGTCTTCTCCCCTCACTCTGAGATCTTATCTGGGCCTTGCTGGCTATCCACACACATTAGGCCTTTCCTTATTAGGAACTCAGAGCCACATCTTTTGGTCCCCACTTGCAGGTAGGAGGAATGGGCAAATCATGGCATGAAAAGTAAGGGACATGTATGCTTTCTTTGGTATTTCTGCCAGGCATTTTTCTTGATAAACTTTTATGAGAAGCTGATGTCTCCGCTTTTGTGCCTTTTCTTCATCTCTGCAGACCCTGAGTATATGTGGCCACCTCAACTGTGAAATGAACTTTCTACTATTCCTGGAGAGAGACATGTCTCCAGGAACTCATCCAAAGTCAGGGTGGTCTCCAGTCTTGGAGTCTGAGTTATCCTTTCCAGAAGAGAGTTCCCTGGCTGGCACACAGATGACTGATTGAATATTCTTGGAGTATGTATTAGTGGGCAGGGATTCAACTAATCAATTTGAGTCTGATTCAATTAAAAAAATTCCACCGAGTACCTATTGCATGTATGGCATGTTAGAATTTGTATGAATCAAGATTTATGGTAGCACCAAAACCTCACTGATTGTAAGATTACGGTGGAGGAAAGTAGGCCCTGGTAGCTGTATAGTCTGCCTCATTGCAGTCATAGAAATGCTGTTTTAAAATTGAGCAACCACCAGGCTCTGTGTAGCCCCAAAATTCACAGAGTAATGAAACGTTACGTGTAGGAACCTTGGTGGTTGTTCAGTCCCAACTCTCCTATTTCACAGATGAGGAAATTGTGGCCCAGAGAACTTTGGTTATCAGATTTGACACGTCTGCAATTTGCTTCTGAATTGTATAACTAGGCACACTAGATTGAAGGAATTTGCACCGCAAGAATGGCATATGTAAATGAAAACAATTTTGTTTACACTGGGCAATCTATTTCAACTACATGCAAACTCAATATGGATAATGACACATATAAAACATATGTGATCTGACACTTGATCAAATGAAATGAGAGATTTTTATTTCTTCCAGTCTTCTCTGCTTTACACTTACTCAATTCCACAATCACACTCCTCTCCCCACCACTCCACTACTTGCCTTTTACATGGGCACCTATTCCCATGCCTTATCCTGTGACAATGGTACTGGTCCCGAATCAAGAGAGCCTTCAGTCAAGGAATCTCAAAGTGTCAGCACCAATCACCAGATACAGAGGGAGTGGAGAGGTTAGGAACAGCAAGCAAGGACAAGCACTGGCAAGGGCACAGTGGCCTTCAGAAGCTAAAGAGTAGATGAAGAAGGGAAGCTTTCAAGTGAATTTTGCCCTTCCAGCCTTGGGAGCCCATGAAACTGGATAGGCTGGCCTCCCAGTTTCTTTCCAGCTGGGACATTTTGCTTTCATTGATCCTTCTCAAAATTTCCAAAGTGGCAGCTCTTTATCTTAGGAGTGGTGATGTCAGAAGAAACTAAAGCTCTGTTTTCTTTACCATGTAACAGCCCTACAGTGGTGTGAGACATTTTTAGTTGCAGGTCAAATTCAACAGTGGTTTACTGGAAGCCTACTATATGCCAGCTGATGTAGAGGACACTCTCAGACACAGCATGGCACAGTGGGCAACAGAACTGCCTTGGGGTCAGACTTTCAGAGCCTGGACCTTGCCACTTATTAGCTATGTGACTTTGGCTAAATTCCTTAACTTCTCTAGGACTCAGCTTCATCCCTGGCAAAAATGGAGATAAGAATAATATCTACTTCATAGGGTTGTGTGAGGATTAAAATGACTTTATTTTTGTTGAGTGCTTAGAACAGGGTATAGCATGTGGAAAGTACCATGTAAACATTATTGCTTGTGGTTAGTACTGCTATTAACAAATCACACTGGATTCTGCAAATGCAATTATGAAGCAGATACTATTTCCTTATTTTACAGATGTCTTTTTGAGAAACTGGAATCTGGAAGAGTGGCAGAGTTAGTAATGTCCAGAGCTGGGACCAGAAGCCAAACTTGTGCTACTTCTACTTCCCATCCAAAGAATACCAGAAATTGGAAAAGTCACACAGGCAACTTTAAAGCTGGGACACAGTCCCAGAGCTCAGCAAGACCCTGGGAAAAGGGAGACATAGAATTTATAATCCCTGAATAGCAGCCCTTGAAAGAGGAGAAGGATATGGAGAATGGAGGAAAGAAAGTGGAAAAAGAGGAGCCAGAGACCACTCACAAGGTGGAATGCTGCTGAGCAGACAAGGCTCCATTGCTCTCATGTCCCTGTTTCTTCCCAGTCACCAAGCCTGACCCTGGAGCCACCTCCTGTCAGAAAGAGCATGAGAGCTCTGAGCCCATGGCTAACTAGCCTGGTGCTCTGCCCATAGAGGACCCCAGCCTTCAAGGGTGGTGATAAGAGCCTGTCCAAAAGACTCCAGTGGAAGTCCCCCCACGCATTGGGAAGCCTGGGCCTGGGCTCACCATCCTAGGGTTGTGGACTAGGATGGGGGATGGGCCTGTGACAGGAGGTGCCCTGGGTGTCCTCTTTCAGCCCCATGGAGTCTTCACCAATCCTCCAGTCATCAGGGAACTCTTCCATTTTGGGGAGGGTTCCTCAAGCTCCAGACCCCTCCACTGCCAGTGGCGTCCCAGAGGTGGGCCTGCGGGACATAGCTTCAGAATCCGTGGCCCTGTTCTTCATGCTCCTGCTGGACTTAACTGCTGTGGCTGGCAATGCTGCTGTGATGGCCGTCATCGCCAAGACTCCTGCCCTCCGAAAATTTGTCTTTGTCTTCCACCTCTGCCTGGTGGACCTGCTGGCTGCCCTGACCCTTATGCCCCTGGCCATGCTCTCCAGCTCTGCCCTCTTTGACCATGCCCTCTTTGGAGAGGTGGCCTGCCGCCTCTACTTGTTCCTGAGTGTGTGCTTTGTCAGCCTGGCCATCCTATCTGTGTCGGCCATCAATGTAGAGCGCTATTATTACGTGGTTCACCCTATGCGCTACGAGGTGCGCATGACACTGGGTTTAGTAGCCTCTGTGCTGGTGGGTGTGTGGGTGAAGGCCCTGGCCATGGCTTCTGTGCCAGTGTTGGGAAGGATCTCCTGGGAAGAAGGAGCTCCCAGTGTTCCCCCAGGCTGTTCACTCCAATGGAGCCATAGTGCCTACTGCCAGCTTTTTGTTGTGGTCTTTGCCGTCCTTTATTTTTTGTTGCCCTTGCTCCTTATCCTTGTGGTCTACTGCAGCATGTTCCGAGTGGCTCGTGTTGCTGCCATGCAGCATGGGCCACTGCCCACATGGATGGAGACACCCCGACAGCGCTCTGAGTCTCTCAGTAGCCGATCCACTATGGTCACCAGCTCTGGGGCCCCACAGACCACTCCACACCGGACGTTTGGAGGAGGGAAGGCAGCAGTGGTCCTCTTGGCTGTGGGGGGACAGTTCCTGCTCTGTTGGTTGCCCTACTTCTCTTTCCATCTCTATGTTGCCCTGAGTGCTCAGCCTATTTCAACTGGACAGGTGGAGAGTGTGGTGACCTGGATTGGTTACTTTTGCTTCACTTCTAACCCTTTCTTCTACGGATGCCTCAACCGGCAGATCCGGGGGGAACTCAGCAAGCAGTTTGTTTGTTTCTTCAAGACTGCTCCAGAGGAGGAGCTGAGACTGCCTAGCAGAGAGGGCTCCATTGAGGAGAACTTCCTACAGTTCCTTCAGGGGACAGGCTGTCCTGCAGAGAACTGGGTTTCCAGGCCTCCACCCAGCCCTAAGCAGGAGCCACCTGCTGTTGACTTTCGAATCCCAGGCCAGATAGCTGAAGAGACCTCTGAATTCCTGGAGCAGCAACTCACCAATGACATCATCATGTCGGACAGCTACCTCCATCCTGCCCCCTCACCCCGACTGGAGTCATGATGGGCTGTTGGACACTTGGAGGGAGACGGATTTGAGAGACAGTTATGATTGCAAAGAGCACCTTGTGGGACCACTTTTTCCAGCTGGCTGGGTCTGGGTCTGGGGTCTCCACACAGCTTTAGCTTAGCATTGCCTGGGTCAGGACCAGAGCCAACAGGATGGACATGTGGCAAAAGCTTTTGACTTGGCTGATCTTTAATTACTGGGGGAGGGAACCTGGGTATGATGAAACGGTGATGAGAGAAAAGGGTCACAAAGGTGAGGTGAAGCCTATCAGTCCATGAAATGTCCATGCCTCAGGAAATAAGGAAATTCTCTAAGGGTCGGAGTTGGAGGATTAGGGCAGCAGGCCAGGTTTGGAGTTATTTCTGGGGACCACTGAGGACGTTTTGTTGTTCAGTATAAATTTCCAGGGCAATTATTGCACCCAAGCAAGGTAAGAAAATGACATGTGTCTTGTTATTTCCTTACTAGGTTTAAAAAAGAATTAAATTGCAGTCAAGTGTTTCCTTATGAGTTAATAGATCTTTTTCTAGTTTTATACCTGAAATTTCCTTAAATGGAGAGGACCGGCAGGATATACTCTTCCTAGGTTTGGCCAGAAGCAAAGGGGGCTAGTAATTAGGGTACCTGTAATAGAAGACAGGAAAGGTGACTGAAATTCTGTTACACACAATCTTCAGGAAAATCCCTTCTATTGTTCTCTGTTTGCATGTAGGAAATCAAGTGTGGGGCTTGATCTCAGCAGAGACAAAGGATGGCCCTTTCTCCCCGTCTTTTAGGATGACTAACCAGAACAATTGAGGGTTGGATAGCTGAGGGTGAAGGTTAGCATTTGAATTGGTAAGGTGGCTTTATACAAAGAGCTCACATAAATCACTCTGATCAATAACCCTAAAAATCTTTTTTTTCCAGGACTGGCCTCCTTGATCTCTCTCCTCATGGCAGTGACCCATCTCAAGCCCCCTGGACAGTCGGGTACAAGAGACCAAGGTTGGGCATGGGAAGGGTGGGGTTTCCATGGTCCATTAAATTCCCCCTTGCTCCCATTCATTGCTCTCAAAATTAGCTTCAGTGATAAAGACTTAAATCTCTTTCTTATCTGTAGCCCTGGGTTGGAGAGAGGGCATAGGAGTTGGGCTCAGCTGTTTACTGATTGAGACTTTAGGAACCATGTTGAGTGGTACTGGTAGTGGCATTTTCTTTCTTTTTTGTTGAGATGGGGTCTCACTATATAGTTCAGGCTGGCTTTGAATTCACTATGTAGCCTAGGTGGGCCTCAAACTCACAATGATCCTCCTGCTTCAGCCTCTCAAGTGCTGGGATTACAGAAGTGCACCTACACTACCGGCTGGTAGTGATATTTTCATTGGAGAGGGAATAATTACAAACTGGACAGGACACCTTTATGGGACCATGTGTCCATCTCACTTCCCTCAATTGAATCAAGTAACACAAAAGGGCCAAGGCAGGGCCAGGGGGTGGTATGGTCTACATTTGAACAGATTTTTTTGTTTTGTTTTGTTTTTTGAGACAGAGTCTCACTATGTAGTTGAGGCTGACCTGGAACTCACTATGTAGCTCAGGCTGGTCTCGAACTCACAGTGATCCTCCTGCCTTGCCTCCCGAGTGCTGGGATTACAGGCGTGCACCACCACACCCCGCTTTTGAACAGATTATTGATTCACTGAGCATCAAAGGAGGAAAATGGGCTGCTGGGAGTGGAATAGTTTCCCCTTTGAATAGCCAATAAATTTTTTATGATAAAGTTATACTGATATCAACATTGACTCCTTCAGTTCAATTCAGTGCATCATAGTTGAATGTCCATTATTCCCTGGAACCCACACAAAGGATGTGTGATTACTGCCTTCAAGGAGTTCATAGCCTAATTTGATCAGATACTTAGTATTTTTATAGAGCATTTAGATCTGATAAAGCACTGTATAATGTGTTTAAGAAATATATTGGAGAATATATATCCATGGTTCTAGCTTCTGAGAGTTCATCTCAGTGATACATAGAGGCTTCTGAAGATTGTGGCAAGTATAGGGGTTGTACATGAAATTTATTAAATGAAACTGGGCAGTCTTTTCCCTTTTGAACTGGAAACATTTCCAAGTTTCTGTCTTCCTACCACTAGTTTAGTGCCTATTACGTTGAAGAAATTCCTTAGAACGTATAAATAGCAAGGAAAGTCTTTTGTGATAAAAAAAAAACACCTCTGTTTTAACAATTTCAGTAGATAGGGGAGAAACTTCTTTGAAACACCTCTAATCAACTAGAGGACCTAAGGCATCGCCAGCAGATGGCAGTGTGACTCCATTGGAAATAGGTTTGCATATGTGGGAGAAAAAGGGAGGGCAACAAACTGCTTGGCAGCCATTTTGTTAATTTATCTTTTTTTTTTTTTTTTTTGACATTGCCTTTTAACTGTTCCTTCGCATAAATCAAAGAAAAATGTTTTAAGTGTAAGAATAGCTCTAATTCAGGCTGAGCTTACTTGACACTGTGATCTCACTGTCATTTACTAGAGTTCAACATATATGGATTCCTTTGGCCGTTTATTTTTCCCTGTAGGAATGCATCATGAAGGAAATAAAATTTTAATTATTAAATTTATTAGTATACTTTAGGTATACAATCAGAAATAAAAGTTTTATGATGAGAACTTTCCCTAAAATTGCTGCTATGAGCACTTTACAGAGTTTTTAGGTAATCAGGATGGCTTGATAAAGTTCATCATATAATCCTTAGCTTTGAAAAATATACCTGAACAAAAGCCAATCTCCCTAATACACCGAAGAATCAGCAGGTGGAGGCAACCATACTGCCAGTTACTTTTTCCTGCATCCTGGTGGTAGTGGGGTGGTTTGCCATCCTTGATGAAAACCATAGATTTTCTGTTATCAGGTGCCCTAGGCAACAACTTTTAGGAGGCCTGGTTAAAAAAAAGGTGGGGTGGGGAATGAATTTGTAGTCGACTGGTCTACCTACTCACTGTGTGAACTTGGGAAAGCTGCTTAACTTCTCTGAGCCTATTTCCTCATCTGTAAAAATGGGGATCATTATTACCTACCTCACAGGGTTGTTGTGAGGATTAAGAAATGAGACTTGGAAGCGCCTAGCGATATTTGGCAAATAGGTACTCAATAAATACTGGTTTTTCTTCCCTTTGCTCTTGCCCTTTTTACCCCAGAAGTACCAGTAGTGGAGATGCAGTACCTTTTCTGTTAGTAATTTGGAAATGAGTGGAAGACTTTTCAAACTTTGAAGAATTGGCATTTATTGATAAATTTAAGGTTGACAGGCTGCTTAAGGTGGATCTAACCTCTAATTGCTTCTAATTAACCAATCACTATATAGACCTTTCTGTTTGGGCTTTAGATCCTCTTAGGGAAATAAGGTATATTTTCAATGTAGGGAAAAGTTTTAAGGGTGGCAAAATCATCCCTTTCCCTACAATGTATAGTAATTGTGGAGCTATTTGACAGAAATGGTAATTTAGGGCCATTTTCAACAGTAGTTCAGGGTTATCAGTTAAAGAAAACACCAGTATGGGCCTTTTACAGGGTATTTAATAACTTTCAGATGATACGAGAGTGAGACAATTTTTTAGAACTTTGTGTGGTTATCACAATAGGACATTTTCATAGTAGATTCAAATAATGTAGTTTTGTTTCTGACGGTACAGTGTAAGTTGACTTATCTTGGTAGAGGTCCGAAGCTCCTAATGTAGGACAATTCGGTTTATACTACAGATGGGCACCATGGAAATTTTATGAACTACACACTTACCTTTCAGATCTACTAGCAATTTCAAAGCGGCCCTTTGCCAGAAAAGGTGCTGAGTAAATCTTAAGTCCACAGAAAAGCACACATAGTAGCACAAAGACCAGTATATATTTTCAGCGCAGGAGACAGTGGGTCAGAGAAGAGGGCTAGTCTTAGGCATGATCGGTACAGATCTAAGAAGCAGTATATAGAGCTCAAATTGGTCAGTGTGTTCCCATCCATAGATCAGTGAAACAATTTAGGTAGTTGGGGAGGTGCCCTGGGTCTCTACAACCGGAGATCCAAGAGGTTTTCTGGCCAGTGAGAATGCCCCAGTAGAAATTGTCGTTGGGATTTTGGGCTCTTATTTGGGAATCCCATGTCCTATCCCACAACCCGCTGTACGACCTCAGGAGCGCACTACGAATTGGAAGTCCTGGTTTTGCTACATTTATCCCAATCACGTAGCCGAGTCGGTAAAGAGGTATTAAGGTTGGCTGGTGCACAAAGAACCCGACAGAATCTCTAAACTCCGCGGAACCACCGCACCTAGGGCCACTTCCGCTTTCAGTCTCGTCTCCTCTCCTAGAGCAAGAATAGTTTAAACGGTAACGGCCGCCGGGCGTCACCGGAAGTGTCGTAAACGCCGGACGTCCGGTTCCTGTGGGCGCTAGGTTGCTGACGGAGAGGGCCGCCGCCCCGCAGTAGACGCAGTCTCAGCTAGCGAAGCTGCGGTCCCCGCGGTGTGTGAGTGAGCTCGGGCCTAGTTCCCTCTCCCGCCGCCGTCATGGGCTGCACACTAAGCGCCGAAGACAAGGCGGCGGTGGAGCGGAGTAAGATGATCGACCGCAATTTGCGGGAGGACGGGGAGAAAGCGGCCAAAGAAGTGAAGCTGCTGTTACTCGGTGAGGGGCTGGGGGCGGGGCTGGAGCGGTGGTCGGGGTGCCTAGCACTTTCAAAGCGTGAGCAGAATCTGGCCGGGGCCGCGGAAAGGACCCTAAAAGGGATCGGGAGGGCGTGCCGGCTACGAGGCTGGTTGTTGGGGTTGGTGGCTGAGGCCGCGGAGGGCGTGATGAGGGGGTGGGATTTTGAGAGTGTAGGAATTAGCATGGAGAGGGTGTAACTCCGGGCTGATTAAGCGTTTAGCCAAGAGAGTTTTTAGTATGGAAGGAACAGGCGGTGCTGTATTAGGGAAGGTTTTACATTGTGTTGGAACTTGTTAATTAAAAGGAAGACGCGAGAGTATGTGATGGGTTTGTATAATGGTTTGTGGGTTTGAGCGTAATTATACTTGACAGGATAAACCTGGAAGGCTTGAATGGTTAAATAGAGAGGCTGAGGCAGAGTGGTCACATAAAGACCCTGTCATTTGTTAGAGAGTGAACATTTGGAACTGTTAGTAAGACGGAGAGGCATTATCTTGAAACATGAAGATAGGTGGTTAAGATAAGTGGCAAATTCCTAGGTATAAAGGAAAGAGCTTGGGTGTAGAGACTATTTTTCACTTTTTCTATTTTTATTTTCTTAATATTTTATAATTCCTGTGTTTATAGAAGGAAGGGGGAGAATGGTGTGTGCTGAGGCAATTCATTTGGCTTGTTTGGGGTATGTGACTGAAGAGCTGGTGGACAATAGGCTGGTTACACGTTGGAAATTGCTAGGGGTTATTTGCAGTGCGAATGGAGTTATTTTAGGATAATTGTGGAATTGGACATACATATTGTAGGACTGTAATAAACATGTAGGGAGCTGTTTTATCTTTTTGGTCATTTCAAAGCAAAAATACTGGCTTCAGGAGTACTGTATGTTACTTGATAGTCGTTTAAGTGTCTTTTATGTACAGTCAGATGCATTTTACTTAGCATGATTTAGTTTACACTTTTTGAGAGGTTTAGTAAATCTCTGGCATCAGTTTACCTATAAAATTAAATCACGTTTCTTGTTGAGAGATCTGTTAGAGAAGAATAAGTAGAAGTCACGGTTTCTGTAAGGAATAGAGTTTGAGTTTTTAAAACAATTCATTTTTAAGGAAAAGGAGTCATTTTGAAGGAAGTGCCAGATTTTCATGGTGTAAAGCTCCAGAGGACTAAATACACTATGTCATTGTAACCTAAGACTTATTTTGTACTCCAGGATGTGCTGGAGTCTCGTTGTTGAAGATTGTTGAAGTTCTAGTGACAGATTTTTTTGGATATAGAGTAAGTGTTATTCATTAGAGCTTGAGCTTCATCTTGGAATACCTGAACTCCCAGAAAACATGCGTTCAAATTGTGGTTCTAGACAGCCACTGTCTGTATTATATGTCTTCTGTGAATGAGGAGGTTTCACATAAAATATAATACTTGATGCCTGTAATTCCAGCACTCCGAGAGACTGAGGCAAGAAAGTTACAAGCTCACTTAATGATTTAGGGCAGTGATGGGGAACCTTTCAGAGCTTTTATTGATAACAAACAGCTAGCTGAGGCATATGTGCTATAGGATCACCAGCACTGATTTAGGGAGACTGTCTCCCAAAAAGGGGGATGCGGAGCATGAAGCTCACTGGGAAGGCCCTGAGTTCAATCCCCATTACCTAAAACAACAAAACAAAAACCAAAGAGAGAAAGATCGTAGAAACAAAAAAACATAGTACTTGCAGTTGTGGTAGCACATGTCTGCAATTCCAGCTACTTGGGAGGTGAAGGAATCTAAAGTCCAAATCCAGACTGGCAATTTAGCAAGACCCTGTCTCTTAAATACGAAAAGGGCTGGAGTGTAGCTTATGGTAGAATGCTTGCCTAGCATGCACAAGGCCCTGGGTTCAATCCTCAGTACCTCAGAGACAAAATGAAACAAAATCCCATAACACTTAAGGCATTAGCATATTCTATATTTATCAGTTGGTTATAAAACAAAGTATATTCTCATCTTTTGAGATTAAAAATGTATTATCGTATCTGAGTGATTCATTTTACAGTGACCATCAGAGATACCCTCAGTGCCATCAGCCTATTATAATACAGTTGTATACTGTGAGGCTTTCTTCCAAATAGTAGGATTTGGCAGGCAGAACTTGGCCAAGCAGAACTTGTCCAAATGTCTAGAAAGATCTTTTTTCAAGATTTATAAATAGTGCATTTAATTAAAAACAAACACATGGTAACTTACAAAACCTGAAAAGCAGCTAAATAAAAACATTAAAACATTTGCTTTTTGATTTTTACTAATTTCATTGTTTTAAGAAAGCTTTTACAGTATTCTTGAGCAAGTTAAATCAGCAAATTCAAATAGTTGCAAAAACAGCTTTCTTGAGCCATAACAATGCACATACGAAGAAGTTAAAATGATCTGTTATGCTATTTTTATAAGTACACCTAACATAGTATAGAAATAATTTATTTTTCCTGTAGAAGATCTCCTTTGATGAACATGCAAGTCATTTCTATTTCAGCAGTATAAACTATCCAACTTAGTTTAAGCTGAGATCTCTCTACTTACTGTTATCTCTCTTGGTACATAGTATATGGTTTTCCTTACAGGGATGTAGTTTCACACAGTGATTAGTATCCTGGGCTCTGAGATAGACTTGGTGATGCATACCTGTGATCTCAGCACTTGGCAGCAGGAAGATTGCCCTGAGTTTGAGGCGAGCCTGAACTAATAGTGAGACCTTGTCTTAAAAATGAAACAAATTAAAAAACAAAAAAGCAAAAAACGAAACAAATAAAAAATGGCATGGGCTTTGAAGTTAGACTGCTTCAAATGCTATTTCTCATTTACTAGCCATAACCTTGGGAAAATTGTTTGCTTAATTCACTCTGCCTTAATTTCTTTATCCTTAAAATGGAGAAAATAGAAATACTTCATAGAGTTACTGTGAGTTTTAAATATGATAATAATGTAAAACAGAGCACAGCCAGACACCTAGTGCTATCCAGATGAATATTAGCTTTTACTATTATTAAGTCAAGATGAATGTTAAAGGTCACAGATACTGTTGCATTTCAAATTAAGAGGCTAGTATGAACTGAATTAAGGAAATCTTCAGTGTTATAATTCCTTTGATTATCTTTGGTTTGAATTTCCCTTATATATTATTGAGAAGATCTTGATAGCTAAATTACAATTTTCTATCAAAAAATAAAATTAAGGGTTGGGGATTTAGCTCCATGGTGCCATGCCTGCCTTGAAAGTACAGGGTCCTAAGTTGGATTCTGGATACCAAAATAAATAAATGAAGTAAAATTAAATCATGGAAAGTTCTGTACTCAATGTATAGTAAATAGGATGGCATACAGGTATGATGGCAAATTTTTTTATAGTGTTCAAATTTTGAATCATTTTTATATCTTCAGAGTTTTACAATTCAAATAATATTTGAACCTTTTGGGTGTGATTCCCTCTGTAAATTTACCATATTTTGTAATTCAAAGAAAGTTTCGGGAAGGTTTATACCAATTAGATATTTAATATCATCTGTGATGCTTTATGTTTTTATTTTTCATGTAATAGCTTCATAATATAAAGAAAAATGTTACCAAGTCCTCTCCAGCTTACTCCAATGAGCTTTATAAATATTATCATTTTTAGTATGTGCTGAGATGTGACAAAAGTTGAGAAGCTAAAGGTACTGCTTTTTTCTTCACACAGAACTGAATTAAATTTTTACTTCCATTTATTAGCTGAAAAACCACAGAATGAGTAACTTAACCATATGGCGCATATGTAAAGTAGGATTGATGATACCTGTTTCACAAAAGGGTATGTGTGTCATAATACTAAATGGGATAATAAACAAAATGCTTAGCATTAGTGCCTAGCAAGTAATAGTCAGTAAATAGCATCTTCTTATTTATTATGATGTTTGTGAGGCTTACTTTAGCTACTTTTTTCCAGGGGTGTTTCAGGTAGACATTTGACTTTTGCAAATCATTGTATTCTTTTCAAAGGTCTTCACAGAATTTTATAAATATTCTTTTGTGGTGAGAGTAATTAAATCTTATTTGGCAAAAATTAAGTTGCAGTCAGAATTGGAATACTCTCAATTCTATATTATACAGTTGATTGTATGTAAACTTGCATGTAAACTGGCTGAGTATATTTATAAAAATATGACTGTCTTGATAAATATGCTGTTATATACTATTATTGTAGTTATTATTGTAATATACTATTACAAGATAATCATTGTAGTAATGTTTGGCATTTATTTGGGATAAGGATCACAGAAGTTAAATTTTTTTATGAGGATTTGTCTTGTATCTAGGGGCAAACTGGCATAAAAACTAGTAGTTATTGCAAAGAAAAAAATCCTTTTTTATAAACACTTGTTCTTTGTGTCTTTTATATTAAGTTCATCACTTGAATTCTGAAAACAGTCCTTTTAGGACCATGTGTTAAAATGTGACCTTCACTAACCGTCCTTTTCCTGTAAATAATGATAATCATAGAATAGGGTACTTACTTGTTAAGATTTTTTTTTTTTTTTTGGTATTGGGGATTGAACTCGGGTCCTTGCGCTTGCAAGGCAGGCCACCGAACCGCTGAGCTAAATCCCTGGCCCACTTGTTAAGATTTGATGGGGCATGTAACTTTATAATCAGGGTTGTAGCTGTTTCTTTAAACTTTTTTAGTTTGTTGAACTTATTTGTGCTATTACAAAAAAGTCTCAGTTTTGGGGCACTTGTCTGTGAGAAAAGTGGTTCGTGGTCCAGAGACCTTTCAGGGGTTAGTGAAAACTGAAGAAGTACTGTACTTTCTACTCTGTCCCTACCCCAAGGTTCTAAGCTGCAGCTTCTGCTGGTTTCTTGGGGAAAGGGAATTGGTGAGTCTCTGAGATACTTCCTTTTTATCCTACTTTCTCTTCCTTTCCTTCCCCGATTTTTTCCATGGCATGCTTTTTTCCCTTAATCTGGGATACCTTCATCCATTAGGAGTTGTTAACAAGGTTTGTGGTATTTTTCTGGGGAGGGGGAACCACTTTCCCCTATAAGTCCTTTAACAATACCTTTCTTTTTTTCCTGTTTTGAGAGTTGAACCCAGGGCCTTTGCAATGACCTCCAACCCCCTTCTAAAACAAAAATTTTTTTTTTTTTTGAGTCAGTGTCCCGCTGAGTCACTTAAGTTGCTTGGTGCCCAGGCTTGGCTCAAACTTGTGTTCCTTTTGCCTTAGCCTCCCAAAGTGCTGGGATTGAAGTCATTCGCCACCATGCCAGGCTTTAACCTCCATTAAATCCCTCATTTATGAACAAGTGAAAGCAACTAAACAAATAGGAACAGGAAAATTATGTAGTAGCCTGGCAAAAATGGAATGTTTAATATGTAAAGGAAAAAAATCTAGATATTGTGAATGGTCTAGATGAGGAGTTTCATATTTTACTCTTTTCAGAGGACACTTTTAATCTGAATATTTTTCCCTAGTAGTGAAGATTGAACCCAAGATCTTGGTCATGCTAGGCAAGCTCTGCCTTTTTTTATTTTTGAGACAGAGACTTTCTAAGTTGCCTAGGCTGGCCTTGAACTTGTGATTCTTTTGATTTGGCTTCCTGAGTAGCTGGGATTACAGATGTGTGTCACCGTGCTTGGGTTGGAGTTTTTGAGAAATGTTTTCTGTGATTGAGATGTCCCTGGTCTCTCTTCTTCCCTCAGTGCATTAATGTAGTTTTGCTGGCACTTACTCTAATTTAAAAATACACAATACAAACTTGTTTTCTCTCTTCATCTCTCTTCCCCAAATCTACCTATTGTGAACTTTTTTGGCACCAGCATTCTCAACATTATCTAGGTTGAAAACTGCATTCATTTTAAACTCCTTTTCTGCTCTCATGTCTTTTAACCAGTGTGTTGCTCAGTCCTATGACTCATTCATTACCAGATTCTTGATTATTTTAGAGATCAGCAAAATTTAAAACAATTTTGATAGATCCAGAATACAATATTTTATAGTTTTTATCTTTATTTTTTAACTTTTTGAGGCAGGGTCTCATGGTGCAGTTCAGGCTGGCCTCAAACTCACTATGTATAATGTAGGCTGGCCTTAAACTCGAAACAGTCCTCCTGCCTCAGCCTCCCAAGTGCTGGGCTGGGATCATTTAGGTGTGCTTTGCCATGCCTAGCTGTAGTTTTTAGTAAGTACATTAAAAAAAAAAAATCTAACACTGTGGTCCATTATAATTAAATTTTGGTTCTTTTTCTCATCACATTTTTCTGATGTTCTAAACTGGGTATGATCTGCTCCTTTCCATTTTTTTTTTGGTTCCGGCGATTGAACTCCGGTCCATGCGCTTGTGAGGCAGGTGGTTGCACCATTGAGCTAAATCGCTGTCCCTGTCCCTTTCCTTTTGAAAACTTTTTTTGGTACTCTTTGTACCATTTATAGTCTACCTTATAATATGTTTATAAATATATAGGATACCTCCCTCCTAACTCTTTGGATCTTTAGGGCAGGAGAACTAGGTATTTCGCATCTTTATATTTGTTATAGGGCCTACTATAATGTTAAGGGCCTGTAAGGAACAGAACCATTCATACCAGTAAAAGTAAAGGAGACATTTATCGACAGGACACAGTACTGGAGGTGATTTCATAGCTATTAGACATCTACGGAGAGATAAATGAAATACAAGCAGGTTGTATGCTTGTTGATTGTGTCTCGTTTCTCCTAAGGTAGAATGGCTACTTGCTCTACTTGCTGATTAAGTCATCTCTTTATATCAGCTTTATCTGCTTACTTACGACACTCTTCCTCTCACCCCACACCACTTTTCAACTTTGGGGTACTCTGATAGTACTGTGGCTCACACAGTGCCATACCTCATGGTTAAGTGCTTTCTGTCATCTGGGTTCCCATTCCAGATGCCTGGGAAAGAGTATCATATTGGTTCAGCCTTGTCAGGTACCCATCCCAATCCAGTCATCTATGCTTGGGAGTATGGCAGGTTTCATAGAGTATCATGAATTTCGTAAGGTTGACCTTTTTAGGGGCTAAGGTGAGTGAAGCTCTGTTAAAAACACATGGCTAGAGAATTAATGACACCCCCCCCCCAGTGGAGCTTGAACTCAGGATCTTGTGCTTGTCAGGCAGACCATTGAGCTACATCCCGGCCCAGAATTAATAAAATAAAGAGATGACAATGTGTACTACCTAATACTCATTAAATATAGGTTGAACATGAATGAGATGGAAATATTGAGAAACTAAATTTATCACTGCTTTTATTTCTAAATTCATGAGAACATCTCTGCTTTATCTCAATATTGTCATTTAATATGGTTGGTAGATATAATTAAATTCATCCTTGAGGTATGAGTGTAGGATTCTCAGCTCCTGTCATCAACGCATTCAATGCAGAATAGTTTGTCACCTGAATTTAATTACCTTTGATTTTTATTTAGAAATTTTAAAAAAACATAATAATCTGTATTTTTCAGGGATATCACCCTTGTTTTTTCTTGGTAATTTTTTCCTCTGCTACTTTTATGAGCACCAAAAAATTATCCGAAGTTCAGGAAAGTGGTAAAACAAAGTATTTTTTTCCTTTTTAAAACTTTGTTTATAGTTTTTTTCTGAAGAAGTTGGTGAAATTAAGCAAGGTAGATTTTGGTGTAGATAAGATTTAGCTATCTGGGCTCTTTCTCCTGTTTAGTCAGTTTGGTTTCTTTTTATTGGAGAGAGTGGGGCTACAGGGGAAGTAAGGAGGAACAGCTGCTTTAAGTACTGAGTAGTTAGAATATTAGCAGTAAAGACCAAAAAATAAAAATGTTATGGGTCTCATAATAAGAAATAGCTTGAGGAGTAACTACTAAATTTGTTCAGAGTGCTGAATTTCATTTTAAATTTTGTTTTCTAATTAATAGAAAATAAAATACATTTCTTGCTGGGCATGGTGGTACACACTTGTAATATAAGCTACTTGGGAGGCTGAAGCAAGAGGATTGAAAGTTCAAAACAAGTCTGGGCAAATCTGTGAGATCTTGTCTGAAGATAAAAATCTTTTTAAAAACCCAGGCCTGGAGGTGTAGCTCAGTAGTAGAGTGCCCCAGGTTCAATCCGCAGTATCACAAAGCAAAAACAAAACATCTCTTTGAATAGGTAACTTGATTCAGAAATAGGAGATACAGTGGAACCTCTGCTTGACAACTTTTTTTTTTTGGTACCAGGGATTGAACTCGGGTCCTTGTGCTTGTGAGGCAGGCACTGGAACCACTGAGCTAAATCCCTGTCCCTCGACAACTTAATTTGTTCTGTGATTTTTGGAAAAGATGGCCATGTTTGAGTTTTTGTGGGAAAGATGGCCATGGTTGTGGTTGTCACCCTATACAGAGTTTGCAAAAAAAAAAAAAAAAAAATTTTTTTTGCCAAATGCTTCTGTTTGTGAATCAGATTGTTTGCAAACCAAAGCATTTGTGAACTGAGGTACCACTGTACCTTGGGCAAAGAGCCTGGAATTGGGAGATTGGTCCTAATTTCTGAGCTTTATTTTTCTTTCTCTGAACTGGTGAGTTGTTTAAATTTATCTTAGGCATCCCTTGATTATATAGTTAATACATTAACCAGATGGGATATTGTAGCATGTTATAAAGAGGGCTATTTTTTGTGGTACTTCTCTTATTCTTGAGTTTGAAATTAGTTTAACATCACAAAACCTCTTAGAAATATAATTAAAAATTGACATTACAAACCTGAAAGACATAAATAAGTACTCAAGATATATGTTTGAAAGAGTATAAAGAAAACAAATTCTGTATCATGTGATTTTCCTTCAGTTTTAATTGTCTTCATTTTGGTACAGTTCTTCTTCAGTGTTTAGCAAGTTGGAGTTATCTCTAAGCTTTTGTCTGTCTGGGCTATCCTGTTATAAGTACCTGCTTAGTAATCAGCTTTATCATTTCTATAATTCAAGCTGCCTGAACTGAGTAACAGTTGTGTTAGGATCACTGTTTAGTTGTGCTTTTGAATCAGTGCTGTATGTAAATGAAATATCTTATTTTTGCTCTTAAGTTGTGGCAGATGTTAATGTATCTGATGTGACCTAAGCTAAAAGAAAGGTACTTGGAACACTGCATGTGTTTGGTTGTACCTAAATAGTGGCTGAGATATCTTAGAAACAAGTTTGAGGAGAAGCTAAACTTCCTTTGAAAGTCGATAATATTCTGATTTTTTTCCTAGCTGCTCATGTAATCCACCACTGTTGAGTCAGGCATGTTTTGCCACAGTCAAAACATAGACTATTTGTATATTTAAAATTGTGTTCACATCTGCTTTTATTCTCTGGCCTATTAAAACTTATTATACTGGCCATATAAGGATTGTTTAAATCAGACATTTACTGTTAGCAAGGTGGTCTCATGTAGGCATCTTACAATTTTCCTATAATGAGTGACTGTGTGACCTATTTGTACTATGTCAAATACTAAAAACTTTATCTTTTTAAATTGGATTTTAAAATTAAAGTAGTTTTCCATTAAATTCTAAGAACTTGCTATGGAAATGTAACTGCATTTGGATTTTTGTATTGATATACTTAATTTTTACATTTGTTTTTTAAATGAGTAATGGTGTTAAACTTTTACAATTCACAACTATGATTTTAGAATCGTTAGACCAAATATATTTTAAAATCATTTGAGAAACAGCAAAAAACTCTTCTTTATTCACTACTCTTTCTTTTTGTACCAGGGATCAAACTTGGGACCTTGCCCTTGCAAGGAAGGCAGTGGCACCATTGAGCTAAATGCCAGGCCCCATTCATTACTCTTGAAGAGATAATATGAAAATATATTTTGCCCAGAACCTTGGAAATTATATTTTACAGATACTGTACATTATAGGAATGCTATTTTAAAGTGACATACCTTTAATGGAATATTTTCCCCTCCATTTCTTGAAGTTAGAGCGTGTGAATCATTAACTTGAAAATGGGGCTTTATTTAATGTAGTGATAAAATTACCATGATTTACATAATTACTTTTTTTTTTTGGTACTTGGGATGGAATTCAGGCCCTTGTGCTTGTGAGGCAGGTGGTGCAACCACTGAGTCAAATCCCTGGCCCCTAAATACTTCTGATGTATGTAATGTGATGATGTGGTCTTAAACTTTCTATGGAAGTATTTCAATATTGAATTACTTATATATTTCTAAAGATAAATGGAATGTAAATCTTTTAAATAATTTTGATTAATAAATAATAAAACTTTTACATATTTTGGTTCATTCCAGGATTTTAAAAATTTCCATCCTTCTCTCTACTTCTCAGAAGAGAAGTATATTTTTATTCCTCTATTTTTGTTATTATGGTTGTATTTAAATTCCATATATCCTCATCAGTATGTGCAGATATTTCAGCCTATTCTACATAAATTTTTAAAAATAAACTTTATTTTGTAATAATTTTAGATTTACAGAAAAGTTGCAAAGAAGGTGCAGAGTTTCTGTATACACTTCACTTGGTTTCTCTTAATTTTGACATCCTACTTAACCATGGGTGTATTTGTTGTTACCAAGAGATTAACATTGGTATTAATGTTAGTTAAACTTTACACTTTTATTTAGATTTCAGTAGTTTTTTCACTAATGTTCCTTTTCTGCTCTAATATTCAATCAAGGATACTGCACTGCATCTAGGCATGGCTACTTTTTATTGAGCTTTTGGTTTTTAGTATTGCATTATCCAGTGTGAAACACATTTATTGTTTATGATTATATGTGTAAAGGTACTTTTCTAGCCTAGAAATAGACAAAATTCTAAGTAAGTAGATGTACAAGTAAGCAATGATATTATATGTGTAATGTGATTACAGAAGGAGTCAATTTTGGAAGGAAGAGGAAGAAGAAAGATTTATATCAGGGACGTCCCCCTGGAGGAGGTGACATTTGAGATGGACCTTGAAAGATAAATAGGGACTTGTAAAGCAAAGGCTGCAGGCAGCTGCATCCAGAGGTGATAGTTTGCACAGAGGCTCATAACATGAGTGAGCAAGTAGATTGACCAGAATGAAGGGTTGGTATGAGTGTCAGAGAATGGTATTTAGGGGATTTGGAGAGTGTTCATTTGATAGTATTTTGAGAGCTGATGAAGCTGTTTTTGTTTGTTTTGTAAAATAAACCAATATCTGTCTTAAGTGATGTGTGAATATAGAGTGCTTGGTTACCTTTCTATTTTATGGCTTGTTAGGAAAATTTCCACACACTTGGTGAAAGACATGGAACTGAACAATCCATACATTGTTAAGTTATGGACCTTTTTTGGGGATGGGTACCGGGGATCAAACTCAGGCCCTGTGCTTGTGAGGCAGGCGGTGGAACCACTGAGCCAAGTCCCTGGCTCTATGGACCTTTTTTTGGTTAGGACTTTTTTTTTTTAATAACTCCTTATCTCTCATTGTTTACTGACCCTGTAGAAACTAATTGATACTGGGAGGGCTCTTTAGGTGGGTAAAGGATAAAGGGTAATGTTTATAGTCTTTTACGCAGGGTAGTTGGTACACAGATGTTTGTTTTGTTACACATGTTATATTTCCTTTTATGTATTCAGTATTTAATAAAAAAAAATCTAAAAATTTTAAAGACAAAAAAATTCTAATTTTCTTAAAGTTGGTTTTGTTCAGTTTTTGTCCCCTCTCAACAGAAAACTCATTCAAACTAGCTTAAAAAGTTGGGGGAGGCAGTTATTAGACTAGGGAGTTTGGGGGGAAATATGGGAAGAGTTGAGTCCTGCTACAGGGACTGACTGGTCAGACTGTTGTCTCCAACTTTTCTTTTTCTGTCTCTCTTAAGGCCTTCACTATTTCTGTCTCTTTGCTTTTTTTTCCTTGTTCCTTTTTATCTCTTCCTCAGTCTCCCTGATCCTGTCTGTTCTTTCTTTACTCACTTTCTTTTGAAGTGCTCTTTTTCCCCCCTCATAGCATATTTGAGTCTGTGCACATTTATCTCTCCTCTCCCCTACCTCCCCTTCTGATGCTCTTCCTTATAACCTGATATTCACAACGCCCTGTAATTGTGGCCTAGGTTTTTGTTGTGAGCTTTTAGTTTAGGACTTTTTCTGAATCTCTCAGTGCATATTTCTTAGATAATCTGGTTTGTCCTGCTTGTCTTTTGGAGCTACTTCTCAAAGGTTTATGAAAGCCCTTGACAGCTTGGGACTGGGTGGGTGATTCTTGTTTCAGGTATTTCTCCTGATCCAATCATGGGGAAGAATGTGACCCCTATTGTGTGAGCCATTGCACCTTAAGGAAGGGAAGTACAGATTTTTTTCTAGAAGGGGATTTGTAGACAGGAAGATACCTTGAAATTTGAATATATCAATTTTATTTAAAAATATTTTATATGCCCCTTAAGTCTTTTTGGTGATTGTGATTGTGTAGAAAAAAAAATTTTTTTAAGAGACTCAAAGGTTTGAGAGTTAGATTAGGGGAAATACTATTTGATTATTATTGTCATAGTTGTGGGCTGAGACTTGAAGGCATAGTCAGGAGTGGGTGTGGGGCTTCTTTTAACTGCCCACACTGAAAATTCCATCCATTGCAAATGGCATTTATAAAATATGATTGGGCAACCGTGGAATATCATAGAAACTCAAGCCATTCATTCCATGGATAGTTATTAAGTGCCTTCTCTGTCCTAGATTTTGCACTGAATTTGGAGGAGTGGGCCACAGAAAGAAGGCACTATTTTGTGCTTTCAAGGACTATGCTTTTGAGTATTGGGCTAGTGAAGTTTCAGGCAGGCATTTTAGGTATACAGTACAGTTACATTCATCATTGGGATCTTGTACCTTTACATGACTTATCTTAGTTCTTATTTTTTTCCCCATTCCTAGCCCTCTCTTCACCCCCTCTACCCTTCCCTGTTTACAAAGACATTGTTTCCATGTTTTTTCTTTTTCTCATATTTTTTTCTTTTCCCTTTTTCCCTTTCCCCTACTCCTCCTACTTCCCTTACTCTTTTAGACCTTTTCTTCCCATTGCACAATATCAATTAAACATTTCTATCCTATTTACACTTTTAGTTTTTCACACCAGAAAAAAACTATTCGGTATTCACATGTGTGTCTTATTTATTTCACTTAAGAGTATGGCCTCAATGTACATCCATTAAGCTATAAATATCTCTAGTTTCTTGTTCTTTATGGCTGAGTAATATTCCTTTTTATAGAAAAAAACACATCTTTACCAGTCTCCAGTTGATGAGCAAGTGGGCTGTTTCCAAGTTATAGCTATTACAAACTGCCGCTGTGAACATGGGTAAGCATATATTGCTGTGATGATTCTTTTAATTTTGGGGGGAAGATACCCAGCAGAGGAATAGCTGGGTCAAATGGGACTTCTAATCCTAGTTGTTTGAGGTATCTCCATATTGATTTCTATAGGATAAAGTACCTTGATAATTTTCATGGTGTCATTAGAACCTTAATCTGAATTTTACTATTAGCTATTTTAATACTGTTAAAAAATAATAAGTAGGTGTTTTAGGTATCTCTATTGGGAATAGTATGGGCTGTACCCATGTCCCTGTGATCTTTAGTTGTGGTGTTTTTTTTTTTTTCAATTTTCTAGAATAGTAATCTAACTTTTAATGCTTGCTAGGTTGAAACTGTATAACTATATAGTAATCTGAAGCATGAACATAGGAGTTGGCCTGCCACAATCCTCTTTATTCCTACTGAGCACTCTTTAACTCTCTCTACTCTTGGTCTCTTCTGGAGTAGATGTGCCTGTTGGAGAATATGCTGAAAACTGCCTCATGGTAGGTATTGTGAGTTCTTAAGTCGATAGGAAAATGTGCGTCCATGATTTCATTTGAGACTTCTATATCAGAATAAGAGATTCACTCGGCTTTCAGTGTTACAGTAGTTATAGTCATGGAATATTCTAGAACATAGGTAAGCCAGAGCTCTTCAGTTTTTATGTATAAGGAGGTAGACATGGTGAAGTTAGGAACTTGCCCTAGTCACACAGCTGGACATGGCAGAGATGCAGTAGTAAAATAATACTCTTTCATTAGAATTTATTACTACAGGATATCACTAGCTAAAAGAATTTCTAAGCTGCTTATGTTGTAAGTGAAAGATGCCAGTAAGATTGAAAAAAAAAAAAATCAAATGTATTTGCTGACCAAGCATTCAACTTTTGTGGAGGAGGTTGAATTTAGTTATGTGTTTCCATGTGTGTGATAATGGGCCTGAACAAGAGAGAGTCTTGATCTAGCAGCTCTGGCTAGAGGGTTATCCAACAATAGTGTCATTCTGGAACTTAGCTTTCCACCTCCAGAAGACGGGGCTGTGCTCCATTTATAAACCTGAGTGACTGAAAATTTCAAAGTTTCTTCATAGAATCAAGTGTTTAAAAAGAAAAGGAGGTGTTTTGGTGCCACTGCCACGCATACTGTCACAAGTAGTGATAGTACAAACACCTATGAGGAAACTTTAAGGAAAAGCTATACTAGAGGCAAACATGGATGAAAAGTGTGGGAGAATGGTAGTAGGCAGGGCTAAAAATATACTTAAAGAGAATGTTTTTGTTCCTCAGAGTAAGGTGAAAAGAATGACTCGTGCTATGGTAGTTTGCTGTTGATTTTAATTTATAAGTTACTGTTTGTATGTGTTAATACAGATTCCACTATGGTTTTATTATTGTGAAACAATTGCTGAATAGTTATATCATTTCTACTGGGATTTTGACCCAACATCAATATTGAAAGGGCTTTTATTAAATAAAAACTTTTGGGGGGCCTTAATGTTACCTGGTAATATTCTGAATAGTAAAAATACATCTACAAAAAATAACTGGCTAAGTTTTATGTGCCAGGCACTGTTCTAAGCATTTTCTGTTGATCCCTGTTTTTTTCTTTTTTGAGACAAGATCTCACTATGTAGTTGAGACTGACTCACTATTTAATTGAACTCACTGTGTAGCCCAGGCTGGTCTTGAACTCACAGTGATCCTCCTGCCTCAACCTCCTGAGTGCTGGGGTTACAGGTGTGTGCCACCATGCCTAGCTGGTTGATCTCTGTTTTACAGATAAGGAAATTCATCATGCTTGAAGGCACATGAATAGAAAACTGTAATATGGTTGTGTACTTTCTTTGGACTGACTTTAGTCAGATGGACAAAGAGAGACAGAGAGAGAGAGAGAGAGAGAGAGACAGAGAGAGCATCAAATGACCATAATTTTTAGTATCAGCCATCTCATGGAGTTAAATTTTTAGATCATCCTATGAGCTGAATGAATTTACTCATAGGATAATGTTTATATTAACAGTTATGTTTACTGGTCTTGGTTTTTTTTAAAGTCATGCAAAGAAATCATTGCTATCCTTTTTTTAAAATACCTATAATGTAGTATATGTTAGGTTTGTGCATAGGAGGCTTATAATATGATGCTTATTCTTAAGGAGTTTCTTAAAAATAAAATTAATGTTTAGGTAAGTATGATGATTCTACAGTCAGGTACGTACTACTGAGTTGTTTTTTAATCTGACATTGTTGGTGATGGTGTATCTAACTGTACCATACTTTTTGTTCTTCTTGATTGTTCATAATTTCCAAGATTAATTTTACCTCTTTAATCTCTATAGATTACCTTGCCTCTTTTATTGAAAATGGGACCATCTTACTTACCTACCTTCTTTTTATCTCAAAAATCTCTAACTTTACCTCTCATTCTTTTTTTCTGTTAATGTAAGACTTTAGGTAGATACTGTTTTAAGGATAATGCATCTATATTTAATAGATCTTATCCCTTCCTATTTCAGGGATCTTTCCAACTTTTTTCTATATAGCCTACACCTTGCCCAGTGACATCCCTCTATCTACAGAGAGGCCTCTATGTTTCTTCCCTAAGTCACAGATCAGATACTCTCTGCAGTAGTCAACATTTTCCCTATTTTTTGTATCCTCTTACTTCTGTAGTAGAATCAAGATGGACAAATGAATCTCCTCTTGAGTATGTGATGCATTTTTGAGAGAATAAGGGCAAAAAGATATAGATAAAATTGGGAAGTTCCAAACATCTTGTGGGTGGTGGAACATGGGAAGTAGTTTGGGAAAACCTAAGAGCTAGATATTACCAGAGAACTTACTTGAACATTGGAGCACAGAAGATTGAGGTAAAACTGAAGTGCGTAGACCAAATAAGAATGCTTCATAGAATATGCTTGAAGAATCTGGAGAATTACTAGATAAACAGATGATTTTTTTTTTTTTTTTTTTTTTTTTTTTTTTTTTTTTTTTTTTTTTGTACCAGGGATTGAACTCAGGACCTTGGGTTTGTGAATGGAACTCACTATGTAGCCCAGGCAGGTCTCGAACTCACAACAATCCTCCTGCCTCAGCCTCCCGAGTACTGGGATTACAGGTGTGTGCCACCATGCCTGGCTGTTTCCAAGGGAGTCTTAATGAGATAGGTAGAGATTGATACTGAGATTAATAGATTTATTCATCATGTCATTCAGAATAATTTGACATAGTAGAAATTCTGTTTTCAATATATAAAATAATGGTACACATCACTTTATTAACCTATACTTAATGTATTAGTTCCTACTAATATGGAATAATCTTGAAATTGTTTTAAGCAGTTTATTCTATAACTGGTATACATTTGTATCTCTTCTCCAGAATTGAATCCTTAGTTTTCTTAGATATGTTTAGGAGAATTTACTTCTTTCTAACAGTGCTACAAGAAAGTCACTGTGTGCTGGGGATGTGCTCAGTGGCGCTGTGCTTGCCTGTGCAAGGTCCTGAGTTCGATCCCTGGTACTGGGGGAGGGGGGAAGAAAGTCACTGTGTGCTACTCAAATATTAGCTGTACGGTGCCACCCCTGATTATCAACTATAATAACATCAATATAATCATGTAAATATAATTTTTGATACTGTAAGTATATTGTAGTTGCCTACAATTTTTATATTATTTTAATTTTAACATATATTTTTGGTTGATAAAATTGAGAAATATTTAGTAAAGGCTCATGCTTATTAGTCACTTATTTTATTCAACAGTATTAATCTGAGTTATAATTTAAATCAGACTTAGTTTGAGACCCTGGGAATACAGGAATGAATAAGCCCTCAGGAAGTTTATATATTAATTCAGAAGATAGGAAATAAATCTTTCTTATGAAGAAGTGATGCATACTATGAAAAAAATCTAACAGGGTAAGGGAAGAATGTGATGAATTGGGAGCTCTTTAGATAGATTAGTCAGGGAAGGCTGTTTTGAGGGAAGCAGAAATGTGAGTGAAGGAGAAAAAAAATTTTTTCCCCATTTAGTTTATTGATTCATTTAAAGAAAACAATACAGTTACATTTCTCATTGGAATCTTGGTACCTTTATATGATATATCTTAGTGAAGAAGAAAATTTTGGAGAAACCATTACAGGCAGAAGGAACATGCAAAGACTGAGTCAGGATGTAGCCCAGTGAGAACCAGTTTAATATGTTGAAGGAAAACCAGGAAAGCTGGTCTGACAGGGGCACTGAGAACAAAGTGGAGATTAATAGGAAATGAGAATAAGGAGGTAGGCAGGGACCACAGTAGAATGGACCTTTCTATCCATGCATTTTGCGTGTAATCGGTGGCCATGGCTAACTCTGGCCAGAGTTGTGACATGATTTAATTTACTTTTTACACTGTTTATTCCGGCCACTAAGTAGGAAAATGACTATATGAAAAGCAAGTTCTAAAGTACTGGCCCATTTAGGAGGGTTTTGTAGTGTTCTAGGCCTGTGGTTTCTAGTGTGCAGGGAGCAAACTGTTTTTTTGTTTTATTTTGGCACTGGGGATTGAACTCAGGTCTTTGCGCTTGCAAGGCAGGCTACCAAACCGCTGAGCTAAATCCCTGGCCCTAGGGAACAAACTGTTTAAAACTATATTTATTTGCATTGTTAATTTTAAAAAATTAAACTACTAAAATTCAATGTATGTGTGGACACTAGAGCCTCCACATCATCTGCATGTTTGTCACAAGTCACTTGCCAGTTTTGGTCCAACTGGATGAGTACTAGTACCATTTACTGAGATGAGATTGAGGGAGGAACCATTTTGTTTTAAGGTTCGGTGATGAATCATTAATTCAGTTTTGGGCATTTGGAGTTTGTGGTGCCTACTGGACATCTGATGTGCTTTTTCAAGTAAGTAGTTTAGATATATGAGCCTGGAGCCAAGGTTAGAAACCAAGATTATAGGTTTAAATATTGGAATCTTTAACATAGAGGCCATATACACAAATTTGGAGCCAAGCTGTGTGAATGTAAATTTCAATTCTGCCACTTTCTGTGTAATTATGGGCAGATTACTTGTCATCTCTCTGCTTTACATACCTCATCTGTAAAATGAGGATAATATGTACCTCATAGAGTTGTAAGGATTAATTAGTTAATACAGGCAAAGTGCTTAAAACAATCTACATGTCTGCATGTTTCACTAGATATTATTATCAGTTCATGAATAGTATTTAAATCTGTGAAATTAAATGTGCTAACTACAGAATGAGTATAGGTAGAGAAAAGATCCAAGGAAGGAGCTCTGAAACAATACAGCATTTAGAATTTAGAAACTGGAGAGTAGAGACTGAGGAGTGAAAACTAGGAAGGTGTTGTAGCCTAGAGAAGAAAATATTTCAATGGGGATAAGTCATCAACTTGAACAAATCCTGCTTGAGATGAGGATAGAGGAATGACCTTTAGGTTTGTTAAAGTGGAAGTTGTTGGAGACCTTGAAAAGTGGTTTCAGTTGAGTGGTAAGGACGTAAATCTGACTAGAATGGTAAAGGAGAAAATTGAAGGTACTGTGGAATTGGAGACAGTATAGGTGATGTGTTAGTAGAGTTTTGCTATAAAGACAGGTAGGGAAAATGGAGTAGTAGTTAAAGGAAAATAAGTGGGATCAAAAAGGTAGTGTAGGGACATGTGTTGTTAATTGAAAGATAAAAATACAACAAGCTTTTATGCTGTTAGGAATGACCCACTGAGAAGAGAAAAATCAGTGGTATTTGAATGATACAGGAAATTATAGCAGCCATGACATTGAATAGGTAAAATAAGGTAGGTAAGTATATAAAAATGGGTTAGTCTCTAAGACTTTGGGAGAGATCATCCGTTGGTGAGGATAGAAAATATTAATGGAGATGTGGATAGTTTGGTAGATTTTGCCTCTGAAAATATGAAGTAATTTTTTTCTGCTTGTGGGGGCAGGATCATCAGCTGAGAGTCAGAGGTAGAGAGGGTTATGTAATATTGGAGAGAAGGGAGGTGATGTTGAAAGAGGCATTTTGAAAGGTGGGAGAATGAATTGACCAGGAAGATCTAGCAGGCAGATTGTCATAGAGTTCAGAAGGCTTCTATGACATTTGTTCATGGTCATTATTAGTTTAGTGCTTGGCATTGGCCAAGGAGAGGGAAGTGTAGTCTGGAGGAGATATATAAAGTGAAAGGGTGGTGAACCCAATCCTTTTTCTGCTTCTGCTTTGAACTTCTTTAGTTCCATGACTTGGAGAGTTGCTCTGGAACATTCCTGAAGTCCAAGGGCAGGCAGTCACAGAGGAATTAATTTTTTAAAAAGGTTCTAGACCAAAAATAATCATTTCATTTTTGCCTATGTTCAGTGGGTGTATCTTGATGTTTTATGATGAGTTACTAGAAATATTTAAATTGCCATCTCTCATTGAATATGTCTGTTTTACACAAATGTTATCAAACAGGCTCTGGGTCACTTTCAGTAGATTATAATTTGTTGCTAAGTTACATAAAGAAAACAATATTGTTTATAACTAACTCAACAGTCTTTCCTGATTGACATAAAAGCCTCACCAGTGGTTTCCCTAGGATCTGTGGTTTCTGTTAGTGTAGTTATCACTCATGTTGAATTCATGGTTTTGTTTTTTATTTCAGAGAAATTCAAATTCTGGCTTTGTTTTCTTTCAGGTGCTGGAGAATCTGGTAAAAGTACCATTGTGAAACAGATGAAGTAAGTTGGAACCTGGCCTTTTTTTTTTTTTTTTTTTTTTTTTGAC
>NW_022900945.1:40852004-40873712 GCF_012274545.1 Fukomys damarensis
TGAGACAGGGTCTTGATACGTGGTTCTGGCTGGCCTTAAACTCACTATGTATTTCAGGCTGGCCTTGAACTCATGGTGATCCTCCTGCCTCAGCCTCCCCGAGTGGTAGGATTACAGGCGTGTGTCACCATGCCCACCTGGAACGTGACTTTTTATAAGCTTACATTTCCTCCTAATGTGTGAAAAGTGTATCGTATATTTTTATTTTTTAGGTCTGTGGTATTGACTTGTGGTTTTCTTCTTTTTAAAGAATCATTCATGAAGATGGCTATTCAGAGGAAGAATGTAAACAATATAAAGTAGTTGTCTACAGCAATACTATACAGTCCATCATTGCAATCATAAGAGCCATGGGACGGCTAAAGATCGATTTTGGGGAAGCTGCCAGAGCAGTATGTATTTCTCATTTCCTGTCCACTTTGATTTTATTAGTAGATACAGTTAAGTTAAGCAGTTTGTATCATGTTTTAGGGAAATGAATGTAAGCAGCAAGATAAGTTATACCAAAGTACAGTGTGCTTATCTGAGAAGTGTTGGCAGTGTGCTGTAGAAGATACGGTATTAGATTACCATTGTAAGAAGAGTCTTGGAAATAGGATTCTGTGGATATATTGTAAGTTTCTGTGATGAATGTTAAATTAATTTGCTTTTATAGCACCACTGACTTTATAATAGTAATAATAATAGTAATAGTAAATTAAAATAACCTAAAAGAAATGTTGACATGATATGTATCAGTTTTTTCCAAGATACAGAGATTAAGTAAAAAACCAATCTCCAAGCAGAAACTCTGTAAGGATGTGAATACTAAGTCCAAATTATAGAGGAGATTTTTCAGGAATTCAAGAGTATTATATCCCTATATTACATTGGACCATATGCTATAGAATTGGATTACACTGCATCCTGCTATAATTTTTTAGTGCCCTACACATACCAACCACATTTTTAAAGTTGCATTGATTAATTATAATATCACTTAGAGACATTGAAGTTCTAGTTTGTAAATTAGGGTGCTTGAAACCACTGGAGAGAGGGTCAAAATGAAGGCAGAAGATCTTTTATATTATCATCAGTTAAATTTTAAGAAAAAGGCCAGGGATTTAGCTCAGCGGTTCCACCACCTGCTTTGCAAGCACAAGGACCGAAGTTCAATCCCCGGTACCAAAAAAACAAAAACCAAACCAAACAAACAAACAAACAAACAAAAAAGAAATCTGTGCACATTCTAATTTTCAAAAAAAATATATATATAACAATAATAATAATTTTTTTAAAAAAGGGCTGGGGATTTAGCTCAGCGGTTCTGCTGCCTGCCTTGCAAGTGCAAGGATCTGAGCTCGATTCCTGGTACCAAATAAAAAAAAAAGAATTTAAATTTCAAGAAAAAGCTTGGAAGTTTAGAATTATTTTTGAGAACTTTGGGAGTCACCAGCTGTGTTTAGTGTGTCATATTAGGTACCATGGAAAAATAAGAGGAGATGATTTAAGTTAGCTTAGGAAGAACTCTTAAGATATATAACTTATCAAATGCAAATTAGTATTCAGTAAATAAGCAGGAAATTGAAGGCAAAAATACTAAAAGGGTAGTCATAGTTGGATGATATTAGGCTAGGAAATATCTTAGAAGTGGTGTAAGGAAAGGGGAGCTAGATTAACGGTTGTAAAATAATGGGAGGGAATAGTAGCACAAAAGAAAATGGGAAATATATCAGTGTGACTTTTGAATTTTTATAAAAAGGTTTACCGACTTATGTAATTTAGAGGCTTTTTTGGGGCAGGGTTAGTGCTGGGAATTGAACTTGGGGCCTAGTGTGCTCCCTGTCCCTTGACTTTCTCTTGTATTTGTTGTGTTTGACAATTGGTCAGTAATACTGTCTTTATTTTCTTCCTCTTTTTAGTTGGCTTTTTATCCATGTTACTTACTACTCTTAGTTTCTCAGTTTTTTTTTTTTTTGTAGTATTTTTTTCTTGCTGTCTCTCCTTTATTTTTCCCTTTCATTTTTGTCCTTTACCAGACGTGTTGTCAGTAATCTTTGTGTTCTGATACTTTCATTACTGGATGCAGTTGATGTTGTTAATCCCTCTCCTAAATTTCTCCTCATTTAGCTTTCCAGTATCTACCTATTCTAATCATTTCTTTTTCTTTTTTGTTTGTTTTTGATATTGGGAATCAAACTTGGGTCCTTGTGCTTGTGAGGCAGGCGGCAGAACCCCTGAGCTAAATCCCCAGCCCTCTAATCTACATTTCTATGTAATTTTAAAATTTTCTTTTTCTCTTTGTAGGTAAGATTTCATATTTATATTTTCAGTTTATTTTTTTGTGTGATTGGTTAGGAAGTGAATGGGAAAGATTAGAGTTGAGTGTGGGACAGGTTCCTTGTTCATATCTGTTTAAGGATGGAAGTATGAAGTTCATTGTGAAGAGGGGCTTTTTTATAGACTTACAGAGAGAATTTATTGTGGGGAAGCAAGCAAGGGTATGTTACTGAAAGAGATTAAGTGCTAAGGGAAAAAAAGTGTTTCCTCCTAAAAAAATATTTACAGGGCCAAGACAGCAAAAATATGTAGCAATACTCCCTCTATGTTGAAGTTTCTAAAATTAGAATATTATGCTTTTAAAGAAAGTAATCTTTAATGAGGTTATTTCAATACCTATGTGAGTATAGATCAGATTTCAGAACCAAGAGATTATAAAATCTTCAGATGTTAGGTAAAGCAGTATAGAGTACCATGGTTTTTGAAGGACTTGCTCACTGTTTGGCAGTTTGTGTAATGCTTAAAACTTTTTTCAATTATTTGTTCCTTTGTTAAAATTTTTTGTTAAAAAAATGGGGAGTGGGAGAAGAGAGTGGAATAACTTTGAAAAGAGAGAAGGGGAGGGAATATAGATCTTAGATAAAGATTTTTAGAGAAGGTTTAGCCTAAGTAAGTACACAGGGCAGGATCTTAAAGAGGGAGTATTGCAAAGCAAAAGCTATAAGACTGAAGATCTGGAGTTTGGCAAAATTAATTTGAATGTGTGGTGGGTATTTTGTTTTGGTTAGGTAGATGCACAAATTCTTGTTAATGTACAAGTTTTAGGAGATTTTGGTTGTGATTTCTTCTGTGGCCTGAAATGCCTTTTGCTTGTTAGTTTATTTTGTCTTGATGTCTACTTAAAATACAGATGATTATTCCTTTTCCCTTTTCTTTACACAGTATGTAGGTGTGTGTGCTTTTTAAAATATCTTTTGTTTTTGTAGTTACTTGGAATTACTTGAGGTTATACTAGATTAGGTTGGGGAAATCATTCCTTGAGAACTGTATTTATCTTTAAATTGACAAGTAGGAGTAGATACAATAAAGCAAAACAATGAAAATTCTAAAAGCTGTTCTCTGACCTCTCTTCCTCTCACGAATATTAGGCTTTAAAATGATACTACTTACAGAACTGTGTCTGTGACTCATGACATTTTGATCACATCTCTCTCTTGTTTCCTCCTTTTCTTCTTGCTGCCTTTTCCTACTTTCTTAGAGCATTATTCCTTTGGGAGAAATATACAGACTGACTTTTTCCTTGAGGAATTTATTTTTCTCATTAGACTTCCAAAGGCTTCTTAAGTGCCTCAGTCCCCTCTTCTTCCTGTTCTGCTGTCTGAGCTTTAACTTTTCCTTTAAACTTAATTATGTTTTACCTCCTCTGACATGTTTAGATTTTACCTCTTATGTACTAGTCCATTTACTTCTATTTTTATTGTAGGCATCCTTTAACAGAATGGGAACATGTTTTGGATAGATATTTATGAGCCAGTCTGAAAAGATCTTTTCTGAGAATGGTGGTGTTGTATGGAGAAATAGAGAGCAGCAAAATCACTTTTCAGCTCAGTTCTGGACTTAGAACTGTGGGGAATGAAAAGGGAAAGAAGTGTAAATTCTGTCATAGTGCTCTGCCTGGAAGGGTCTCTGTAACACCTTTTTAAAACTACGGTATGATTAGTGTGCATGTGTGTGTGGAGCCTCTCTTTAGTTCTTAAAGAAACGGAGAATCATATATATGTCTTTTTCTTTTAACTGCTTTCTTCAGGATGATGCTCGGCAGTTATTTGTTTTAGCTGGCAGTGCTGAAGAAGGAATCATGACTTCAGAACTAGCAGGAGTGATTAAACGGTTATGGCGAGATGGTGGGGTGCAGGCATGCTTTAGCAGATCCAGGGAATATCAGCTCAATGACTCTGCATCATAGTAAGTATTTTTTCTTTGAAACTATAACAGAAAATAACTGGATGACCCTAGAGAGAGTTCAGCACCCATCCTTAAGGAAATGTTTAAGTGATAGAAACGCTTAGAACTCTAGAGCATCCTTTATAAAGATTGTTTTAGTTTAGAATGATAGGGGCTTTGGTTATTTATATGACTTGTAGAAAAATGTTCCCTCTTGGAATGTAAATTAGAGGTTTGGCACCAAAAAATTAGCTCCATGATATGTTTAAAATTGAGGCTATGCTTGTTTCAGCCGCACATATAATAAAGTGAGGAGAAACATCTAGTATAGCTAGGTCCTGGATCTCTTCCAACTCAGTAAGCTCCATCTGTATCACGGTTTGGCACTGAGAGCCATCTAGAGAGGGAAATTAAAATTATGACACCCTTTTTATGCAGCCAACTCTGCATGTGGGCTGCACTGTGGATTTCTCTAGTACTAGTGACCACTTACAAATGTTTTGCTAGCTTATAATAGTAGACACTATAGAGAGAGAATGTTGAGTCATAGAATGAAGAAAAGCATGTTTGTCAAGGAAATTCTCTTTAGTTTTAGAGAATTAGTAATTAATAACTTTATCTATTACATGAGATCTTATTTTGATCCCTTATATATATATTTATTTATGACTTTTCCATTGTACTGGGGGTGAAGATAAGCACTTGTTACTTGTATTCCTTTTTGTATTAGATGAAAGAGCTTTTAAATGTTTAAGTATTTTCTCCAATATTATTTTCCTACTTCTTCCATCCTCATTGTATCATTACTTGTTATAAAAAAAGAAATAGATAATTGATAAGATTACTTAATCTTTCAGTGAAAATAACTTTGAAAATGTTTCAGGATTTTTACCAACCTAAAATAACATTTTTTAGTTACAGATTTTGGTCACTTGGACAGTTTTCCCAGTGGTCATCAAAAATATATTTTTATAGCATTTTTAAAAATCATACATTCAGTAAGCTCAGAATTGTTTAACTACATGTGATTCATAGAGTTGTGTCCCCTCCCTCCCCAACAATTATTCCTGTGGGCCTTATTTTTTAACATTAATGATAATATTTGGTTTTGTAGATCTTTAATGAATCATTTATATTGGTGCCACCTGTTCTTCAGTTTTCTAGTCTGGAATTAGTGAAGAATTTAACTCTAAAGCAGTCTTTTAATTATTCCACTGAACAAATTAAATTTTGTTTATAGTTTGTTTATGGATTAGGTTTCAAAAACAGAGCTGAGTAGCTAAGTGTTAGAGCTCTTACCTATCATGTGCAAGGCTCTGGATTAGATCCCTAACACTGCAAAAACAAACCTAAGAACACAATTTCCAATCCTGATTCCTGAATGAAAACAGAAACTATTCATTCTTTTTGAGTCTAATTCTCTTCTTAATTTAGGTAATTCAAATATAATTATCTAATGTTCTGTCAAGTGGTTAAACAGCAAATGAGCTATTAGGCTTGAGTGTCTGAGGACTAATAATGACATTGTCATGTTTTTTTTAATTGGCCTTCACAATGTAATTTTACAGAATTAAGACTACGTTTATTAGTACATATAGAACATATTTTAATTGTCCTGTGTGGACACTTTTTTTCATAATCATTCTATAACACTGAAGATCTGGCTTTGTTCTGCCTCATTAGTGACAAATTCAGAATCTATTGACAAGATTCAATCTGTCGATAGAATCTTTTGACAAGGAACTAGTTTGTTGACTTGCTGTGCACATAATTGGCTTTACCAGGTTAAAAACAAATGTATATTTTATTTAGTTACCTAAATGATTTGGATAGAATATCACAAACCAACTACATTCCAACTCAGCAAGACGTTCTTCGGACAAGAGTGAAGACCACTGGCATTGTGGAAACACATTTTACCTTCAAAGACCTATACTTCAAGTAAGTCATTAGCCTTTTGGCCAGATGTGCGTAACACAAAACCCTTTAGTTAGCATCTCCTAACCAGGGTAAAATTTCTCTAGGCAAGATTCTTTGGCATAGGAACTTAACATATTCATTAGGCATTATCTGAGTGTTTTAACTGATTGGGGAGCATCTTTTTTCTGTAAATAATGTCAAATATTTGTGTGTATTTGGAGGAAATTAAATTGTAGCTCACTTACCAATAGAATTAAACATTACCAGTTTGTGGTTTTATTTTTATTCTTTTCAGCTTTTTTGTTAGGTGTGAAAATAAGTGTTGAATAATTGTTTAGAAGGATAGCAGTAATACTAAATGGATAGAAAATTGGCTTTTGCTTAGTCATGTGCTATTGTCTGCTTTTTGTTTTTTTTTTTCCCCCTTTGGTTTTTTTGAAACAGGGTCTCACTATGTAGTTGAGACTGACCTGGAACTCACTATGTAGTCCAGGCTGGTCTCAAACTTACAGTGATTCTCCTGCCTCAGCCTCCCGAGTACTGGGATTACAGGCGTGTGCCCCCACACCGGGCTGCTTTTTTGATATTAAAATACCAATACTTTCTTAACTGTCACTTCTTTGTTATTGGTTTAGTTTAATGGCATAAAGCTGGTGTTGGCATGGCCATTGGATTAATTAGTGCATGGCGTTGTGTACATCTAAGTTCTTAGTATAATGCAGAATGGAAAATGGGTTTGAGGTTAGAGGATATTTCGGTGCAGTGTGAAGACATAAGCAGTGATTGGTATTTTTTTTTTCAGCTTTAATTGAGTTTATTGGTACATTTTAGGGATACAGTACATTTACATTCATTGTTGTTTACCTCTACATGACAAGTCTTGGTTCTCATTTTTTCCCCTTGTCCCTGCCCTCCCTTCACCCCCACCTCCCCTCCCTCAGCCCCTCCCAGTGATTGGTTTATAGAGAGAAAATTTTAGTTTTCTAAAACAAAGAATTTTCCCATAGCATTGGTAATGCTAATGCCAGAGCTCATCTCTGTGTTAACAGGAGTTTATAAATACTGGAACTTTGTGTTTGGCTTCCATTTTCTGTTTTTGTGACCTTTGAGATTAAATTTTTTCCCTTCAATACAGGATGTACTTTTTATTTATTTCATTATGCTTTGTATAGAATATCATATTGTTATTGTACACAAAGGTTACTGCTACCTCAGATCTTCTCAGGTTTCTTTTCTCTAAAAACAGTCAATCCCTAGGTCTTGGGAAATCTACACATGATTTACATTTTACTAGGTACTAGTTGAGATCTTGAAATCTTAATTCACAAAACCAAGTTTAAAACTTAGTGCAGGATAATAGCAGTTTAGCTGAATGTTTTTAGATAGACTCCCTGCTTTTGTTTGATATGGATGAATTTAACAAGTGCAACCAAGACCGCATGGATTATCCTGTAAAACCATAGGAATGAGATGTCTCCTACTGTGTACTATAAAATTAGTGATTCATTTATTTTGTGATTATCTAATGAGGGACACTTTTTTGTTGATGTTGTCATAGATTGGTCTTTTTTTAAGGTAAATCTTGTCTTTATGCTGAGATCTGTAGCCAAATCAAAGCACCCAGTTTATTATTTGCATGTAGATACCTTGTAATGAAGTGCTATCACTTCTTCCTTTTCCCTCTTTTCTCTAGGCAAAACCACTTATCCATTTATTCAAACATTTATTGAGCCTCTACCATATGCAAGTCATTATGTAATTGCTTACTTGCCTCTCAGTTATGAGGTAATGTTTATAAAATGTTGATCTGTCAGTGAATGATACTGTAAATGTTAATATGTACTGAAGGCCCACCTTGGAACTTCATAGAGTTCTGCCAGCTTTATGGACTTTATAAAAGAAAATGGAGTTACTGGACCTATTTGGTATACTGATGTGTCTTCTCTTGAAAGATTTCCAAGGTGAAATCTTACCAAAAACCTGTAATATGACCCTGTATTTGCATCTTTCCAAGTGTCCACCTGACCAGAAGTTGAAAAGAACTGTATAAGAACAACTAAAAGGAAGAGTTGGGTCATGAAGAGATAAGATGAATATTTCCTTTCAAGCACACATTGAGAAATCACCAGCTATATCTTGTTTCTCTTAATCTCTGGGAGAAAATAGTCACCCAGAAATAATAATTTAGATAATAAACTAAGCTCCTAATCACTGTAGATCTGATACACTAAACCAATATAGCAGAGTTTAGCTTTTGAAACTTTATCATTAGCATTAAATATCTATCTTAAGAATAACCACATGCATGCCTCATCAGATTCCCAACTATCAGCTAAAAGACAGCTATCTAGGTGTCCCTTTCATTATAGGAAGTAGATGAAGATGCTATTGACAGTTGTTCAGCACATTAGAAGAAAGTAGTGGAGTGAAACTAATCTGGAGTGGAACATAAAGTGTTAAGTGTTATTAAGGTTTATAATTAATTAGATTTAAGTAAGACTAGGAGTTGATTATTGGTTAAGGATTTTTAAAATGAGTTCTCTGAGTTTTGCTGTAAAATATATCTTTACATACTTTTTCATAATTTCTGAAGTATTTTTCCTTAACATATGGGAAAAATTTGGGAATCAGTAAGAAGTCAGGAAGCAGAATGCAAGCTAGGGATTTAGAAGCAAATCATTCTGAGAGGCACAGTGGTGCTGTGGATAAGAATATGGGTGCTGGAGTTAGAGTGCCGGATTCTTACCTCCAGTCCTCATTTGTTAGTAGTGTGTCTTGGGCAAATTATTTAACATACCCATGCCTTAATTTCTTAAACTATATGTAGAATATCTTTTTTTTTTTAAGTATTGGGGCTCGAACTCGTGTCCTTGTGCTTGTGAAGCAGGCAGTGGAACCACTGAGCTAAATCCCTGACCCTTCTTCAACTATAACATGGAGATAATAATAGTACTTATGAGAGTGTTAGGAGGGTGTGTTAATGTATCTGAGATGTCTAGAGTAGTGCCTGGCACCGTGATAAACAGTAAATATTAGTTGTTATTATAATGCTCTGTGTTATACAGCTCATTTTTTGTTTTCCCTCCTTCCTTGAGTTAGTTTCAGTGCTTATGCTGCTGACTTTTGGCACATCCAATACAAGTTTTGTTAGAGAGGAGGCTGAACTATCTAAAATGAGAAACTCGATCATTCCTAAATTTTATTTTTTCATTTTTGTCTTTTAATTGCAGTTAATTATAATTTTCTACTTCTTGTTTGTCTTTTCTATTATAAGTGAGGTTCTGAATATATAATAATGGGAAATTTCCTAGTCATTAGTTAGGAAGAGCTGTAAATATGACATTGCTGAGCTTGTGTTTTTTTTCTCTTTACCTAGGATGTTTGATGTAGGTGGCCAAAGATCAGAACGAAAAAAATGGATTCACTGTTTTGAGGGAGTGACAGCAATTATCTTCTGTGTGGCCCTCAGTGATTATGACCTTGTTTTAGCTGAGGATGAGGAAATGGTATGTGGAAACTTCTGGGTAAAAGCCTTTTGAATCAGCCAGGAAATTGAAAATAACTCCTAGGAAGACTGAGTGCATCCATTTGCTCATTAAACAAAACTTGATGTCCTTAGTTTTTCCCCTTATCATTTAGATTAGATTTTCAAAACTGATTGTTCCAGGCCCTATTGCTCTTGAAGAGATGTGTTAGCTGTTTTTTGTGTATGTGGGTAACATTAAGTCCTTTTTTAGCCAGCCCTATTTAAAACCCCACAGAATTACAAAAATCAGGACCAACTGCTTTGTATTATTAATTTCTGACTTATTTTTTTGAATGCCATTCATTGTTTTCAAATCTGTTTATTTCATTTTCATTAAATTAATCCACTTTTACTTTTTGCTACTGATCTGTCATGTTTTGTTTTTCAGAACCGAATGCATGAAAGCATGAAACTGTTTGACAGCATTTGTAACAACAAATGGTTTACAGACACTTCAATCATTCTCTTCCTTAACAAGAAAGACCTTTTTGAAGAAAAAATAAAGAGAAGTCCATTAACTATCTGTTATCCAGAATATACAGGTAATGGGTCATGAAAGATTTTATTGGAGGTACATATCCTAGGTCAGTGCTTCAGTGATGTTCATCCATCTACCTTTGGTTTTGCATGATTCATGTGGAGATGACCTTTGAGTAGAGTGGAATAAAGGGGAAAGAGAGATTTAAGAATGCTTATAGGCTTATAGGTAAGATCCTATAACAACATTTATAAAAAGCAAAGGTAATAGATGGAGGAAGATTTGTAAGTGGATGGGAAAAGAAGAAAGAGTATATAAGATGAATGGATAAATGCATTGTGGCATATATATATGTACAGTGAATATTATTTAGCTATGTAAAAGAACAAAGTAGTGAGAGATGCTCCAACCTGGATGAACCTCAAAAATATTGTAAGTAAAAAAGCCAGATATAAAGGTCATGTATTGTGATTCCTTTTATATACTATATCTGAAATAGTCAAATCCATGTAGATAGAAAGTATATTGGTAGTTACCAGGGGAGGGGATGTGGACAGAATGGGGGTGATTACTTAATGGGGACCAATTTGTTTTTCTGGAATTGTAAAAAAAGTTTTGAAATCAAAGAGTTAGTGGTTGCCTAACTTTATGAATACACCAAATGCTACCAAATTGTATACTTTAAAATGGTTAAATATAGGGCTGGGGATTTAGCTCAGTGGTTCCACCACCTGCCTCACAAGCGCCAAGGTCCCAAGTTTGATCCCCGGTACCAAAAAAAAAAAAAAGGTTAAATATATATTAAAGTAATTTCTCATAGTAATTTAAGAAGTTTAGGTAGGGTTATTGATTTTTGAAGAGGAAGAAAGATACCTCTTAAGACCAGAGTATAGGTATTAGTAGCTTAAAACTAGGTGGTAGGTGGTAGACTAAAAAGTTGAGAGGTAGTTTAAACTCCATGGCCTCTGTTTTCTTAGGAAAACATTTCATGGAAATGTTACCTGTTCTGAGTGAAGAAGAGAAGGAGTTTAGAATTGGATGAGTTTATAGCAAGTAGCCAAGTTTTAAGATGGAGAAAGAGATCTTAATTAAAAAAGCTGACATTAATATATAAATATGTGTATATATGTGTGTGTGTGTGTGTGTGTGTGTGTGTGTGTGTGTGTGTATATAATTGAACTTGGGCCTTTGTGTTTGCGAGGCAGGCATTGGAACCACTGAGCTAAATCCCCAGCCTGAGCTGACATTAATGTTGAAGGAACACCAGAGAGTTTTCACACAAAGCAAAGACACTTAAATACATCCTTAGGTTGTTGTGAACTTCCAGTTCTGTTTTCTATTGATTTCATTCCTACACTTAAGGACTCTCACTGTCCAGATTTACCAGGCATCAGTATCTGTTTTTACCAGGTAAAATTCAATCATCTCCTTTTAATTTACAGAGGTTTTCCTACAGATTTTAAGAAACCTCCTTTGAGCACTCACAAAACTGTCTATCTGCAGTTCTTTAAATATTTTGTTTAATATTCCTTTCCTTCATAAGCTCTTCTTTGTTATCTAGTTTTCTTTATACACTTAGTGGTTGGTATTTTCTGCTGTGCTTGATGTCATTGAAAATAGTCTGGTTTACTGGAATACTTGTATATGTTGTCTTTGTTGAATTTTCTTGGCTTTGCAGCCGATTTCTAAAACTACTGTAACTATAATCTCTTTCCTCAAGATATGGTATAAAAGGCAGATGATTGAGTGTTAAATAAAAATGTTGTTGAAAACAGCTTAGGGCTAGGGATTTAGCTCAGTGGTGCTGCCCCCTGCTTCACAAGCATAAGGTCCTGAGTTTGATCCCTGGTACCAAAAAAGAAAAAAAAAAAAAAAAAAGACAGCAGCTTCCTTTGGCCTCTGCCTCTACCTCACCCCTTTTAGAAAGAAAGCTTTATTGAGATACTATTCACAAACCATAAAATTCATTCTTTTAAGATATATAACATGTGATTGAAAAATATGGTATACATTTAAATTTTAAAAATTATTAAAGTAAAAGATACATTGCCATTAATGTCCTCAAAATTCTCATCCTTGCTTCACACACACTTATCCTATCCTTGCCATTTCTGAAGCAGTTCTGGAAGTCCTTTCATGAGTGTCTTATAGGAAGCAAAGGAGAGTTTTTTTGGAGATTAATGGTAATATGTCTTTTTACTACAATTAAAAATTGAAACTATTATTTTTTATCACCCCTTATATATTTGCCTCTCCCTCCATTTGCATCTGTTAATTTGCTTTTTGTTATTTAAATTATTGCCTTACGGTTTTAATTTTAAGCATCGTTAAAACGGAGGAATTATTTCAAGAAGAATGACTTGGCCTTTTGAATTGCTTTCAGGATCATTATGAAGAGTACAGGCTCTCTCTGACCTTTTAAACAATTATATTACATAAAAATGCACCCTCCTACTTCACCAGTTTTCTTTATACTTTCTAGATTTTTTTCAGCTGAAAAAATACCAGTTAAAGGGAAAATAGAAACTTATTTTCTTTAGTTGCTATATATTGTGATTTTATTTTAGTTACAGTGGGAGTCTGCTCATGCAGGATTTAATGATTAGAGAAAAAAACTAATGATTACAGAAATGTAGAATTCCACCAAATTCAATTGTGTTATGTTCCTTTTCTTCATAAGGAAATTCTGATGGTCTTAGATGAGTTGAGGCACCTGTTGCCACAATTTGAACTGACAATGTTGGGTATTTGTTTTAGGTTCTAATACATATGAAGAGGCAGCTGCTTACATTCAGTGCCAGTTTGAAGATTTGAACAGAAGGAAAGATACCAAGGAGATCTATACTCACTTCACCTGTGCCACAGACACCAAGAATGTGCAGTTTGTTTTTGATGCTGTTACAGATGTCATCATTAAAAACAACTTAAAGGAATGTGGACTTTATTGAAGAAAGGGGATGTTAATAAAAGGTAAAATTTCAAAAAAATTTATTTATAGTGCTATAGTGTTGTCTCATGGCTTGTTAGACCTTTTCTGATTAAGAATATTCTTCTTTTCTAGTTACTACAGTGTGGAGTGTTGAGACCAGACATCTTTTGCTGCCTTGTGGGGCAGCTGCAAGCATGACGGGACCAGGGAATGGCAACAGCACGCAGAACCTTAGCACTTTTTAGCACAATCTTCTGCATTAGGGAACTTTAATTGACATAAGATGCTAAAGTCAGACATTGGAATCTGAACAACTGTAAAGTGTGATTGATCATCAAGACATCACTTGGATTTTATAATTTTTAGGGCAGATAAGAAATTGAGGTGCTGCATTCCAGAACTTCAATACGTAGCTTACTTTTTTTTTTCCTTCTTAACAAATCACCAATTCATTTCTAAAGTTTTTTTTCATCAAGAGAAGAATAACTACTAAATTTTATTTCTTTATTTGCAAAAGAATCTTTATTAAACACAGTCTTAACTATGCACATGATGTGACTAGATCATCTGAAAAAGATTCCTCTTAGTAGGAACTCTTTGTTTTTAACTCTTGGTATGGTCCAGAATGTAATATTCTCATACTTAAAATTCTTTTCATTTATTAGGGCTAACAAATATAGCTTTTTAAATGAAATTATGTTGCTTTCCTGCTCAAAATACCATGATGGTTTTCTGAGTGGTATTTCCATTGAAGAGTTCTACAGTAAGATTTTAGCTTTCTTTTAAGCTTATGGTTGAGGTTAACATTGTTTATGCTAATTACCAAATTCCTCGATAAATGCTGATGTAGTATGATGAAGTCAGCTTCTTGGATAAAGACACACCAGGGCATCTGTAAGTTAGAAATACAAATTGCTAAATTCCAAACAGAACCAATGACTTTGCTGCTACATTACTACTAAATTAACCACTTGGATTCTTGCTTGTTTGTCTCAGTACAGTGTGCCCCTTGTTTTCCATCTTCATGGCTTTTTTTGTCGGGAGACATCTGAAGTATATTAATAGTGCATGCTTTTATTTTGTAAATGTGGTGCCAAATCCCCGTTTGCCGTTGTTTTTACTATAGCAATGTTAACTGTAGTAATCCTTAGTCAGTACATTCTTTTACCAAAATTATTGCATTTTGGAACTTTTTTCCATTTTGTCATGTGTACAGATTTTAATGTTATAGTTGGCAGCAGTATTAAAATGGTGAGTAAAGAGTCCAGGTTTTCTCCTCTTTGTAACCAGTAATTTCTGGAAATACTATCTTTTATTTGTTTTTGTGTTTGTTTTTGCCTCTGCTGAGTGTGCTTTGCCATTGTCTGAGAATGGGTTTGTTTAGATAGAAGGGTTCCCTTAGTGTAGTAGTATTATTGAATCTGGACCATGGTGGAGGGCTTTATGTCCTGTCTTGTACAAGTGAAATGCAGTTATAATTTGTCTTCCAGGTTTACATTTTGCTTGTGTGGAGCGTTGTATTCACTTCCACCTGCAGGGCCTTTGAGCAATGTACAGCAAATGTCATTAAATATTGATGAACCACTGGGAAAAGGCAAATGAAGAGAATGCATTTGGAGCGTTTTAAATCACTAGTTTGAACTGTGCCTTTTGGGGTCCAGTTTTTGGGGGATTGGACTTATTTCACCTTTTGATGTGACCGTCTACTTGTTGGGGGAAAAAAGATTGATGATCATCAAAGCTGCTTCAGAAAGCAAGCCACAGCAGTTTCGTGCCTTTGTTGGTTGTTATTTTAACTTTTACTCTTCTTTTGAAAATCATAGCTATCTTTGTAGGTAGGAAAACTTGACCTAGAAGAAAGGAAATTATCAGCATCAACTGATGGTTGACTTAATGCCCATAATGTGCATAGGGCTTGTTAGGTCTTAGTAATTTTGAGTATATTTTTCCTTAATTGTATTCTGTAATATAAGATCATCTGGAAATAAGAACGGATGAAATACTGTTTTCATAGTATTGCTGTACAGTGGGTTTAATAGAATGTTTTTGATAATCTAAAGTAATAGATAATCCAAAGATAATTTTACTTGGAATTGCATTTTGTATTTTCATTAGAATGTGTCTATCTGATGTGCCCCCCACATTTTTTTAGCCCTTCGGTTAATGAAAGCATAATTTTCTACTTTTTTGTCTCTATACCATTTATACTTGTTCTCTGTTGACGTGAAGATTACACTTACCCTACCATCCCAAGTAATTTACCTAAGTGCATATACATTGAGGACAGAAGGGAGGCAGTCTAAGTCAGTGGTTTTCAAATATGACTTAAGAAAATCACCTAGACTTATCTGAAAAGGTTGATTCTTGGCTGGTGGGCTTGTAATCTTTACCTCTGAAAAGGTGAGTTTGATAATCAACTAGGCTTTCACATTAGTAAAGAGTGTTTTGAAATGAAAGATCTTTTCTTATAGCAGAGAATGTGGGGATGAAACATCACATTTATTAGCCTGGAGAAAAAAGATTGATATTTGTACTCAAGGAAGCTAAAAGCTGCATTGCATGTTTTCCCTGGAGAATGCTGGAGATTTTTGATGAATGATGTTTCTGAATTTAGATGGCCATACCTCTGATCATCTAAGGAGTCAGCACAATTAAGAAAATTAAAAGTTAAATGAAAATAAAGAATGGTAAATAGAACCTAGCAGGAAGGATTGCAATAATAGCCTTTTATTTTATTGATAGCCAAATCTCTTAAATAAAACCTTGAGCAAAGAGGGTATATTCTTTCTAATGGGCAGTCTTCCCTAATCTTATAAATTCAGCCTTATGATAGATTTCACCTCCTGGTGTGAACCATTAATAGCTATTCACAAGTGGATATTGAGGTAAATATCTTCATCTTGAACAATTTGAATTCTAAATCTATAGTTCGGTATATCATTTCATTATTTTCTTTGATGGATTTATTTATTTATTTTTTTTTTTTTTGGTACTGGGGACCGAACTTGGGTCCTTGTGCTTGCAAGGCAGGTGGCGGAACCACTGAACTAGATCCCTGGCTCTGATGTTTTTTGTTTTTCTTTTAAATAAGGTGCTGCAGTCATAGGATAGTTGGATCACATTTTTAAAAAACTTTTTAAAATTCTTATTTGCATTCGTATGTGTTATATATGCATATTAGACTATTTTTTAGAAAAAAAAAAAAAACTGCTGGTTTTTCTAATTCATTTGCTTATCCTATTGCATGACCTGGCCACTACTCTCCAATTTGTAGCTGTGACTTCACTTTGAATTTGTTTGCTTGACCTGACCAGTTAGTTAATATATTTATCCATTTGCTTACTATGTATAACATAGTTCTAGAATTTCCTTTTGCAGAAGTCCTTGCTGTATTGCAGTTACATAAGGTAAAGTCAGTCTCCCAATTAAAAACATGCCTTTGATTATTTTCTCCTTCTGGATGTTAAAGAAAAGCTGTCCTGTAATCAAACTAAAGTAGCACTACTTTTTTCAGTGTTGTGGTTTGAGGAATCTTTACTTTTCATAATAATACTGATTTCACGAACAAAGGTAACTTCAGGCCTGATGGCACACACCTGTAATCCTTGTACTCGAGGCCAAGGCAGGAAATCGCCATGAGAACGAACTCATTCTGGGCTACATCATGTGTTCAAGGCCAGCTTGAACTAGAGCGAGACCCTTTTTCTTAAAAAAAGAAAAGAACAAAAGTATCTTAGCCAGTACCACCACTATGGTAGTACTATTTCAGACTTTAGTAGATCTCACTTGGACAGGCACAGTTCTTCGCATAACTTTATAACCATCATATTTTGTTATATTGCTTCCAATAAGCACAATAAAAAAAAAAAGTTGCCTAGAGACCTGAAATTAAAAGTTGGTTTGCTGCCAACTATCAGAGGGCACAAAGTTTTTCGAGGCACTTTCAGGGTGTTCCTTAAGGTGAAACTTAACTTTTAGGGTGTTCCTTTTTCTTTGTTTAGATTTTAAAATCTGCCCCCCCGCCACACAATTTTCTCATTATATTTTATGAGTTACTTCTGCTGAGAACAACTTATTTTAGAAGAAATCAGTGCAGGACTTTTTTTTTTCCTAATACTGTGTCAGGTCTAGGTCTTCTCAGAAATAAGGGGTTATACAGCAGCAGATGTCTAGAGTTCATGATTAATCTGTACAGATCTCCTTGCTAAACTCTAGTAATATCTGAGCCAGATCCTGGGAATACATACTTTTAAATAAACTCCTTAGGCGATTTTTCTGTAGCCAACCTGGACCAACATTTGGGCACTGCATAAGACCTAATATTAAAAATCAACACAAATACTATCTACAGTACACCCACATAATCTCAAAATCACTAGTGGATAATCAAGTTTTTAAAATTTGCCAATAAATGCTTTTTTGTTTCTTTTTCATGTGAGTATGTGTGTGTGCATGCATGTATGCATGGTACAGCTATAGAACCCAGAGGGTGCTGCTGCTGAACTACATCTCCAGTCCTTTTTGTATTTTGAGACAAGGTCTTGCTAAGTTGCTCAGCGTGATCTTGAACTTTGATCATCTGGCTTCAGCCTCCCAAGTAGCTGGGATTACACAAGTGTATGGCTGTGTCTGGCAAGAAATGCTTTTTGTTTGTTTTTTTTTTTTTTTTGGTACTGGGGATCGAACTCGGGTCCTTGCGCTTGCGAGGCAGGCCACCAAACCGCTGAACTAAATCCCCAGCCCCCAAGAAATGCTTTTTGTATGTGACTAAGTTAAGTGCCTTTCACTAGAAAAACTAGTAGGACTATTTGGTATAGTCTTACATTTTAGACAAAGTAGTTTTTATACAAAAGCAAAATAAGAAACTTGGGATATCCAAACATTTTTATTTCACAGTATTTATTTATACAATGAATATTGAAAGATAGGCACACCAAATAAAAGATAGATGAAAGTCCTGTGACAGAGAATGTTAGTCTCTTTATGCCCAATAGCAATGTTTTCCTGAAATCTAGTGGTGATCACAAGGTAGCAGAAATAATAAAATATCAATGAGTGCTAATATACTGCTGAGAAACACTATCCGAGTGTGTTAGCATTCACTAAGCTGTAATTTTGATAGCTGGAAATCCTAAATTTTGTACATCTTAGTTTATCTTCTCCTATACTCTGCATACCCCCTCCTACCACCCCAGTGTTCTTTGAGTTCTCCAAATATAACTAAGAGACTTATATATGTATAAGAGTGATTCCCAATAGATAAAAGAAATTACTAGTTGTTTTTTATCCCTGCTTATGTAGGATACAGGAATTGAAAGCCCTGTGAGTCTTCATTGAGTTATTTGGAGTGCTGGTCTTTCCTTGCTTCAGCCTACTCCTGCGGTCTTGCCAAGGTCACTTTCAGTCTTATATCCCTCATGTATTGTCTAAACATGGACTAAATTGTTCCTTTCAACTGTGGTTCTGATTAAATAGGAATATATGTGAAGATGCATTGTGATGTTCTTATGATTGATTCACAAGATTACATTGCACCGCTAAAAGGTAATATCCTGTGACAGCAACAAATGTATTCATTGTAGCTGGTGGTCTTTTCACAGCATCACTTCCCCCAGAGTTATTTGAAGACCTGAAATGAAGTTGAACTATAAATTACTCTTAACATTTGTTGACAAGGTGAAAAGATCATTTGCTTTGTTTTATATTTCAACTATTTCTTTATTTTCTATTCATACTGGTGCTTACTTTTTCATAGCCAAATGGCAGAAAAGTTCCCTTCTGCAGCTTCCAATATGTTTGACCTCACAGAAACGTCCTCCGGCTTTACCGAGCAGGACCACCAGAGATTCTGGCACACTTGCAGTCCCTGGCCCAACACCGAAGTCCTGCTGGAATCTGTGCTCCGGGGGCTGTGCCGGGTAGAGAGGGCAGTGGGAGGTAAGAGCTCTTCACCCTTCACCACCTTCTCCACCCAGCATGGCCAGCACACTTTGGTCTACGGCTTATCTCCAAGTAGAGTTGGGTTGAATGCTGTTGTCTCATCTTGGAGTTGCAGTGTAACATTCTGATTTGGACTATTTGGGGACATGTAAGTTGTATTTATCAGAGTAGAAATGGTTTCAAGTATATGTGTCTTTTATATTGCTCTTAAAACAGAATTATTGTGCTTTATTTCATTGTTCTTTTATAGAAAACATAAAACACTTCCAATTATATTTTTTCCTTTTTAAAAAATTGTAAAGTATACATAATATCAAACTTACATTTGAATCATGTAAGTATATAATTCAGTGGAATGAAGTACATTCACACTTCTGCACAACTGTCACCACCATCCATCTGCAGAACTATCTTCCTGATTTGACTCTCTGTATGTATTAAACACTAACTCCCTGTTTCCCTCTTCCTTCCTCCCAACTCCTGGTACCCATCACCCTTTCTTTCTCTATGAATTTTGAGTGTTTTAAGTACTGTACCTCATGTATGTCGAATCAATACAGTATTTGTCCTTTTGTGTCAATTGTACTGTATTTTGTAAAAGAAAAAGCTGTCATCAGATTTATATGAAACAGCCTAATTTACATGTGATTTATTGTTATCACTGTCTCTTAATCATGCTGTACTAGGGAGGTACCTTATGGTCTCTGCCTTCTAAAGCTATGAATGGGAAATTATTCCTTTAACAGAGGAATGTAAAGTTATATTTTTGTAACTGCTAATCTCTCATTCTGTTCTGGGACCTTTATATCTTAGTTTAAAGATGGTTTTGTTTGTTTGTTTGTTTTTGGTACCAGTGATCACACTTGGGTCCTTGTGCTTGCAGGCAGCGGAACCACTGAGCTAAATCCCCGGCCCTGAAGATGGTTTTGTGAAATATTCATAATAGAGATGGCATATCTAAAAATTAACCAGGAATTTGGGAATTGCTGGGAAGAATGGGAAACTGACTTTGACTTTCTTGTGTATGGTGGCTGATGGTAGGTTTAATGTCTCTAGAAGGATCACTGTCTTTGGATTCAGAAGAGCTTTTGGAGTTCTACTTGTTAGCACCGTAATACCAGTGAACACTCTACTTTCCTAGGCCTCAGTTTCCTACCTATAAATCGTTAGTGATGGGCCTGCAATATTTTTTTAACTTCCTTCCATCTTTGTTATTATTAAATGAGCCCAGTTTTAACAGCTGTAAATTTATTCTTCAGTGATTTGAGCTCATACGGCTCTCCAGTATTAATGTTCTAGTAGCAGCCCAAGTGTGAATGGGTGTTTCTGGCAAGGAGCAGCTTTTCATTTTAATTGACACTTTCTTTTATGTACTATGCCAAGAGCTTTCCTCACTAGTAGTTGTAAATGCTAAATCTATACTTGACTTCACCACCACCTGTCAAGATAAATACAGGCTTCATTTCCCCTCAAAGGAGTTCAAAGGAATAATTTACTCCTTGGTCTGTTTGGCGAGATGATGTTTTTAGCCAGTATCACATGGACCCAGCTGCAAAGATTTTCTGTGCCTAAAGTAAGTTCAGCTGTCTTTTGTTGTAAAACATACAGCAGTTAAAGTGAGAATTTTAGAATTGCTCACTTGTTCCAACTTCTATGATCGAGAAGTAACAGCAATAAAATCATATCTTAAGTGGGAGTGTGTTGATATCCTCCAAGTTTAGTCAGAAAATATGTTCTATAGCTGAACAGTTTATATTTATAGAAATAAAGGAAACTCATTCTGTTTGGCAGCCTGAGGGATGGAGGGATAATCTGTACTTAATAAAGATGATCATACTGGGATGTGTCCCTTTCAAACAAATGCACATCTATCCAGTAATCTAGGTAGCTGAGGCACATAGCTGTTTTGGGAGTGCTAAATTAATTGACATTTTTAATAGTTGACTGCAGACTTTAGGGAAGGTTTGTGGAGATAGTTTATCTAATTTCATAAAGTGCTATATATAGCACTTGTAGGGGCATTTTTGTTTTGTTTTGTATTTTGAGACAGGCTCTCACTTTGTAATTCAGGCTGGCTCTGAACTCACGCATAGCCCAGGCTGGCCTTGCACTCATTGTATCCACCTGCCTCAGCCTCCTGAGTGCTGAAATTACAGGCATGAATCACCACACCCGGCTTGTAGGGGCTTTCTTGCTGTGATAAACACAGATTTCATGTGCCTTCCCTTTGGTTATATTTGTGGGCTTCAGAATAACCCTGTGAAGTAGAAGGGAATGCTGTCTTTATTTCATGGATGAGAAACTTGAGATACAGAGAAATGAAGTATGCATATTCTTGTATTAAGTGGAACTAGTATTGGAATTTGGGTCTTATGACCTGCTTGGCCTTGTGCTCTTGAAATTACTGGCTGTTCTGCTTAGAAAAGAACATAAGACATAAAGACATAGTTTCAGCTGTGTATTCTCTGTTCCCACAGACAGTGGATTCATTCTTCATGTCACTATATTGACTTACAATTTTTCACATAAAATTACCTACATTCCAAGCTTGTTTATAAAATGTATACTTTGAGGGCACTTTGGAGGCTGAAGCAGAAGGATCGCCAGGAGTTTGAGGCAAGCCTGGGCTACATAGTTCGCCTGAACTACACAGCAAAAAAAAAAAAAAAAAAAAAAAAAAAAAAAAAACAAAAGTATACCTAAGGAATTGAG
>NW_022900945.1:40873949-40910300 GCF_012274545.1 Fukomys damarensis
AAAAAAAAAAAAAAAAAAAAAAAAAAAAAGTATACCTAAGGAATTGAGTGGATTAGAAGAGCCCACAGTCCTTCAGATTTTCTTTGATAATAATATCTGTAACTGCATCAAACACGAATTTGACATTCTGTGTGTCTGTAGCACATGTCATGTGACTGTAGATTTCTTTGACATCTTTTCGCATATTGAGATCAAGGAACTGATTCTTGATATAATTCCCCGCATCCTCATAGGAGTTGTTTCCTGGTTTTCCAGAAAAAGTGAAGAAATAGAATAAATTAACCCTTCTTAGTTGCTCATTTACTTTTTAAGTTAATGACTTGATCCTTTTGAAGTGTATTAAACACAAATTGGGGACCTGCTTTTGGAAGGTTTCTCTCTTGCATCCAGTGCTTCTCACTTGAGTGGACCAAGGAATTGAAGACAGGGGTGTCTTTATGTCTATACCTTTGGTTTCTGGAAGATATTCTTTGAACAGTCAGTGGCTTTCCTACATTTGATATCTAAGTCCAGAGACATCTGAGTTTAAACCCTGTAACAATGCCCAAGTCTCTTCCCTAAGACAGGTTTCTTTATTTTTTCTTGGCGTAGAGAATGAGGCAGTCACCAGTTATTACTAAAAAATATTACTGCTTTCTGCAGTCTTTGATACTTACCATCATACTCTGGGAAACAAATACTGAGATGGATTTTCTTGATTTTTTCCTCAAAAAGGTCCTTCTTGTTGAGAAAGAGGACAATGGAAGTAGCAGCAAAGAACTTGTGGTTACATATGCTGTTGAACAGATGCAAAGACTCATGCATACGATTCTAGTAAGAGGAAACACCATTGAAAATGTCAGATTTATGGGATATTTGCCTGCTCCCTTGTTTTGTTCCCCTTGGAGAAACCAGTGTCCCAGATATAAAAATAAACGGCTTATTTTTAATGTAATAGAGTAGAGCCAGAGAGATCTTGGGTTCCATTTAATTTTCCTATCATGTTAACAGATGTGTGACTTGAAAAGTATTGAGCTTCTTGGAGCCTTGATTTCCTGATAGAGTTATCATGAAAGTTAAATGAGCACATGTATGTATAATGTCTATGGCAGTGACTGGCATAATAAATGATATGCTGATCTTTGGCAGCCAGGCACAAATAGGACTTCAGCATCTTTAAATGTTGTTGATACAGGGGTGAGACCAGGCCCAATTTAGCATGTGCCTATTTGTATCTCCAGGTGATTTTGGTTAGGTTAGCTTAGATATGGAGTCTGTTTGAACAGGAATGTGACAGAGATGATTTGGCCCTGGTGAGTGCTAGAGAATTTCCCACTGCATATTACAGGCATTTGTGCTGTCTTAGTCCCTTCTGTGATTGCTACTTTAAGAGATGAGAAGTGGCACTTATCTGCAGAGTCTAGAGATTGCCCCATACCCCAGGCCAACCATCTTTCAGCAATCTTTCATCTTTCTCTTTAGAGACCTGAAGTATGCTGACTTGAGCTCAGTCTTTTCATTTTCTACCACAAGGAAAACCTTTTTAGATCTCACTGACTTTAGGGATAAAGATGGACGAGAACTTGGAAAGTGAGTAGTGCTCAAAGACATTTTGCCTAAAAGGCAGACAGCTGAAATGTATACTTGAGCTACTAAGGGGGAAAGGACAGGAAATGAAACTGGAGCAAGGGATAGGAAGATAAAAAGCTTTGTTTTCCATTAGTAGGTTTCAAACCTCCATTTGTGGAGCAGATATTTATGTGAAATTATTATTTCCCACATCTTTGACATTCCTTATTGCAAACCCACTAAGAAGTAACTGGTCCTGTTCTGACACTTGGCCTGTAGTGCTCCTACCTTATAGAACTTTACAGGCTGAAAAGACCCACCCTCAGGGGGTTTCCCACCTGCCAGTTTAGTTGGCATGTAAGAAAATTGGACTGCTGTTCTCTCCTCAGTACATTTTTAGGCTTACATTACACTCTGCATTTTTAGGCTTCTAAGTGAAGTTAGTAGCTCAGCCCCTCTATTTTGTTGTGTAAAGGCACACATCACAAATTGTCTTCCCTATTCTACTTTTTTTCCATAGGCAGCCTGGGAGTATAAATATAATTGCTTTACTTACTTGATGGTCTCTTACCCTTGTAATACTCATTTCCTCTTACAAACTTTGTTTTTCATGGAATTGTTTACATGAGGCATTGGCTGGTTTACTAGAGGACTGCTAGATTGTCAGTGTTCATTGACATCCTAGTTCAGGCATTGGAATTACACAAGCTTATAAGAATGAGTCATGAGGGAAACTTGATCTATCAAAGTGCCTTGGTGCCGAAGGCCACTTACCACCTCATCGTCTTCTACCAACACCATGTCATAAGCACTGAGGGCTGCACAGAAAATGATGCAGGTGACTCCCTCAAAGCAGTGGATCCACTTCTTTCTTTCTGATCTTTGCCCTCCCACATCAAACATCCTAAGGGAAGAAGCAACTGTTCTCATAGGTATTCCTGGCATATGCTGTTCCCCTTGAGCAGTGGACCCTTTGGGGCCAATTAGCAAAATGAGAAGAAAGCGGGTGAGGAAACTAAGACAGTAATTCAGATTGGACTTCAGCAAAGCCCAAAAGCAATACTCATGTCTCTTTTTAGGATTGCACATGTGGGTATCTGAGATGTCCCCAGCAGTCATGTACTCACCTGAAATTCAAGTCTTTGACAGAAAACTTTGTTTCGATGATGCCTGTGGTTTTGACTCTGGATCGTAACACATCTTGCTCATTAGGGAGGTAGCTAGGATCTGTAATCCGGTCCAGTTGATTCAGGTAGCTAGACAAAATTGATCGGCACTAATGACATTACATTTTCCTCATTGAACATCCAGTTACCCCAAGTCACATGACTAACGTGATAAACCAGAGCTGGAATCCATTTAGGATTCTTTCCTTCAAACTTTTATGTGTTCTTTAAAAAGAATGTGGATAGTGGGCTGAGGGATAAGTCCATTTGATGCAGGGGGCTTCTTGCAGTTTCTTTGGGTTTTTCCAGCTGCAAATCCTTTCTGGATCTTCGAATGAGAATTATTGTTTTAAATAGTTCCATCAAGAGCCAGGAGTAGGGCTAGGGATTCACCTCGGTGGTAGAGTGGTTGTCTAACATGCACAAGGCTGTAGGTAGGGGATAGTTTGAAAGCTACATCAGAGACATGAGTATCATTTGTGCCATAAATAAAATTGGAATTGGGGAAATTTGGGTGTTTGATGATATTAGGGAATTATTACATATTTGGGTGTGATGATACTATAATTTATTTTTTAAAAAGCTTGTATTTTAGAAAGAGGTAGTGAAGTTTTTAGTATGAATAACAGATTTGCTTTAAAATCATCCAGTAAAGTGCTTACTTCAGCAGCACATATACTAAAATTGGAAGAGAAGATTAGCATGGCCCCTCTGCAAGGATGATGCACAAATTCATGAAATGTACCATATTTTTAAAAATTAAAAAAAAAAATCAGTAAATACAGAGACTAACAAGAGTGGCCTTGAATTAACTGTTGAGACTAGGTGATTGTAGTATTCTACTTTTGTATATGTTTGAAAGTTATTAAAAAATGAGAAAGTGTTTTTTAAAAAAGTTTATATTATAAAGGAAAGGAAGGAGGAAGGTATCTGTGAAGACAAATGACCCAGAAGAGAAGGAAATTAACATAAGTGCTTAATGTATGCCAGATATTTTCGCATTTAAGTTCTCAGTGAACTTCATAAACCTTTACAATTCATATCCCCATTTTGTTTTTATTTTTGCTTGCTGGAGATTGACCCCAACGCCTTTGCACTGAGCTATGTCCCACCCATCCCTGTATTTTAAATATTTGAGACAGGGTCTTGCTAAGTTGCTGGGCTTGAACGTGGCATCCTTTGCCTTAACCTCCCTGAGTCACTGGTGGGATTGCAAGAGTGCTGTACCACACCCAACTCACCCCCCATTTTAGAGATTAAGGAATAATTCAGAAGAGTTAAATAACTTGCCCAACATCAAAAAACATTATGATATGTTGTAAAAAATAATGCACTTTGTGGTCAAGCAAACCTGGGTGCAAGTCTAGCCTCTGCTATTTATGTGTGTGATCATGGGTAAATTAAATCCTTTGTTGAAGTTATAGAAAAGATTATCACTTTTCATTTATGAAATAGAACTATTAAAAAGTATTGTCTATACCTTGAAAACTTATTGTACAAATGGAGAGAGGGCCTTGGGACAGTATGTATGGCACAACTAGCAGTGACTGAGCCTTTGTAAGGGAGCATTCCAGAGATGGTAAATGATAGCATTATTACAAGATTAGGTGACAGAGGTTAAAAACAGGTCTGCCTCAGGCCAGGTGTGGTGGTGCATGCCTGTAATCCCAGCACTTAGGAGGCTGAGGCAGGAAGATTGCTGTGAGTTCGAGACCAGCCTAGGCTACATAGTGAATTCCAGGTCTCAACTACATAGTGTGACCCTGTATGAAAAAAACCAAAGCAAAACAAACAAACAAAAAAACCCAAAACAGGTCTGCCTCCAAAGCTCATGCCCATTGGTGTTACTATACTGTTGTGGGATTGATAAATTCTGTGTCCCATATCCTTTTGGACCTAGCTGTGCACAGTTGTTTGTAACTCCTGCCTACCTTCCTTTGGTTTGCCCTGGCAGTTCGTGAGTCCCCACCCTAATATTCTGACATAAGGTGCTATGGGTGAAGGAGACTCATTTCTGTCTAGTAGACCAGGTAGAGCCTGGGGTATCGCTAGCAAAGTCAGTCTCAAAAGAGGGTCATACTTCCTGGGAGTATGCCAGCAGAACTGCAGGGCTGTTTCAGGATTCTGAAAGGAGGGCTGAGTTTAGCTTAAGAAAACGGGGTTAAGAGCACCTCTGTTTTGAATTTTGTCTTTATCTTTGTAGGCTGCAGTAAGCTTGTGTAAAGTAATGCAGAGTGATGGGAGCTGGCAGATAATCTCTGAGGCATTAAATTTAGTCTGTGGGTCTCCAGCTTTCAAGGTGTGGTATTTAAGGCTAAATGAGGTTTCTCTTGCAAGGTTGCTTAAGTATCATCCCTCCTCCCTCCCAATCGGTCTTACTAAGATGCTGAATCATTGAGCTGATACTCTGAAGCTCTGTCGAAGCAGGCTTGCACTCCACCATCCTTCCACAATTTCCTGATGACCTCTACCAGCTCGGGAGGCATGGTTCCGTCCTCAGTAGAGTCAGCCAGGTTGTTGAGCTGTCGCCCATCATCCTGTAATGCAGAAAGCTGGGTGAGAATGATGGAGGAGGAATGGCTTTGCTGGAGGCTTCTGGAAACACTGCTGAATGAAAAGCATTTTGCATTGCTACCAGAGCCTGAAGAGACAGTCTTTTGTGAAGATTCTATCTAAGAAAACATACTAATTAACTTTTAGTGTGCTCCCTAGATATAGAGGGTGGTAATATGTCCAACTTAGAAATTCCTAAAGGATAACAAAGGTCCCACCCAGGTCCTGCTTCTCTGATATTTTTGACTTCCAGCTTTAGTTTGAAAGTAGACTGCCACAAAATGTGGGTCCTTTGCTGTAGGGAGGGTGGAAGTTCAAAGGCTAGATTGACCTTGAAATTGACAAGATGGAAGACGGGAATCTATCACGTTTGTTCTTTCAATGTTCAAATTTAGGACAAGGCCAATACTAGAACTAGGGATTTAGCTTGTAAAATTTCCATGGCGAGGACAAAAAGCCCCAGGGGAACAATTTAAGTGGCAAAAGAAGACAAAAATGCAGAAGAAGCGGAGAGCAGATTTTGTAAACATTTATTTTAAAGGTAGAGAAGTTGCTTTCCCAGAACTGAGAAGATTTAGAAGCTCAGCAGGTCAGATTTTAGTTACCCAGAATTTACTCTTACCCAACTTATAGTTTGTTGGCCTCTGTTTCAGTTTCTTCTCCTCATTAGCTTTGCTGTAACCATATAACATTTATCACATACCGCACAGCTTGGATCAGCATAGTCAATGCCCAGTGTGGACATGCTGTGGATGATGGCCAGGATGGACTGTAACACATTCCCATAGATGACAGACTTGAACTCTAGGCATTCTTCTGGTGAATAGCCATCCTGATGAATGATCCTTAAGGGGCAGACATCCGGCTTTTAGCTGGACCTAAGTAACCAGATCTAAGGGATTGGGAATCTAAGGGGATTTAGAAGATCATAAAAACCCCTGTCACCAAGTGCAGGGTGAAGGGGTTGAGGCACTGGAAATCAGATCCTTTAAAATACCTGGGTTCCTTCAGGCTAAAGAGCCTATTGATTCCAAGTACCTTCACTGGCTTCATTAATGACTCCCTAAGTCCTTTGGGGCTTTGTTTCTACTCACTTCATCTGCTTGACGATAGTACTCTTTCCTGACTCCCCAGCACCTGGAAGGAGAAATGCTTATGTTTCCAGTTTCCACCAGTTTTCATCAACATTCTGGAAAAACAGGGATGATTGCTGCCCTAAACTTCTGGTACCTTGAGCTTGTGCCATTTGACCAGGATTGATTGTGTGTGTGTGTGTGTGTGTGTGTGTGTGAGAGAGAGAGAGAGAGAGAGAGAGAGGAGTAGTAGTAGTAGTAGTAGTAGTAGTGTACTGGGGAATTGAATTCAGGACCCCGCCACATTTACTAGGCAAGTAGTCTACCATGGAGCTACATTCCCAGCTACTGTTTTTAGCAGATTTTTTTGTCTAAAATGCTGGGGATCAAACCCAGGTCTTCACACATTCCAGGTGAGCACTCTTAACACTGAGCTATGTATCTCTAGCCCTTTCTATTTTGAGACAAGATTTTACTAAGTTGCTCAGGCTGGCTTTAAATTTTCTTTCTTGCTCTTTTGTTGTTGTTTTTGTTTTTTGAGGCAGGGTTACCCTTTGTAGTTCAGGCTGGCCCTAAACTCTTAACTCAGGCAGGCCATCCTCCTGCCTCAGCTTCCCAAGGGATGGGGTTACAGGCGTGCACCACCACACCCGGTTCTGGCTTTAAATTTTCCATCCTTCCACCTCAGTCTCTTGAGTAGCTGGAATTTCAGGTGTGTGCCACTGTGCCTGGCAGTGACGTGGGTTTAGAGCAGTTTATTAACTTTGGCATTATTTACATTTTGGGCTGGATTTTCTTTTTTCTAGGGACACTATAGGTTTTTAGCAGCATTCCCAGTCTCTACCCAGTAGAGGCCGGTAGCATCCCACTCGCCTAGTTGTGACAACCAGAAGTGTCTCCTGACTTTTCCAGATGTCCTTTGGGACTCAAAATCTCTCCATTAAGAAGCACTGATAGAATCAGAGAAATTCCTCACTGCCCATTTTTTAACTCAAGTAATCTTAAGCAGGACCAAAGAGACCTGAACTACTTTGGGGAAATACTTTTTCATTATCTTTATGGTTCCCTTAGTTGACTAAAGTGCCCTAAGTCCTCAATCATGCTCTTCACCCATCAAAACCCACATTTCCCTCAGTCTCCACTACCCTGATCCCTCAACCTCCTCCCACTTAGCCTGTGCTTTTCCCCCTCTAAGCTACTTGTTCTGAAGCTAGAGAATCTTCTTAGGCTTAAAAGATCCCTCAGGGGGCCTGTTGTCTCCATTTCCCCCGTGTTACTCCTGGACTCCTTGATCTGTCCTTGGGTGATGGCCCAGATAAGCTAGGAGAAAAGATGCCTTTAGCCTGGTGCCCCAAAGATCAGTCTGTCCTTGGCCTTGGAAACCTAGCCCAGGATGCCATTCTTTTGTTATATAGGACCCACCTGTCCCCCCCAGCCTACTTCTGTGGTAATGCTGTTGGTTTTTGTTTCTTGTTTTTATCTCCTAAGCAAGGTGTCACAAAGTTTGTTGTCTTGGTTCTATTTATAGCCATGATCAGTTTCCCTGGCTGACCCACTGAGGTGCTTCTGTTTTCTCAGCACAGACTAGTGATCTGCTTAGGAGTTCATTGGGTTGATGAACCTCCCATCTGGCAGGGACTTCAGAGGCAATTACCTAATTGAAAACCAGGAAGGGACTTACGTGGATAAAGACCCCATGTCTCCCCACACAGAGTGCCCTACTTTCAAAATTTTTACTGAAGCAGAAAAAGGAACTAGTGTACGTGGCAAGAACTAGTAAGTCTATTCTGGGGCCTATGTGTTAGGATTGTATGGTGGGACTTCTGAATCCACTGGTGAGAGAAGGTCCTTTTTTGAATCTTTGACCCAGAGTCCTCTCACTGTAGATTGGGTGTCTACGTAGCCAAGTATTTGCCAAATCAAAAGGAGGTGTTGATTTGGTTAGATTTGTAGATATTCCACCTTGGACCTCATGCTATTCCGTTAATGGATCTCTTTGGGGTGGCTGTGCAGATTCCATATTAACTCAGCCCTAGAGCTCCAGATCTGGCCTAAGACTGGATTGGGAAAAAGAAAACTTATCTGCCTCGTCTCCACCCCTTGGGATGGGCTAGAACCCACTGCTCCTCCAGGGAACAGAAGAGCATGACCTCTGCGTGCTCGTCTTCCCCTTTTACTCACCCAGCAACAGCAGCTTGACAGTCTTTGCTTCCTTGTCTGCATCCTCCTGCAGCTTCTTTTCTAGTTCCTTGGATCTCTTGGCCAGCTCTTTATCCTCTGCACTGATTCCACTCCCCATCTCTGTCGTCTCCTCAGCTACTCCCTCAGGCTCTTGTGCTTCTATAAAATTTTCTGTGTGTGAAAAAGGAAAAAGTATTTGGGATTGAGCATCATTCTCTTGCTCTCCTAAAAGTGAGCTTATATGGGGCTAGGTGAGAGCAGGCTGTAGATTCTTATACCCTGTCCACCGTGGCTGAGACTCCTTTCCCAACTGGAGGCCTTCTTAGTCTAGGGATTATGGCCTTTACATCTAGCAATGTGATGAGTACAGCCAATTAAGAGCTTTGCCAATAAGACAAAGAGCAAAGATTAAAAATGTTCTGTAGCAAGGGAAATGATCTGGGAAATGTCCCAGGTTGACACAGGAAAGGGTGTGAGTACTGGATCTCTTGGGAATGAAATGATGGCTGCCTCTATCATTTTGAGGAGGACCATCTCCTGAAAGAGCTTGCTCCCTTGGATTTATTTGCATTGCAGAGTTAGAGGTTAAGGGCACAAACATAGGAAGCGTCCCCCATATTGAACCTCCAGACTCTAGAGCCTGGGCTTCAAGGCAGCTGAGAAGGTTCATTAATCAGATCAGTCTTGGCAAAGAAGTTTTGTTTGGGGTGGTGTTCTTCCTGGGAAAGATTAGGACTGTTTCACTCAGGTCCCCCAGGGCTGCTGCTCAGGAAGCTATCAGCATTGTTTGTGGTGCCTCATCTCTGTACACACCCCCACCCCCTTTTGTGGTATTGACCTCTACCCTGAGCTACATCCGTAGCCCTTTAGTGTTTTGTTTTGTTTTTTTTTTTTTAATTTTGAGATAGGATCTCTCTAAATTACCCATGCTGGGCTCAAACTTGTGAGACTGGTGCCTCAGCCTCTAAGAGTGCTGGTAATACAGGAGTGCAACACCACACCTGGCTCTTTGTACATATTTGTGTAATATCAGACCGAGGTGTGATTGAGACCGCCTAGGCAGGCAAAGTCTAAGCAACATGTGATGAGTTTATTGCCAAGGGTGAGAAGGCCATTGGCACCGAGAGGAGGGTGTGAGTGGTTATATGGGCATCTTAGATAGGGGAGGGGGCACTGGTCAGGAGGGTGGAAAATTTTAAGAGTCCCAGGGGTGATGGGCCTGGTGCTGACTGACAAGGAAGGGCAGTTGTGAGAGTAGCAAGGTGGCTACTTGCTTCTTCTCTCTGTGCTCCTGTGGATGTGGATAGCGAGTCTGCTGGGGGCGGGGGTTGGGTCTGTCAATTTGTATCCTTAGCATTTATCACTTCATTTTTTTGGTGGGGCAGAGAGGAGTTTTGAGACAGGGTCTGTGTAGCCCAGGCTGGCCCTGAACTCGCAGCAGTTTTGCCTTAGCCTCCCAAGTGCTGGGGTTACAGGCATGCACCACCACACCTATAAATAAATGAAGCTATAGCTTCATTTTGTACTTTCGTTTTACCTATCTCTGTCCTGCTGTCCGTTCCTCCCCACTGGAGGTCAGGGACCAAGTCTGCTTTATTTTTGAACTTCTTAGAACTTGTAGTTCAGAAGCAGGTGTTCACTAAAGACTTGGTGAATAAGCAAAGGAAAAGGTACATGGAGAATGGGGCTGCTTCCCCTGGACACACTAATGCCACCTGAGGCGCAGCTTCACTTGGTATGAATTTGTGCCGTCTTAACACAACAAACTTTTCCTTGGGCAATTAGACTAGCTGCTGCTTCTCATACTGGCTGGCCCCCACTTCCACCCCAACAAGAATCGAGGGTACAGGCTTGCTTCACGTAATGATTCTCCACGGTCCATATTTCCTCATGCCAATTATTTCACTTCAGTGGGCCTTGCTGGTGGAGCCTCCTCAGATGAAGATATTGAGAACTTTGCTACCCAAAATGCACTGCAAGGATGAGTGACTTCAGAAGACCTAGCGGCTTATTAGAAGTGCAGTGTGGACTTTTCAATTCAGAATGTGCCTTTCAGCAGTATCTCAGGTGACTAAGGACATCAGAGGTCAGGAATGACTGCCCTAGGGAACTCTTCCCCCACCCGTTTGCATAAAGGCAGGATCACTTGCCGTGCTTGTTTCTGCTTCATGAAGCCGTTACCTGCCCTGACTGGAAGACCACCTTGCTTTCAAAGATGTTGAAGTAGTACATATTTTAGACCCTGACCTAGAACATTTCTCAATTTTTGGTGTACATTGGCATTTACTGGAGAGTTTTGTTGTTGTTTTTTTTTGTTTTTTTTTTTTTGTATTTTAGAAAATACTGATTTAATTGGTCTGGAATACAGCCTGGGAGTAAGGATTTAAAATTTCCTCCAAGTGATTCCTATGTATATAACTAAGGTAGAAAACTATTAAGCTAAAAGGATTTAATTTGTTCTCTTTCAAAGCTGGAATTGTGTGGCAGTGATCAGTGGGGCAAGAAAGTGGGAGGTAGAAGACACCCTGAGCCATTGCTGATCATCCTACTTCCCTTGACCTTTAAGATGAATATTGGGAGAGGCCAAGGCTCTCTGAGCTGATGGAGGAATAGGCAGCTACTGAGATTCCTGCATGGCAATCATGATGGGTTTTTGTTTGCTTGCTTGTTTTGAGGTACTGGGGATTGAACTCAGGGCCACTCTGCTACTGAGTCATATCCCCAGCCTTTTTTTTTTTTTTGAGACTAAAGTCTTAAAAAGTTGCACAACCTGGCCCTGAATTTGTGATCCTTCAGCCTTTGCCTCCCATGTAGCTGGAATTACAGACCTGCATCACCTGGCCCAGCCTGTCAATCGTGTTCCCAATCAGAAATTGGCAAATGCTTAGTTGACTTAGGGAAAACCAGGAATCTCTTTGAAATTATGACTCTCTTGGAATCTTAGCTGTAAGGTTTCAGTAATTATACCTCCCCACCATCCTGCCCTCTCCTTTCCCCAATGTTAGTAACTTACAGCCAGGCCAGGGCTGTGTTGAATGCTACACCCTTAAAAGAGGAACTGCTAGGAACTGTACTAGGCCATTTATATGGCTCATACCAATTAATTCTCAAAATATCTTTAAGATAAGTGCTGCTGTCTCCAATTTCCAGACCAGATAACTGAGACCTGAGGGTTACCTAACTTGTTCCAGGTTGTGTAGCTTTGTAAACAGACAAACCAGTGATCTTTCTTGCTGCTACTGCCAGCCAGTGAGAGAAAGAATCTTTGGGCAAATATGTGAACCCAGAAGCAACAGTGTTGGATTGTGAAAGGAACCATTTTCACCATCATGCCCTTGCTGGTCCTCTGAGATCAGAATCACCACGGTGTGCATCATCCTGTGCCAGGGACCTTCTGCCTCCTCTTGTCCCCTTTCCTCTGTGACTGTTCTATTATCATACTTTGGAACAGTACCCTGATAAGGCAGGCAGTGTGATTTTCATTTAGAGATGAATAAAGTGAAGCACAGAAAAGTCATCATCATCAGAATAAGCACGTTTGTATCAGAGTCAGAGTTAAAACTTGTTTGATTTATAGCCTTTATAAGCATATCATTTTGAGAGGAATCAGTTTCCCAACCAATTTGGGGGATGTTTCATAAGTTTAGGGGAGATCTCAGGATCTGTCTTACATCCATTGGTGAGCTTTCTCCCAGATGTAGTTGGGGAATGTGGAGACCTGCCTTCAGGAACTTCCAGTCCAAAGCAAGAGAAAGGGGAAGTTGACTGAGGAAAACAGTTTAATTAAAGGGACACTGCTATGTGGGGGAATTCAACACTGCTTAAAGCCCAGCTTTGGACTACGGGTGTTCTTGAGTGGTAGGGTGCTTGCCCAATGCAAGGCTTGGAGTTCAGCCCCCAGTACTGCAACAACATCAAAATAAAACTTAGTCTCTACCGCTGTAGGAGGAGAGGCAATTGTAGACACATCTGACTGCTAGACTGGTAAGTTCTGAGGTAGCAAAAAGAGAAGAGTGATTGTAAAACGAACAGACTTTACACAGAGAATTCAAGTAGAAATAGTGGGTTTGCATCAGGGGAGAGGAAAGAACATAGGAAAATGCAGAGGCGCAAGGTATAAAATAAAGACTGGGAATTTTGATGTGACAGGACTGGAATTGAAAGATTTATGGAGGAGACCTGGGAGATGACAGGAGAGGGAAACGAGTTTTGATGGCCTAAGCCATTGGAGACAGACAGATGGATACAGTTGCATGATGCTATAAGGGTGCTGGGTGACAGATGGGGCAGGAAGGAAGAGCTGGCTGCTGGGAGAACCTGAAGACAGACTCAGTTCTAGAAGGGCCTGGATATAGGGTAGATGGGAAATTGCCTTGGCCAGGGAGCATTCTCGCCTAAGGAGGCAGGTGTCACCAGTCACTTGGCCATCAGAAGGAAATGGAAGCAGTTAAGAGCATTAAGAGTGTGCTGACACTGGGGGCCTGGCTTCCAGGAGGACTGATTAAGGAATCATGGTGGAAACAGGCTGGGAAGGAGGCTGTATTTAGAGCTAGGGAAGATCACATAGAGGCTCAAACAATATTAAGCCCCCAGTGTGGAAAAAAACAGGCCACAGGATGATGACTCATTCCTTTGTTTTCCAAGCTCTCTTTTGCAGACAATGAAACCCCACTGAGGTTCTTGTTGAGTAGGTGGGAGGTAGATGCTTAGCTACAACCAGGATAGACTTGTAGCAGGGACTATATCCCAGAGAACCTGGATCTAGAGAGGCTCACAGACTAATGAACTGGTTTGCCTTGGTTGGGTGGTGGAGAAGGATTCCATTTATTGGCTGCCTACATGAGATCTGAATTAGAAGGACATTATGGAGGCCTGACCCAATGCAAGACTACAAAATTTGCATTTTATAGAAATATAAGTGACAGCCTATGTGATTACAAAGTGCTTAATTTTTTTATTAGTTTTTTTGTTTTTGTGTTTTGCTTTGTAGTTCAGGGTAGCCTCAAACTTCGTAGCCTGGGTTGGCCTCAAACTTGAGGCAGTCCTCATGGTAATCCTTCGGCCCCAGCCTCTTGAGTGCTGGTATTACAGGCATGTGCTGCTTTTCTTTTTTGGAGACAAGGTCTTGCTGTGTAGTACAGGCAGGCCTTGAACTCACTGAGTAGCCCAGATTGTCCTCAAATTTTAGATTCTTCTGTGTCAACCTCCCAAGAAGCTGGAATTACACGTGTGCAACCATGCTCAGCTAAACATGAACCACTCAGTATAACCCCCTAATTGGCTGGGGCTCTCAGGACTTTTGAATCTATTTGCTTTCAAGAATGAAATGGGCCAGGCTTGTAAAATGGGCCTCTAATCCCAGCACTTGGAAGGTTGAGCTGCTAGGCCAGCTTGGGCTACATAGTGAGTTCTAGGCCAGGCTGAACTACATAGACCTTGTCTCAAACAAAACAAAACAAAACAGTGACTAAAATGCCATCGCTGGGCATGGTTGCATATACCTGTAATTCCAGCATTCTGGAGGCTGAGGCTGGAGCATCACCCCACATTTGAGGCCAGATTGGGCTACACAGTAAGTTCAAGGCAATTTAGCGATTTAAAAAACCCTGTGTGAAAAAACAAAAAAGGCTGTGAATATAGCCCAGTATGAAGGTCCTGGATTTAATCTCTGGTGCTGGGGGAAAAAAGTTCAAGTGTGATTGCTCATGCCTGTAACATCAGCTACTTGAGAGGCTGAGTAGGAGGATCTCAAGTTCGAGATCAGTCTGGACAACTTCAGCAAGACTCTGTCTCAAAATAAAACTTGAAAAAAAGGAGGGGGTATAGTTCAGTGGTAGAACACTTACCGAGCATATGTGAGGCCCTAGGATCAATCCCTAGTATGGCAAAAACATTAAAAGAAAACAAAAAATAAAAACTTTAGGCCTCAGAGGATGTGGGGGCAGCTGTACAGGTGATTATAGAGTTTTACAGACTTTTTGTTGATTTCTATTCTCTGGATTATAAGAGAAATGGATATATGCTGTAGGAAATTAAAAAATGCAGTTAGGTATAAATAAATATAACCCGTATTTCCACTACTTACTCATTTGTAAGGCCTTTGATGTGTTTTTCTATGCATATTTACACATAATTAGGACCACACTGTGTACCATTTTTTCATCCATTCTTTCACTTAACTATATTGTAAACAATTTTACATCATTAAAAAAATTCCACAAAAAAACTTTTAGTGGCTTTATTTAATTGTATGCATATGACATAATTTAAACATTCTCTGATCATTAGATCTTTTTAAGTTTCCAAACTTTCTGTGTGGTAAACATTGCAGTGATGAACAATTTGGGCATAACTTTTTTCTGGCAGCTGTTTTTAAAAGAACAGTTTCCTGGATGTAGATTACTAAGTTAAGTAGACCCTTCTCTTGAGAATCGTGATTACTAAATGGCTTTCAGAAAGATCATATGAAGGTTTATGGTCACCAGTAGTATTTCCCATTTCACTACACCCTATTTAAGATTCTTTGTCTTTGCTATTTGGATATATATATGGCATCTTCTTGTTCTTATTTAGGTTTTATTGATTCTGAGATGGACCTTTCCCCCCATATTTATGGAGGACACAGTTTTGTTTTTTGCAGTGATGGGGATTGAACTCAGGGCCCTGCACATGCTGGGCAAGCAGGTGCTGTTCCACTGAACTACATGTTCCAGCCCAAGATCCTGGGTTTTGGTTGGTTTGGAGTGAGGAGCAGTAGATGGGATCAATGGAGGTGACACCAGATGCAGGTAGCAAATAAGGTTCAAAGTCCAGAATAGAATCCAGAGTGGGGAGAGAAGAGGAAGACAAAGTTTGGGAAGGAACTTGGTGTGGGGGTGGTGAGAACTGGGAGGAGCTGGACCAACAGTTTTAGAACAACTGGGTGTGGGGACAAAGGGCAAGGGAGAGAACAGAGAAAAGACTGATTGCTGCTCATACACTTAATTACATTCAATAAAGGGCCTTTCCTCCACAACATCCCTTTAAGTAGGATTTGCTGCTCCTTGGGATTGGGGATGTTGGCTAGATAGTGTATAGTCCTTGAAACAGCTATCTTCTTTATAGGCTGCAAAGTGAATCAACAGGCTGTCAATAATGATCCAAAACAGGCCAGAGCAATGCCAATATCTGAACTGCCACACACGGTTGTAAGCATTTATATTAATTAATTTACCTTAAGCACTGCCATATAAAGCAGGTACTGCTACACTCCTTTATGGGTGAAATGGATGCACAGAGAAGTCACTTGTTTAGTGTCAGGAACTAGGGGAGGAATCTGAATTTGAACCCAGACTTCTTGGCTAAGCATTTATGCTCATAACCACCAAATATAGCAATTAAGGTGAGAAGGGGAACAGCATACCCTGCCTACCAAGGCCTGCCAGAAGAAAACAGTGACACAGGTGAGAATATAGAGACTGCAGGGGCGGGACTTCTGCTTACAGTGAGTCCTGGGACCTTAATATGGGGTCCTGACTGTACCAGCTGTGCAAAGGAGCGTTACATTTAATTCTCACAATAACCCCTCTGTCGTTACCCCATGCAATCCTGATGAGGAAGCTGACGCACACAACTTGCTCAAGACTCAGGGCCGGCCCAGGCCAACCGAGGCGTGGTAGTGACTGCCCACGTGGCGGCCGGAAAGAGAAAAAATGGTGGGGGCGGGGTCGGCTGGCCGAGGGCGGGGCCGTGGGCCTGACCTCGCCTGGAGTCGCAGAGGCTGGCGCAGTGCCGGCGAGGAGGTGGTGGGGTCACACCTGTTGCGCAACTCCCCCACAGTCCAGCAGTGGGAGTCGGATCCCGAATTTCCAGCGAGTGTTGCAAGGAGCTTAGACAAGTTCCGGTCCGCTCTGAGGAGCACGTGGCCTGTCCGCCTTTTGAGTGCGGGGTTGGGGGTCGGGACTTCGGGGTCTCCCGAGGCCACTCAATAGACTGGCGTTGGCGTGGGTCTGCTTCCATCCAACTGGCAATTTTGAAAAATTGCCTTACCCCGTTTCAGTGCCAGGGCAGGGGCGCTTGGAGCCTCTTGGCCGCGTTCTGGACCCTATCTTCTCTCCCCTTACACCTGGGCTTCCCGGCTGTGGAGAGCCTTGGGCGCGGCTTCAGTATCCCTCGGGACTCAGGCATGGCTTCGGGTAAGTGTGTGCGCGTGGGCTGCAGGGTAGGACTCTGCACCAGGGAAGTGCTGTGGCCCAGGGACAAAAGGGCAGGGGTCTTAGTATAGTCTGCAAGGTCTAGGAGAGGCGGCCATCTCCTGCAAAAAGTCTGAGGAAGGAAAGCTTGAGTCCGACAAGGACACTTAGAAGAGGCTGGAGTCTTTTCCGAGACATGCCCCTGTCTCCTGGCCTCCCTGCTTTCCATGGAAGCAGCTTCTGCTGGACAGTGGAATTTTACCGGGACAGGCCTCCTTCCTGGGCTGGGATTGTCAATTCTGTCTACTTTCCACAGCTGGGTTACTTCCGGAGTCCGGGGTGGCATGGAGAAGAAAAAAGGGGGCTCTACCCCAGAGGTGCTGTCTTCAGTACACTTGCTCAGCCGGGAGAAGAAAGTCCGTACTGGATACTGTATATTACTATTTTTTTCTGACAGGACCAGCTAGCCTGGACTTTGCCTCCTTTGCCTTGGCGTCCTAGAAAGGGATGAGAGCTCCTGAAAGGGGAGGAGGGCAGTAGGGCAGAGCTAGTGGCTGCCTCATCTTGTTTTCTCTGCCTTCATCCCGTACCCTCAGGCTCAGCCAGCATCGGTCAGGTCATTCCAGGGGCCGCGGAAGGAGGGGAGGGATAAAGGGCACGGATGGAGGCCTCACTCCCTGAGGTTGCCTAGACAACATCTGAAATCGTGGCCAGGGCCTCTTCCGCCTGCGGGGCGCTGCTTCCTGCATCAGTCACTCCCGCTGGGGGCGGGGCGGAGGAAGGGGTTGGATGTGGCAGAGCCGGGCCCCAACCGGTGCCTCTCAGACTCCTCCGCTGTCGCCTTGGCCTCAGCCATGGCATCGTATCCATCTGGCCCTGCCAAAGCCAAAGCCAAATACCCCTTTAAGAAGCGGGCCAGCCTGCAGGCCTCTTCTGCGGTTCCAGGTGAGTGTGATTTCTGGCCCGAGGCCCCAGTTCGGTGCCCCCCCTTCCCATTCAGGCCAGTGGACCCCTCAGAGAGGAGCCCCCTTCTCCAGTACCCTTTCCGCAGCAGTGCCCCCTACCCCTCAGCTGGGAATGGCTGGTCTGGGAGGTGGTGTGGGGAGGGAGAAGGGGTGGAGTTACTGAGGTTTCTGTGTCAGGGATGCTGCCCTCTGTAACAAGGAGTGGGCTTTGGTGTGGGTGCATCAAGAGGTCTGTGTGCACACGTGTCTGCGGGTACATATGTTGAGACTGCGTGTGAAGAGTGTGAATGGAGTGGGGATGTGTGGGACAGACTGGCCTGCGGACTGGCCACCCTGAGGGTGCCTGTGCCTTTCTCAGGCAGACTCAGGCTATCCTTTTGTGGCTGGTCCTCTCTCCAAGACCCCAGATCTAGACTCCCTCACTTTGGGGCTCTAGACTCCTCATCTCAGAGCTGGGGGCTCTGTGTTAATTGTCCATGGTTTGCTCGTTTCTAGTCTGTTGTGAGCCTCCTTAGGAGAGCGGGGTGTCCTTGGGGCAGACCTGTGTACTGTGTGCCGTGCACCTTTTGGTTCGGCCCCCGCTCTGTGGGCATCTCTGCACCATTTGGAGCTGGTGGTGTGGCGTGGCTGTGTTCTTTGCAGTGAGGGCTGACTGCCTGGGTCTCTGCTTGCTGAGGGGTGTTTGCCAGTATCTGCGGTTCTCAGGCCTTGTGGCTAAGTAAAGACCCACACCCATTTTGGTAGCTGGGTCATGTTTACCCCCCTCCCACAGCTTTCTGTACCTGTAGCCTGACTGTCCCCCTCCAGTATTGTGTCACTGACCCTGCTTGGTCTGAGATCTATACTGTCCTTAGGGTCTGTTCTCTGTGCCCAAGTCTGTACCATCTAGCAGATGCGTGCTCGGGGCCTCTGAGCCTGGTGCCCTATTGCTGAACCAGCGACTCGTGGGTGGTCTGATGGTGAGAGCATCTGATATCTGTGAGTCAAAACTGTGGGTGCCACTGCTCCACTGAGACAGTCCTGGCAGTGAGTGAAGGGGCATTTCAAGATGGAAATGACGTGGCCAGAATGTTGGAGTTGGAATGGTTGTGGAGAAGCCCCTTCTGGTTTTGATTGACTCCCAGTGTGAGTGTGGGTGTGTACATGTAGTGCTGTGGCTGAGAGCCGTGGGCACAGGTCCTGGGAGAAGTAACCAGCAGGCACTGAGTCTTCTAGGCCTGGGTTTGGGGATCATGGAGGTTACTGCCTGTGTGCCATCTCCAGCGAACCCCCAGGAACCTTCTGCAGTCTCCTGATAGGGCGGGGGTGGATCTGGCTGCTGGAACCTGCCGTGCTCTCTTCAGCATTGCTGTGGAGGCCCCGGGACACTCTGCTAGGAGGGGGCTTCAGATTAGGGCCTTTCTGCTGAGCGGACACAGACCAGCCCCAAAGCTGTGCCTCTCCTTGAGGTTGTTAGAGCTGGTCTGGATCCTCTCTGTGGAGGAGATGTGCAGGCTCAGGGTTTTTGAGCTAGCAGAGACCTTACACCCTCAGGGTGAGGGCAGGAGCCCATCTCCATCCTCTGAATCTGCCCTCATTTAAGTAAGAGGTGGCAACATCTCATCTTCGCCCCTGCCAAGTTCTGCTCTCTCACTGACCTGACCTTCCATGTTCAGCTGCCTTGGCCCTGTGCCGAGCCCAAGAGCCTCCTGCACTCCTCAATGAGTAGGGTCTGTGTGGGATGTGTTTTGTGAGTCCCAGGGTCTCTCAGTCACAAACATCTGGGCGCAGAACCCAGGGCCTTGCAGAACATGTCCAGAGAATTTTTTCTGTGAGTTGTTGGGACTGCTGCTAGGCAGACCGGGGCCATTTATAGCCTGCACTGGAGGAAGAGACATGCTGATATGTGGGCTCAGACTCCGGTCCTCCAAACGCTAGTCCCATCTCCCAAAGCTCTCCTCCCAGACTGTCTGTGTCCAGATGATGGGCTTGGAACAGGGGTTGGAGGTCTAGGGCCAGGAAACTTCAGTAACTGCCCCTACTCATACTGAGCCATTTACCCAGTTGCTGTCCAGCTCTTCCTCCCAGCAAGGACCCTGCCCCCCAAAGTTGGGGCCCAGAGGACATTGGTGGGCCGGAGAAGCTGGCCTGGGACTGCTGGGTTCTGATAGAAGAGCTGTTCCTCCTCTCTTTCTTCTTTTTTACACTTTGGCTAGCCAGGCCCTGCCCACTCCCTGTCCCCTAGAGTAGTAGTTTTAAGAAAGCTTGCCCCTCCCTACTAGCATGCCCTAGCCATATCAGCCTGCTTTACATCTCCCCTTGGGAGCCCTGTGTCTGACTAGGCCTTCCAGCACTGTAAAGGTTAAGTCCCTCTTCAGTTCTGGACTTCCTCCGTCTCACAACTTTGCTGTTCCTCCCTGGATTTCTGGATTCCCAGCCCCCTGTTTATGGTCATCCCAGAGTCTCTCCTGCTTGCGTTTGCACTTGGTACAGCCTGTGCCAGCCCCTAAGCTGTCCTAGGGGACTGGCTGCAGCTTCACTAGGCAAACAGGCGAGCAAGGGGCACAAGGCTACTGGCTGAGCAGACTGAACTCTGCAGGTGGGGTCCAGCCAGGGACCACGGTGAGCTGGGGCATGGGTCCTGCGTCTGGGCAGAGAGGCCTTAAGGCATGCAACTTGGGCAGAGCCTGCAGTTCTTCCCTAAGCCAGGGTAGAGAGGGCAAAGAAGATACTAGAGGGGAGCATCCTCTAAAGCTGGCTGGGAAAGCCAGATTGCCTGTAGAGAGCTTTGGTGGGGAGGCTGGGGCTGCTGAGCCTCCCTGGGGAGAGAGTCCTGGGGAGGCTGGGAGCTCAGGCAGCAGGAGACTGTCAGTGAAGGCCTTTAGTGTGGTGCATATGAAGAGTTCTGTCCTTAATAGAGAAAGACCTCTGGCTTCTGAGTTTCTCCTCCCCAGGGCCCTTCATGGAGCCTCTGGCCCAGATCCTGGGGCCTCTGAGTGGCACACACTGGCGGCTCCCTTTGGAGGGACAGCCAGCAGTGGGAGGGGCAGGCTGGGGCCAGGACACATCTTGGCAGCCCTGGGGTCCTGGGGAGACAGAGGCCTCCAGGGAGGAGGCTGGGTTCCTTGCCAACCAGGGCTTCCCCTTCCTTAAGGATTGGCTTCCCAGGTCAGAGCTGAGTGGCTTCCTCTGTGCCCTGCAGGTCTGGAATAGCAGGCTGCCCTGGAGACAGGTCTGATCCTGAATTAGCTGCCCTGGAAGCTGTGGGCTGGAACAGGTGTTGGAGGTCTAGGGCCACGGTGTGACCGGTCCTCACTGAGCACTTGGTGTGTGTCTGTGTGTGTATGCATGTGTACACACGTGAACTACTGCTGGGAGGCAGTCAAGTACAGGCTGTCATGACCTCAGCTTCTTATTCTGGAGTGAATATATTTACTTGTTTTAGGGGCAGACACAGCACCTCCAGGAGCCTGGGGTGGTGAGGGTGAGGTCCTTTGGGGGCTACCCCAGGGCTCACTCCTGGGCTCTGTGGGATTACCCACTGTCCAGCCCCTGGCCTCCTTTGGGGGCTGGCCCGAGGAGGCAGGGGCCATTGCTTCCAGGGGCACCCAGGCTGTGCCCCTCCATCCCTTGACCCTGGTATCACTGTCTCTGCAGAGGCTCGGGGTGGTCTGGGGGCCCCTCCGCTGCAGCCTGCCCGATCCCTGCCGGGCCCCGCCCCCTGCCTCAAGCACTTCCCGCTTGACCTGCGCACGTCTATGGATGGCAAGTGCAAGGAGATCGCAGAGGTATCACCTGGTGTCCCACACCCCTGTCCCACACCCTGCTCAGCTCCCATGCCCCCCACCTCACTCCCTCTCATCTCTTGCTTGGCTGCCCCAGATCCTCAGCTTCTCTCAGGAACCCTGGCTCCTGCTGCCCAAACCCATGCTCAAGCCTTGCAGGCTGGGCAGGGCCTGAGGCTTCTCTCATCCTTCCTCCTTTCTGCCACTAGGAGCTGTTCAGCCGCTCACTGGCAGAGAGTGAGCTCCGCAGCGCCCCGTATGAGTTCCCGGAGGAGAGCCCCATCGAGCAGCTGGAGGAGCGGAGGCAGCGGCTGGAGCGGCAGATCAGCCAGGATGTCAAGTGAGTGCGGCATAGAGCTGCAGGGAGGGCAGCTGAAGGGGCTGTGTAGCCTGTCATGTGTCCCTCTAGTCCCTTTCCTCTGTCATCTACCCCTTTGGGTCCCACCCAGGAGGTAGCACAGAGTGCAGGCTTTGCAGGGTTGTGGTTCTGTCTTCATCTCTAAAGTGAGAACAGAGTAGGGTCTTCCAGCTGTGAGGGTCCCTTGCCTGAGAGGACCACAAGTGACAACATATGCACAGCACCCAGCACAGTGTCAGGACTTGAGAGTCAGAGCTATCTCTTGTGCTTCGGCTGACCTCTTGCCCCTTTTGCCCCTAGGCTGGAGCCGGACATCCTGCTTCGAGCCAAGCAAGATTTCCTGAAGACAGACAGTGACTCTGATCTACAGTGAGGAGGGCAGAGGGGCGCACATGGGATGTGGAGCTGGGGCCTATCTTGCAGCAGGCTGCAAGCCCTCCTTGCTGTCCTCCTGTGTAGGCTCTACAAGGAGCAGGGTGAAGGGCAGGGTGACCGCGGCTCACGGGAACGTGATGTGCTGGAACGAGAATTTCAGCGGGTCACCATCTCCGGAGAAGAGAAGTGTGGGGTAAATGTGGGGTGGGGCGTTGGTCTTCCTTCTCCTGGTGTCCAAATGGCCTCCCTTAGGCTGGGGAGCCTGGGCTGGGGCCTGGAGAGGGATTTTGTCTTCCCAACACCAGGTGAGAAGGTCTGGCTGGGAGCTGTTTGATCCGCTGAGACCAGAGTGGGCTGAGTGTTCTTGGAGTCGAAGCCTGCAAGGCGTAGGGATGGTGTGAGGTCTGGGGAAGGCCACAGGGAGGAGGTGAGCATGAGTCTGAGTTTCAGGAGTGACCACATGTCCTCATCCCCAGGTGCCATTCACAGACCTGCTGGATGCAGCCAAGAGTGTGGTGCGGGCACTGTTCATCCGGGAGAAGTACACGGCCCTGTCACTGCAGGGCTTTTGCCCCACCACCCGCCGCTACCTGCAGCAGCTGGCTGAGAAGCCGCTGGAGACACGGACCTATGAGCAGAGCCCTGACACTCCTGTGTCTGCTGGTGGGGTCCCCCATCCCTGCCCCACTCCACGTGCTCTGGGCTCCTGGGCTCCTGAGTTGGGACACATGCTTCTCTGCTCCGTCTGCCTCTCTCACACCCAGAGTCATTCCAGCTTCTTGGTGCTAGGGAATGGGAGGGGCTGGGCAGAGTTTGGGGCCAGTGCTGCAGCCTCACTGGAGCCTTTGATGTCTCTTTCTCTGTTTGGGCCCCTGGGCTGGGCACCAGCTGGCCTGGAAGAGCCTTTGTCCTGACTCCACCTTCCCCACCTTGCAGATGCCCCAGTGCATCCCCCTGCCCTGGAGCAGCACCCATACGAGCATTGCGAGCCGAGCACCATGCCTGGGGACCTGGGCTTGGGCCTGCGAATGGTGCGCGGCGTGGTGCATGTCTACACTCACAGGGAGCCTGATGAGCAGTAAGGGGTGTGGTGTGTGCTGGGGGGCTGATATGGGAGGACACATTGGCTTGGGAGGGGCTGCAGGTGCAGCTTGTTTGCCTCACCCAACCTCCTCTCTATGCCAGTTGCTCAGAGGTGGAGCTGCCGTACCCTGACCTACAGGAATTTGTGGCTGACGTCAATGTGCTGATGGCCCTGATTATCAATGGCCCCATGTGAGTGTACCTGTGCAGCTCAGCTCCCAGCCCAGATTCTCCAGCCCCAGCCCCACTCCCAGTCTTGCACTGCTCAGCCCCAGACACCTGTAACCTGCTCTCTTGCCCTCCCGGGTTGCTGAGCCCTAGACCTTTCCTCTGTCTGCTGCCCTCTTGGCAGTCTCCAGCCTGCACCCTCGTGCCTCTTCCCTTGGCTCTATTCCCTGGGCCCTTCCCAGGTGCTTCCTTCAGGGCCTGAGTCCTTGCCTTGTTCCTTTTCTTCCTTCTGCCCAGAAAGTCATTCTGCTACCGCCGGCTGCAGTACTTGAGCTCAAAGTTCCAGATGCATGTGCTGCTCAATGAGATGAAGGAGCTGGCTGCCCAGAAGAAAGTGCCACATCGAGACTTCTACAACATCCGTAAGGTAGGCCTTCACCCTGTAGCCCTTTGTGTGTCTGACCCTGCTTCTCTGCTCAGCCTCTTCCTTCAGTGTCTGGGCCCCACCCTAGCATCCAGTGTGGAGAGCCCTCTCCCATCCCCCTGTATGTACTTGCCCCGGCCCTTCTGGCCTTCAGTGGACCCAGCAGCACCCTGTTCCATCTCAGGTGGACACACACATCCACGCCTCATCCTGCATGAACCAGAAGCATCTGCTGCGCTTCATCAAGCGGGCAATGAAGCGCCACCTGGAGGAGATCGTGCATGTGGAGCAGGGCCGAGAGCAGACCCTGAGGGAGGTCTTTGAGAGCATGAATCTCACTGCCTATGATTTGAGTGTGGACACACTTGACGTGCACGCGGTCTGTCCCCATGGCATGGGCTAGAGGGTGGGTCATTGCAGGGTTCAGGGGTGACCGGGGCTGCTCCTCTTCCCAGGACAGGAATACCTTCCACCGCTTTGACAAGTTCAATGCCAAATACAACCCTATTGGGGAGTCCGTGCTCCGAGAGATCTTCATCAAGACGGACAACAGGGTTTCTGGGAAGTACTTTGCTCACATCATCAAGGTATGGGGACTGCTCAGGTGCAGGGCCGGAGAAACTTGAGGTTTCCCTGAGCATGTGTGGTGGGTGCAGAGAGGGCCAGGAAGGGAGCCGAGGTCTGACAGCTGCTCCACACGTGTTTAGGAGGTGATGGCGGACCTGGAGGAGAGCAAATACCAGAATGCAGAGTTGCGGCTCTCCATCTACGGGCGCTCAAGGGATGAGTGGGACAAACTGGCACGCTGGGCCGTGATGCACCGAGTACACTCTCCCAACGTGCGCTGGCTCGTGCAGGTGCCCCGCCTCTTGTGAGTGTCCCTTGGAGTGGGAGGAGACATGAGGGCCAGGATTAGGGGTGGCTGAACCTCCCCTGGCCTGGCCTAGCCCTCTGAGTGCAAGGAGGGGCCTCCCAGGCTCACCCACAATTTGTCCAGCTGCCCCATCCTGATGACCCCTCTTTTTCCAATGTGGTACAGTTGTGCTCAACCCTTTTTGCCCGCAGGGCTTCTCTGTGTCTCTGACCTACATGTACTTGTGTGTTTTCCTGCCAATAGTGATGTGTACCGCACCAAAGGCCAACTGGCCAACTTCCAGGAGATGCTGGAGAACATTTTCCTACCACTGTTTGAGGCTACCGTGCATCCCGCCAGCCACCCGGAGCTGCACCTTTTTCTGGAGCATGTGAGCAGCGGCACAGGCTGGGTGTGGGTAGGACTGCCAGGCTCATGCCCAGCTGCTTCTCTAGGCCTGACCATGGACTCCTGTGCCAGGTGGATGGTTTTGACAGCGTGGATGATGAGTCGAAGCCAGAGAACCATGTCTTCAACCTGGAGAGCCCCCTCCCGGAGGCTTGGGTGGAGGAGGACAACCCACCCTACGCCTACTACCTGTACTACACCTTTGCCAACATGGCCACATTGAACCACCTGCGCAGGTGCCTGTCCCACCTGGTGCTGAACCTCCACTTGCTGTTGGGTCTTTCACCCAGCAGACTTCATTCTGGGTGCCCTAGGCTGGGGCCACCGGAGCCCTGACCTGACTGTTACCCTGTCCAGGACTGGGTAGGCTTTCTCTGCCCTCAGACTCCATCCCTTACCCCTCCCAGCTAGGAATCTGACACTGCCCCCATGGCCTCTGGCTAGAGGAATGTATTGCTGGGGTGGGGGCTTGTGAGTCCAGGTGAGCCCAGGCTCTGAGCTGACCCTATCTTCATGCCCCCCCAGGCAGAGGGGCTTCCACACGTTTGTGCTGAGGCCACACTGCGGGGAGGCTGGGCCCATCCACCACCTGGTGTCAGCCTTCATGCTGGCCGAGAACATCTCCCACGGGCTGCTTCTGCGTAAGGTCAGGGTCTGCACGCCAGCCTCCCTCACAGTTGTTCACCTTCCTTTGAACCATCCAGGCCCCTCAGCAGCTGATCCTCCTCCTTACCCAGCCCCCAGATGGCATTCCTCCTTCCCAATATAACTAATGCTCCTGCCCCAGCTCTGGACGGAGCCCTAGCTTGGTTTCTGGCTGTGAATTGCCATTCTCACACCAGGTCCTTCCACGTCCCCTGCCTACTACTGTGGCTTAAGCCCCCGTTGTGGCATGCCTCCCCCAGCTTTGAGGCCACCTGACAGGCCCTTCTTCCTTCTGCCCAGGCCCCAGTCCTGCAGTACCTGTATTACCTGGCCCAGATTGGCATCGCCATGTCTCCACTCAGCAACAATAGCCTCTTCCTCAGCTACCACCGAAACCCACTACCTGAGTACCTGTCCCGTGGCCTCATGGTCTCGTTGTCTACTGATGATCCTCTGCAGTTCCACTTCACCAAGGTCAGAGGCTGGCGGGCAGCCAGATTTAGTGTCCTGTGACACTGGGATCTCTCCGGGCTGGTGCTGCCCCCTACTGGTGGGCTGGAGTGACTAAGTGGCAAATCTCAGGGGCAGAGGCTTCTGGGCCAGGCACACCTGTCTGAGAACCTGGCTGGCTCCGACAGGAACCGCTGATGGAGGAGTACAGCATTGCCACCCAAGTATGGAAGCTCAGCTCCTGTGACATGTGTGAACTGGCCCGCAACAGCGTGCTCATGAGTGGCTTCTCCCACAAGGTATTGCACCTGCCTGTGTGGGCCTTGGCATTGTCTCTCTCTTTCCTTCCTTTGTATTTGAGGTCCTAGGCTTATTCCTGGAAGTAGTTAGGAACTGGCTATAGCTGTGTCTGTTATTCGTACCTTTGCAGGTAAAGAGCCACTGGCTGGGACCCAACTATACTAAGGAGGGCCCTGAGGGCAACGACATCCGCCGTACCAATGTGCCAGACATCCGCGTGGGCTACCGTCACGAGACCCTGTGCCAGGAGCTGGCACTCATCACACAGGCCGTCCAGAGCGAGATGCTAGAAACCATTCCGGAGGAAGCAGGCATAGCCACAAGCCCAGGGCCTCAGTGAGCCTGGCCCATGCAGTGCCCACCCCATCTCAGCATCGTGACGACCATGCCCACGTTTTGTTCTCAGACCCCGCCCTTCCTTTTGTGGTTCTGCATGTCCCTGTTCTTTCGTTTCTGTCCTGCATGTCTTTGACTGTGTCCTGTTCCTGGGCCACCTCATGAAAGCAATGACCAGGGAATCTGCTCCATCGTTATCTTGATTCAGATGGCACCTGATGATGAAGATGTAAGGGCTGGCCTTACTTATGGCCCTGTCCCAGGATCCTCAGAAGCCTGGCTGTTCTATGGGTGTCTCCAGTGTTCATAGTGGCTTGAGAGGTTATGAGGGGCTGGCCCCTTTAGCCTCTTCGGTCTGCCTGGGCACATTCGAGCTTTGACTGGAGGTGAAGTTTGATCCCTGGTCTTGTTTATGTAGCTGAGGGGCAGCCTTGTGCACCTCTGCTGTGGGCATTGCGTTCTCGAGGCTCTCCAGAGCTCAGCAGCTCTGCACTGGAGTTTGCTCATGGCCCTGGGCTGCCTAGCCTGAGGGGATGGATTCAGGCCTTTGAGGTGCTGGACCTCTGCCTCTGCCTAGTTACTGCCCAGCAGCCTTCTCTGTCCATGTCCCGGTCCATGTGCTTCTCTGGGTCAGGTCCCTGTGCCTCTGTGGGACAGGGCAGTGCTCTGTGCTGTGTCTGGGGTCACTGCAGCTGGAGGGTGCTGGATCTGCCAGTAGCTCTGGGGATGGCATCCCCTTTGAGGTCCCCAGATCTTTGACCAGACCCCGATCCCAGCTGGCCCCCTGTGTTGTGTTCTGGACTGAGGCCTTTGCTATGACAAGTAGCATTTCATATGACCCATTTTCCAAGTGCATGAGAAATAAAGATTATTTAAGTAATGAACAAGGGTCTCTGTTGGGATGGGCAAAGCCATGGGGGTTCCTGAGGTTGGGTGTCTGGCATTCTGGATGGAGGTATAGCACATTCTAGGGAGTGACTGGGCTCAGGTGATGCATTGCGTACCCTTGGATTTTGGCGGAAAGAGCTAGAGGAGAGAAGAGATGCTGATTAGGCTTGTCCAGCTTGCCAGGTCTGAGGGGGACACCTGGCCCCAGGTCGCTGGCACAGCCTTGTCACACTGGCTTGGAGGGGGCTCCTTTCCCACCTCGTATACCTGTGTACTTCCAGCCTCTTAGGGCAGCTTGGTAGATGTGAACATATGCTCGTAACATGCAAACCTAAGGAGACAGGATCTTCCAGGGAGTTTGTTTAAGATGTGCTTTCCGGATTCCAGTTCAGAGGAAGAAGGTGTGGTACAAGTACCTGGGAGGGTGGTACGGGAAGAAACTGAAGCAAGCCTGTGCCATGGGAATCCAGCCTTAAACTCAGCTTCTGTCCCACGTTTACTGTGGTTTCTGGGGCATCTTGTCACAGAGGTTGCTGTAGTCTGTGTTTTCAAAATGACAGTAAAGTTGTCCAAATAGGTGCCTGGGCCATTCGAGTGGGTGGGCTCTACAGCTGGCCCCAAGGGGTGACCTGCATTTCTGGAGTTGGGGTTATTCAAGCACCCAAGCTCTTTGCAAACCTGTCCCCTGCAGCAGTAGGGCAGACTTTCTGAGGCCTAGGAAGTGTGGGAGATCTGAAAAAAGCTTTGGGGCTGTAAAATATAAAAAAAGCAAAGTCAAAATTGAAAAATGCTTAACAAAATGCCTTCAGAAAGTAGCATGTCAGCTTTAATGTTTGTAAAGTTTAGTATCTACACAAATGTCATATTTCAAAACAATTTGTAAGTTGGATTTTTGGCAAGAGCTACAGATTATGCAGAATGAAGAAAAATCTTAGCCAGTAGTAAATTAAACAAGTTACTCATAGTCAAGTAATTTCAAAAGCAATTTTGTAAACAGACATACACACACACACACACACACACACACACACACACACACACCCATTTTAAACTGAAACAAGAGTTACTCTGAATGAAGAATGTGGGTGCATTTTAGGATTTGTTACCATGATAGTGGGACCTCCAAGACTCAGACTCTAGTCTGCAAAGGGCTTACGATGGCCTGGCTTTTCAGTTGTGCTCCGGGCCAGGGATTGGCTCAGCTTTGGGTCCAGCTCTCCCCTTGAACCCTCCTGCCCCACTAAGTAGGCTGAGCAGATTCCGAGCAGCTACTGCTACTCTGGTGTCCTCTCTAGATCTGTGCAGCCACTGTGTCCGGCTGGAGTTTTCCACTTGGCAGGTGAGAAACTGACCTATTGCTTGGGTGAATCAGCCCTCCTCCCTGCTTTGTGCGCTTGGGCAAATAGGCAAGGGAAACGAGGACCAGCCATTCTCCTCTCAGGTTCCTCAGGATGCAAAGAGCTAGGGTACTTTTCTAGTGGAATAAGACATCTATGCACACCTTGGTGTTGGGCCAAGCTCTTTACAGTGTGAATACATTTAATGTACTTAGGGATGGTGCATAATAGCTATCATCCTGCTCCTCAAAGTGGGAAAAGTGAGGTTCAGGGCAGTTAAGTGACTTACCCCAAGGTGACTAGGAAGTGACAGCATGGTGTGTGTGTGTAGGAGGGAGTGCTCGGGGACAGATAGAATCTACCTCTAGGTGAGGCCGGAGGACCGTCCCTGCCACATCTGAGTATGAGTGATGAGAATTTGGCTGGAGGCTGTGGGGATGGAGAGGAACTTTTTAGGGGAGGCAGCTGAGACCTACAGTTAAGACAGGAGTAGCAGAGCTGATCACTGTTGTGACTGGTTAGCAGAGCCTCGATAAAACATTGAGAAAGTGAATACCATGAGCTGGCCACAAGCCCTACCCGTCTCTGCTGCCTCACACAGGCAGGGAGGTGTGAGTTTATCATCCCTGGGTTAAAACTCCCAGTTTCACGGTTCAGCTGTCACTTATTAACACGAACTCTCAGGCAAATTATATGAACCCTGAGCTTTAGTTCTTGTCTATAAAATGAGACATCAGGGTAGGTTAGTCAGCATCTGTAACTGGAACAAAATATTAGCAATATCAATTTAAGAAGTGGAAAGGTTTTGTGTTGGCTCATGGTTTCAGAGTTTTCAGTGAATGGTAACTTGGCCCTGTTGCTGCGGGCCTGTGCACAGAACATCATGGTGGGAGCGCATGGCAGAGGAAGTCTGAGAAGCACAGACAGAGTGGAAGGGCTTGGGTCCTAATATCCTCTCAAGGGCATGCCCCATCCATTAGGCCCCACCTCCTGAATGTCCTACCACCTCCCAGTAGTACTGTGGGTTGGGGACCAAGCCTTTAACACACATGCCTTTGGAGGATGTTCTGGTCCAAATTACAGCACACGGTCTATTGTGGTTTGTTGTGGAACTTAAATACCATGTGTATAAAGCTGAGCTCAAGCTAGGGAACCTGGGAATTTTGGACTTGTGTCAGCAACTCCATTAGGAAGCTAGAGGATGGTACCTTAGTTCCTTTTGGAGAAAATAACAATAATGTCATGTTTGCCTGCCTTGCAAGCACAAGGACCTGAGTTCGAATGCTGGTAGGAAAAACAAAAGAAAAGAAAAAGCTAAGAGCCCCAGTATCTTTTTATCTCCCCAGAACCTCCTACTTCTCTGGTCCCACATCTTACCCCGCCTTGGGCCCAAATGCCTTCTGGGAGGGCCTACTGGTCTAGGCCTTAGGGCATCTCCTGCGTGGCTGTAGAGGGTGGCCCACTGCCCTCCTCAGTCACTTTCCCCACAGTTCCTTCTCATCAGCTCCCACCCTTCATCAGTTAACTTCTTTATGTTCCTTTCCCTGAATAACTTTCCTCTTAGAATTTTCACAACATACTGTGTGGCATCTACTTTTAGTATCCACGTTGCACAGGGGGGTGTCTAACATACAAAGATATTTAATATCCTGGTCACTCAGCTGACACACATAGATACAGGATTAAAATCCAGGTCTATCTGACTCCAGATTCCAAGCTGGGCCATTATGACACTGTACTGTATCTAGAGTTCTAGAAAACTCCAGAATCCTGAAATAAATGATCTAAGAGCGTCTGAATGCCACATCATCTGAGACACAACGGCATCCATCTGGTAAGATGAGGGGACTTTGACTTATATCAAAGAACAGCAGGGGAACCTGGGATGCCCCTCGTGGCAGCCCTGCCTCACCGTCTGCTCTCTGGTGAGCCTGTCTCTGCATTTTCTTTTTTGTTAGGGGAGCAGCAGCCCCCATTGCAGCATTACTGACCCAGCCAGGAGTCACTCAAAGAACATTCTAATGAAGTGACTTGAACCCACTAGTTTCTGCTTCAGTGAACTGTCCTCCTGGCCCCTCCACCTGTGGGCTTCTGCCACTCAGCTGCCACTGCTCCCAGACTGCCCTGCTGAACTTTGCTTCAAGGTCTTTCCCCTAAGGCCTAGAACCAGTAGGCCCTCCCTTGACTTCTCTGAGACACAGTGGCCTGTCAGCTGTCCCTTTTGGGGAACACTCCTTGACTCCTGGCTCAGGTGATCCTGCCCTTTGCTGCTGCCCCTACCTTGCTCCTGGCTCCCTCTCTAACCTGCTGTCCCTGTCTCCCCAGCAGGCCAGGAGGACAGTTCCAAGGCCTGGGCCATGGCTGTTTTTCCCTCAGATAATGGATTCAGGAAAGAAGTTTGTTGGGAGTGAGCTGTGTGAGGGAGGAGAGGTAGGGCGAAGGAAAGAGAGGGAGGAGAAGCTTCTCTGTGGTTTTAGTCAAGGGTCCTGGCTGGGTGGATATATTAGCAGAGGCCACAACTGGCAAGGAGAGGATGTCTAGGATGCTACTGGGGGACGTGGCCCGGCCAACAAGATCCTTAACTTGTTGCAACATCCAGCAATGATGAGCCTCTAGGAACGGACTCCCTAATTCACAGGAGACTTGGGGCAGACTCAGTGAGCTCTTTATCAGCTGAAAAACTCGAATACCAAGCATAGCATTTGTGAAAAGATCCACTGGAAGTGGCACCAGGGTTTTGAATAGTTCGGGCAGGTCCACTACCTCCTTTTCCTCCACACCCATGTGTGGCCAGTTAAGGGTTCCTGCACTCTACTCAGATATAAATCAGGAATTGGCAAAACCTGGCTCTGCTAGTGGGCCTGGGCTTTGAGTGCCAATGACCCTCAGTCCTTAGCATTACAGAGCTGGGCCCTGATTGACAACAGGTGGTACTGGACGCTGTTGGTTAAGACTTCCAGTTGGAGGTCTCTGCTGCTGCCAGTTGCTACTGGCCAATGCCGGCTTGTGCCAGATGCCATCAGTTGACTCTGCCAATTGCCTCTGTCACAAGTTTCTGGTCTCTGCTGTTGCTGGCCACCACCCTTTGGCACTGGCCTGTTCTGGATGTGGTTGGTCAGTTCTGCTGGTTACTGCTCTCTGCTGCTGATCTTTGTTGGCTTCTGGCCTTTGGAGGGCTTTGAGGCTAGCAACCCCTAGTGTTCATAGGTCTTCTGAGGTGACTGCTTTGTCTACGTACTCAGAATGAGAATCCCAAGTGGCCTTAAAGGACCCCCCACGCCCATACGCCCTGAGAAATTAGTCATAAGCAGATTCACAGGACCATCTGACAGAAGCTTTATTTGAACAGGACCTGAGAAGCAGCACAGCAGTATACCAGAGGAAGAGCTCCCACACCAACCCAAGGAGCGCAGAAGAAATCTGCGTATATAGTCATGGCAGGCCTGTGATTGGTCCAAATTTGAGCTTGCTGATTGGTCCTAACTGGTCTGATCTGAGCCTACCCATTTGTGCAAATTCAGTTCTGCTTTGTTTAAAATTAAACCTGCTGCTATCAGAGCAAACATATTACAGAGTGAGTTTAGAGTGTCCAAAAGAACCACAGCCATGATGGGGGTTACTCACGATAACATGAGGAGGCATAGGCTGTTTGATTGACAGCTATGCCCTTTCTGCAAAAAAATGGCAAGGCAGCTGTGTTAATTACAGCTTATTGAGTTTTGGGGCATTTGGGGATATTTGTAATGCGCCGGGATCCCTCCCAATCTCTGGCATGTTAGAGGTGGTTTTCCCACTTTTTCAAAGAGGGGGCAGCAGTGGGAGGTGGGGAGGGGACCACAGCTAACAGCTGAGCTGCACCTCCTGTCAGAGTGGCCTGGAGAGCAGCTGCTAAGTAACCTTAGGGGCAGGAGGACACTGAGGCAAGGTGTCCCAGTCTATCTTCAAGGGACTGAGGGGAGAGAAGGAAAGGGAGGGGGGTGTTGACAGCTGTCAGGCCATGCCATGTCCCCCTCTTGCCCTCACAGGAAAGAGGGGAGAGCCCAGACTTCTTTTCTGCTTCACACGTACCCCAGGGCAGAGCCGTGCTAGTTCAGGTGTTTCATGTGTTTGGAGAAAGCTGCTTTCTCCTTGGTTGGACACACCCTAATGCCGGGAAGCACAGCTTGGGGAGCAGGGTAGAACAGAGCTGGCTCTCAGGCCTCATCATCCAGGGCTCTTGTGTGCGTATAACTTGCTCGATACTGTTGTGGCCTGGTCCTGGGGTTCCTGGGGCACCTGCAGCCTGAGGGTACCGGCGCAGCTGCACTATCTCTCATGCCCCTAGCTTTTGTGCCTATTCTGGGAGGAGCTCACCCAGCTGAGTTTGAGATTTGCAGGCGGCACTTTACATGAGCCTGTAAATCAGCAGAAGGTCTGCCACCTCCATTCCACCCCAGTCTGTCCTGTCACTAAGCGAGGCCCAGTGTCTGCAGAGCCGCACCAGCAATGCAGCGTGGGAGTGTGAACCTTCGGGCCGAGGCTTCCCTAGGGCATTCCGCCTTGGGTGTGGGAGCCCCGCCATGAAGAACCAGGTGCATGGTGTCTCCTTTCTGGCATCCTGTCCCTGTGCACTGGGTACCTTGCTAGGCTGCTTAGTCTCTGGGTAATGCACAGACTCAGTCAGGGCTATTTCTCACCTCCATGCCACCTTGTGTGAGTTAGGAAAAGGTGGGCATTCAGTGCCAATGTAGCCCTGAAAGCTCATGGAATGATAGCCTCATTGCAAGAGGCTATGCAAGAGGGAAGAGGTTCCCTCCCTTTAAGTGGTTGCAGGTGTGCCATGCTCTGGCAAGGTCCTCTGCGAGCTGCCAAGTGTAGGCTGGATTCAGCTTCCCCTCCTGCCCTGTGGGTGGTAGTCCTTGTGCAATCCCCAATTTGTCCACAGGGTGGGAGTACCGAGCCCCTGAGTTTGCCTACAGCCCTTGCTCTGAGGCAGAACCGGCTGGAGCACCCTCTCCATGCACCTATACCCCCTTATACATGCAGTGGGCACCTGTGGGACTCTACCCCACAATCTCACTACAGGATGGCTCCCATATAAACCCTCCAGAGGGAGCTAGGGCATAGACTCATGCCAGGAGCACTAGGAGAGCTGCCCAGCGGCCAGCTAACATGGACAGCATGGACAGCCCCTTGTCCTGTGCAGGGCCGCGCAGTTCTAGACACTGTTCTACCTGTATTATCTTGTTACCTCTTTCTTCCTTCAGATTTGTTTTAGCTACTTTTCTCATTGCTGAGACCAAATACCTGACACCCAAAGTTAAAAAAGGAAAGATTTATTTAGCTCATAGTTTGTAGAGGTTTCAGTCCACAGTCAGCTGGCTTCAAGGCAGGGTGGCCTGGCAGGGGGACATCACAGAGGAGAACAGTTTATGGCAGCAGAAGGTAACAAAAGCAGCAAGCGGCGAGTGAGCAACAAGCGACAAATGGCACTGGTGGCTCTTTCTGCCACTTTCTATTCTGTCTAGGTGGTAGAACTATGCCAAATCTATCAGGGGGCCGATCAGTATGTGATTTAGCAATCACACACCCTTAATCGCAGCATCACACACTCTCCATCCAGCCACCTATGAAAAAGCCCCACCTATGTCTGCGGCTCTGGGGAGACATCTCGATGCATAGTCTGGCTACACCTTCCTTTCGGCAGTTCCTAATTGGGTCTCAGGCTCCCCCTTGCTTTTCATCTGGAGTGCCTCCTAATTTTCAGATGGTTTCTTCAGGTGTTCATCTTGTCTCCCTGGACACGCTTTCATGTAACCCTCAGAGCTTTTGGAAGGCCTCCTTTCGCCGGCATATACTATCACACTCCAGGCCTGGTAGATGAGGTGCCTTGCTAGGAGCCTTGGCGGAAGCTCATGGGCTCTGGCTGGTCAGGGCAGTGAGGAGGCTCAGCCTGGGGCGATTGGGCAAGGCTTCAGGCTCTGTGGGCTGGGGAGCCAGCATGGAGGGCTGGGAGGAGGTCATGCAGGGACTCTGTGGGGCATCTTCCCCTTGTCCTCAGATGTGGGGTCAGTGTCTGAAGGCCACAGCAGGTGGGGACAGCACTTGGCCTTTGGACCAGCCTCTCCTTGGGATAGAACCTGCTTTTCTTGGAGGCAGCAGCTGAGTCAACTGAATCTAAATGGTGCCCTGGAACATTCCCAGGCACTGATAAACTTACTTGGGTTGCAGCTGGAAACACTGAAAGCTCAAGCATGTAGAAACTAGCCCCATCCCTAAGCCAAACTCCTTCCACCCCCATAAAAACTCTGCCCGGTCTCCTCCTTGTGGACTTCCCTCAACGGTTGTCACTCTTCTCTCTGCACGCCTCCAGGGTGTGTGCACCACTCTGTATGTGATTCAGTGAATGCTTTGGACCAACCGATCACCCTAGTGTTGACTGCTGTGTTCTTTGTGACCTCGATGGGCTCCACTTCTGCGTGGTTTAGGGACCGTGCCCTGTGGGAAATTCCCTCATCAGTCACGGCCCCGGTGGTGTGTTCCACCCACGGAAACGGAAGTCTAGAGGAAAGTCAGCTGCAGACGTGGCAAAGGTCCACTGAGAGAAAGATTCTGCCCTTAGACAGAAATATAGACAGACAGTTTGATGATCCTGGATTGCAAAGATTTTTTTATACACTACATAGAAGCACTGTGAAGGGAAATTTGATAAATTATATTACAAAACTCTTTTTGCAAACTTGCAAAATGGGATTAGAGCTTAATAAGGGATTTTATCCAGAAGAAAGTACTATAGAGCAACATAAAATAATAATTTTTTGCTCTTTCTTTCTTTTTTGGTACTGGGAATGGAATTCTGGACCTTGTGATTGCAAGGAAGCTGCAGTGTCATTGAGCTAAATTCCCGGCCCTGGTTTTTTTTCTTTGAGACAGGGTCTCACTATGTAGTTTTAGGCAACTCTTCTGCCTCAGCCTCCCTAGCACAGACTACAAGTGGGCACCACCACACCCAGGTCTATTATTTCTAAAACTAGAAATAAGTGGAGGCATTGGTCAGGCATTTCACAGAAGAAAATACCTAAATGATCAATAAAATGTGAGAGATGCTCATTAAAATCTCAAAAGCTGGGGGCATGGTGGTACATGTCTCCAATCCTACCTGGGAGGCTGAGGCAAGAAGTCCAGTTTCGCGGCAACTAATTAACTTAGTGAGAGCCTCTCTATAAAAAAAAAAAGAGAGAGAGAGAGAGAGAGAGATAGGTTTCGCTGGGGATTTAGCTCAGTGGTGCCACTGCAAAAAAAAAAAAAAAAAAAAAAAAAAAAAGA
>NW_022900945.1:40910428-40911402 GCF_012274545.1 Fukomys damarensis
AAAAAAAAAAAAAAAAAAAAAAAAAAAAGAGAGAGAGAGAGAGAGATAGAGGTATAACTCAGTGCAAAGGCCCTGGGTTTAATCCCCAGTAACACAACACATACACACACATAGAGGGAAAGAGAAAGAGAGAGAGAGAGAGAGAGAGAGAGAGAGAGAGAGAGAGAGAGAAAAGAGGGCTGGATGTAGCTCAGCAGCACTGTACCTGCCTGGCAAGCTCTAGGTCCTGAGTTTGATTCCTGATACTGGGGGTGGGGGAAGAAAAAAGTGAAAAACCTAGACCCTCAAATTACAACTCCACCAAGATGGCCAAAAGGATAAAGGTTGTGCTGCTGAGGATGTGGGCAGAATTCACAGGCAATACTGGTGGGAGTAAATCGGTGGAAGACCGTACTGTCAGTCAAAGTAAACGCAGGTAAGTCAGTGACCCAGGGTCACCACTCCTAGCTGGCATGTCGTAGCAGCTCCATCTAGATGGCGTGGCAAAGCTCACAGGCTACTGCAGAAGGGATAAACACATCATAGAGTCGCACAATGGAATACCAGATGGAAATGAAAATTGACAACATGAACAAATGCTACACAACGCCCATTGGAAGAAGGTGGCATGAGAGAACGTATGTCCCGGGTACAGTGGTGCACACCGAGAACCCAGTACTTGGGAGGCTGAGGCAGGAGGTTTGTGAGTTTGAGGCCAGCCTGGCTTACACTGTGAGCTCTTGTCTTGAAAAAAACAAAGGATATAGGCTACATATTCTGTTTTAGGTAAACCTCAAAAAGGCAGAACTAACCTATGGTATTAAAAGTCACATCAGTGATTATTCTTGGTTAGTGCAGAGTTTTGGGGGTGTTCAGAAATTCTGAATGTTCTATTTTTGTCTGGGTGTTGGTTACCCAAGTGTTGAATTTGGGTACATCAAGCTGTACACTTGTTTTTTCTTTCTTTCTTTCTTTTTTTTTTTTTTTTTTGGTTT
>NW_022900945.1:40911439-40918104 GCF_012274545.1 Fukomys damarensis
CCCAAGTTTTTTTTGGGGAACCAAACTTTTTCCCTTTTTTTTTCTTTTTTTTTTTTTTTTTTTTTTTTTTTTTTGGTATTGGGATCAAACTCAGGACCTCGAGCTTGCCAATCATGTGCCACTGAGCTAAATTGGGGCCCTCAAGCTGTACGCCTGTAACTTGTGTACCTTTTCTGCATGTGTTTTTATTATTGTTATTATTTATTTGGTACCAGGAATCAAACTCAGGACCTTGCACTTGCCAGGCAGGTGAGGCGCCACTGAGCTAAATCCCCAACCCTCTGCATGTGTTTTATACTCCAGTAAGAAGTTAAAAAACAAAATCATGGGAAAGAGTCATGGTGGGGCCTCATCTATAGACCTCCCCGGGAACCTTGTGATCCTGGCTGTTAGGGTTTAGCTCTAAAATTTTCCTTAAAAGTCTCATGCGTTCAGAGATGAAACTTTTGGAAGATGGTTGGACTGTAAGGGCTCTAACTTCACCAGTACGTCAGTCTACCAAGGAGATCATAATTTGATCCATTGTTGGGAGGGAATGGAAGTTCAGGAGAAGGGTGTAGTAGAAGGAAATGGATCAAGGGAGTAGGTGACCAGGGGATCTGTGTCGCCCATGCCCCCTTCCTCTCTGGCTCTTCATTGCTTTTCTCCTTCCCAGTGGCCTTGAGGTGGGTGGGCAGTTTCCCATCACACCTTCCCACCATGACGTTTCTGCCTTGAAGCCAGCTTCCCACGCACGGAAACCATGGGGCAGACTAAGTATTTCCTTCATTAAGTTGCTTTCCTCAGGTACTTGGTTATAGTGGCAAAAAGCTGACACATGCGGTAAGGGAGTCTGTGGGCACAGGACATGGCAAAGCCCATGAAGGAGACTCAGGGCTCTGTGGTCAGCTGTATGGGCACTGAGGTAGGGATGTATGATATACCCAGAGGATGGCCTGGAGCTCACTGTGAGACAGGGACTGAAAAGATGTGGCCAGAGGGGAGGCAGCACAGGCTAGTGAATAACAACCTTCATATATCTACTTTTCTATTTATAGCTTAGGATTTCTCAGCCATACCATATTCATACACTGCCATGCTATTACTTTTGTAATAGTTTTCTTTACATTGATTTTTAAGTAAATTCACTTAAAATCAGCCTCAGTACAACTTTATACCTATTAGGGTGGCTGTAACAAGAAGAAAAGTGAAAATAGCCATTGTTGATGGACATATGGAGAAATCGAAACCCTTGCAATGGTTGGTGCAGCTGCCACGGAAAATAGCTCAGTGGTTCCTCAAAAAGTTAAACACAGAATTAATGTGTGAGCCAGCGATTCCATTTCTGGGTATTGTCCCAAGAGAACTGAAAGCTGGCACTCAAACAAATTCATGTGCACACGTGTGTACTACAGTACTAGTCACGATACAACAGGGTGAAAATAGCCCAAATCTACACTGACAAATAAATGGATAAACAAAACAGAGTGCATCTGTACAAGAAAAATCATCCAGCCACAAAAAGGAATGAAAGTCCAGTAAAGGCTATGACACAGCTGAACCTTGAAAACGTGCTGAGTGAAAGAGGCCATATTGTGTGATTCCACTTATGGGAAATATTCAGAGTAGGCAAATTTCCAAAGACAGAATACTGACTGGTGATTTCAGAGGCAGGGCCAAGAGGGGCCACAGAGAGCCATTTTCTGATATGTATGGGCTTTCTTCGAGGAGTGATAAAATGTTTTGGAATTAGAAGTGGTGGTTGCTCAACGTGCTAAGTGTACTGGTTGCCACGGTCACCTCATTGCTTGCTTCAAAATGGCTCATTTTTAACTTCCGTGAATTTCACTGCTATATAAATGGAAGATGCGAGTAAAGCCAATCGGCCTCAGTTCCCTTACTGGTAAAAAGATACTAATAACACTACTTATCTCATGAAGGTGGTTAGGAATAAAATATGTGTAAAGTAGCCAGCCAGCAGCTGCTCAATAAAGAGTGGCCGTTTCTTCTCTGAGTACTACTTGTAGGGCTGCAAGGAGGGACCCCCCAGCCTTACTCTTGGCCCTGGGGAAGTGGCTTATACCCTTAGGAAAAGGAGTGGAAAAACCCAAAGAGCTGTAAGCGCCCTTCATGCTGACAGAGGCGCGTCCTCTCCAGGGGCAACGGCGCAGGTGAGTGACCCTGAGACCTGGGCCCGCTTGGGCCCAAGGAGAGGCCTGCAGCGGATCTCACAGGCCAAAGGAACCCGCCGGGCCTGTCCCTGCCGGGAGCTGCACATTTGGGCACCAGGGGGCGCTGCAGGAGCTGACGTTGCCAGAAATCCGGCCGCCTCTGCAGGGCACCAGTTGGTTAAATTTGTTGCTTGGTCTACTAGTAAATGTGGGATGTGTCCGGGTTCACTAATAATCCCACGGTGCTGAGAGGCTGTAGTTGAGGAAACTGGGGGCCAGGTCACTGCCTTTAGAGTTGGGTCAATGCCGGAGAGGCAGGGCCTCTGGGAGAAAGGCGCCCACACACAGCAGCCTTGAATCTGCTCCCTGCGAAGGTTTGGGGAGCTGGGGATCTGAAGCACATCTTGGCCCCTCTGTGGCCTGAAGCTGCGGCCTTGCCTTCCCTCTCAGTCAAATCTGCCGGAGGCGCCACAACCTCTGCTTTCTGTTTGATTGTGCAGTTCCCGGCTATACTGGAGTTTGCCTGCAATCACAGATTGCTAGATTCCACTTTCCGCGGGGTCTTCACCAGAGAAGATAGAGCAGTCAGAACCTCACCGTTACCTAACCGGTGCCCAACCCAGTGAGACGCTGGGAATGCACATGGTCCAGCTACTGCCTTTGGGGCCATCTTTATAACTCGCTTTGGATTCCTGCCAGACCCACCGCATTGCCTCCTGCCTGTGGCCCCATTATCTCTGTACACTTTAAGTTTAAGGAAAGAGCAACCCAAGAGGTTTAACACAGGGAGATTTCTGCACTGATGATGTTTTTGTGTCCCCGTCCCCCAGCCCAGGTCCCTACTCTGAAGCTTCCAACACGTTCTTTCTGGCTTACAGTCTCTCTCTAGTGCAGCTATTGCCTCATTTTCCTCAGTCAATATGCATTTATAGGGTCCACAGAAAATCACGGCCTTGTGAAGTTGCATTTCTTGCTAATAATGAATACAAGGACACAAAGTAGTCTAAGAAACACCCATTGTGTGTGACCCGTGGGAGCCTCTTTCCTGGTGCCTGGTTTAACCTGTATCGGCTTTCCTGGTGTTTGGAAAGAGTCTTGGATTGTGGATGGATCTTTGGGTCCTTTGATTTCACCCTACAGCTTCTTATAGGGAGTATGGTGTCCTGGCTAGAGCCAGGCTTAGTGTGGACTGGACTGGATCAAATATATCTTGGTGATTTGTCAGCCGTGTGTCCTTGGCTAAGTTACTTTCTTCATCCACCAGATAGGGGAGGGAAAAAGTAACTAGATGGATACATGGAGAATTTGGTGAGAAATCACATAGTAGACATGTAATAGGCACTCAAATACTGGCTGAGATTATTAGTAGAAGCAAATAGCCCTCTCTTTAGAGCTCTTTCCTAAATACCACTGATATACTTAAGACTTGTTCTTAAAGACAACCAAAGGCGAAGGCCAGGGAGAGGGAGACCTGTGCCCTCAGGCAAAAGGCAGGGAAAAGACTGTTTTCCACCTCTGCTGGCTCAAGGCGAGAGTGCTGGTTAGAGAGCAGGAGGCCTACATTGGTGGCAGAGGTGGGATTCTTTTCAAAGGAAGTAAGTAAAAGACCCATAGCTAAGTGTGGGATCAAATCTCAGAAAATATGTAGTGAAACCCTGTCTCAACCCATCACCTCCCCCAATACTGAGAAAATATCAGAGCTGTGAGGGACCTTAGATGAGAACTTACAGGCTGAAATATCATGGGAACTGCCAGAGGCCTCATACCTGGGTGGGCAGAGCCCACTGTAGACTGAGGGCAGTGTGCACTTATCAAACACTGTATTATACGTGCTGCTGGTCAGAGGGCTCTTCCTGTGTGAATAGATTAAATTTCCAAACAATTCCTGTTGAATGAAATTTTTGTGAAATCTGAACTTTATCTTGTTTGCTCACTGCTGAATTTTGTAAGAGTGACCGGCACAGATTAGATATTTGATAAAAATGAACAAATCCTGTCAGGTATGTGCTAAGGTAATCAGAAGAGGAAACTCAAGAATAAAAGGTTATGCAACTTGCCCAAGGCCCCCCCAACACCAAGGGCATTTAGGATTCGAACCCAGGTCACAGAGAGAGAGGTTGCCTGTGAGCCCTATTTTCATATTATGTCCAAACAATTTTATATTTTTTAAAATCTGCTTACTTGGAACTTTTCCTCTGAATTCTGTAGATATTTGTGTAGCTTTTTATGAAATACCTTTGTGCACTTAGCTCTACCCATGATCGACTTCCCAATTGCACAGCAAGTTTTTATTGAATAAATCATAAATCTTATCTGTAAGTTTTCAAGCTCTAGTTTTTCGAGGCGTTGAGACCACAATGACATTTCTGGGGCTGTGGCGTGTGGATTTGCACCCAGCTGGAAGTCCTTCTGCACAACCAGAGCCACTGCCTTTCCCATTTGTTCTGCTCCCTTAGCAAAGGTGTGCGACACAGCGGGGAGTCTGAACACACACACACCTCCTTCCAGGCGCCCTGAGAGGAGTCATCTCTCTGGGAAGAGACTTTGTAAGAATTAAGGACGAGCCGGGAAGTGAGCAGCCACCAGTGAGCTTGGGCTGCCTTCCTCTGTCTCTTGACTTGGGATCTCTTTGCCCTCTGCATCCCCCACTTTCCTTACTCCTTCCCTCCTTTAAAAAAAATTATTTACAAGACATTTATCTACATCTTCCAAAGGGAATTTGAGGACATACAGAAACATGGCAGAACACTTTATAGGCCACAATACAACAGACAATATTAATATATTGTATTTTTGCAAGCATAAACACTCAAGTGTACAGATTGATGTATGGTTATACTGTATGGTTATAAGCAGATGAACTGTATTCATTAAGAAATAGGTCAAAAAACAAAATTTATAAACACAAGTATGGTTGGTAATTTATGTGCACCCAGCTTTATAACTGTGATCATCTGGAATACTCTGATAGGGAACCTAAATCTTTTGACAAGATCAATCTAAAACCATGATAGGGGTTGGAGGTGTAGCTCAGCTGACAGACTACTTGCTTAGGATATGCCAGGCCCTAGGTTCTATAACCAGCATAGTAAAAACCAAACAAACAAAACCTCAACAGGTCACCACCAACCAGAGCTGAGACTTGTAAGTCATCTTAACATCTACTGCAGGTTAAAAAAGGATGTCCGTTCATTTATTAAGTTGCAACATTTCTACATGTGTGCACAATGCTTAGATACAAAGTCAGAATTGTGCTACTGTAATGTCACTGAGTCAATCTGCAAAAAAAAAAAAATGCATGAAAAGAATTGGAGCTCACTAAAAGTCGCTACACGACTTATACTTCCAGGATTAGAAATGATGCAACAATGAAATACATAGCAGAGAAAATTACTTAAAATATAATGGTGATGATTTAGAATAGTGGTGGGGGGGGACTGAAACAGTATGGGGATCTAGGGATTGCTGGTCTAAGATCTAGAGCCCAAAAGCCAGTGAGCCTGGTATTCTGATGTCCAAGGCAGATACAGAATGCTCAGTGCCAACTCTTACACCCATTAGCCTTCTGTATTTGTGGCACTTGGACAAGAGATTGGATGGTGCTGCCCACAATGAGTACGGATCTTCCTCAAGAGACACTCAAAAAAAAGCTTTACCAGGTTTCTAGGTATTCTGTCCATCTAATAAGATTCAACAAGTCTGTGTGTAACCCAACATGCACTCATCCTTTCCCCAGAGCTTGGCTTTCTATCCCTCTTATGTAGCCTTCCTTGTTTTTCAGTTAGAATTGCAGTTTTCAAGATTCTGACTTTCATGATTTCAACATCTGAGATTTTTTTGGTGCTGGGGATGAAACTTGGGACCTTGTACTTGCAAAGCAGGCGGTAGAACCACTGAGCTAGATCCCTAGCCCTTACATTTTTAATAGTTTGGGATTGTGGTTTTTCTGGATTGTAAAGTGTAGGGATTTTGACCTTTCAGAATTTCAACAGTCAGGATTATGGAGGTTGAAGCATATCTGTCAAGATTAAAATCAGCAGCACAGTTGGGTAGACACACACAGGGAGTTTGCAGTGAGAAAACAAGAAAGCGTGTGATGTGTGGGCTGCAGAAGGTGCAGTTTTACACTGAGAAGCTGCCAGGAGCTGAGAAAGGCTAGTGATTCTGTGACCAGGTTGCTCTGGGATTTGCTGGCCAAGACCTCCTGAATCCAGGAAGATAGAAACTAAAACAGTTCTGAGAAGTGGAAAACAGATACAAAAACACTAGTTACTAAATGTAATTTTAATTTGTCTATTTCTTTGATATGCAATAGAGTAATAAAATATGTATTTGCCTTTGGATGATATTGCATGTGCATTTATTTTGGTCTTCTCAAAATGTTTATATGTAAGATAAATCCTCATAAAAAGTAGCTGGAGGGCCGGGCATTTAGCTCAGTTGTTCCACTGTCTGCCTTGCAAGTGCAAGGTCCTGAGTTCGATCCCTGATACAAAAAAAAAAAAAAAAAAAAAA
>NW_022900945.1:40918418-40929115 GCF_012274545.1 Fukomys damarensis
AAAAAAAAAAAAAAAAAAAAAAAAAAGTCACTGCAGTACTAAGCTATAATCAGATAGGAGTAAGAAATTCCGGGGTGCTATTATTTCTTGCACAGTAGGGCGAGTGTACATAGCAATAAAGTTATACTGTTATGTATCAGTTAAAATATTTTGATGGCTTTTCTTTTCGGTACTGGGGATTGAATCTGGGCCCTTACGCTTGTGAGGCACGCAGCAGAGCCACTGAGCCAAATTCCCAGCCCTTGTCTTGATGGTTGTAAAACTTCCTCTAGAGCTCTTTTTTTTTTCCAGTACTGGATTAAAGTCAAAGCCTTGTACATGCCAGACAAACACTCTATCCCTGAGCTACATCCCAGCCCTTTTGTATTTTTTATTTTGAGACATGGTCTCACAAAGTTGCAGAGACTGGCCTCAAACTTTTGATCTTCCTGCCGTAGCTGTCCAAGTAGCTAGGATGACTGTGCACCACCACGCCCAGGTCCTGGGGTTCTTTTGTGCCTAGAGGGAAAAAAAAGATTGGTTACATTAATCAAAGATAATAATTAGAGTGAATGGGTCATTGTATTGGCCACAGTAATTACAGAGAGATACAGGTATATGTTCAGAACAATGTATGATTTTCTGTTTACAGTAAGTCCCCGGCTTTATGACAAGAACCATTCTGGGATAAGGTTTGTAAGTCAGTTTCATTCATAAATCCGACAAAAAGAGTCTTATTCACCTTTGATACAAGTATACAATCTACATTGCTTTGAGCATCCTTGCAGTGCCCTCCAAATCACTGCTGCTTTTCCTTTTGCTTCTGGACATCCTGGGCTCTGATTGAGACCGTACTACTGTGAACCATCACTGTACAGCGAGCACAGGGCAGCACAACTGTGATGATGTCCGACAACACGTGAGCTACTGTCACGATTTGTTAGCATCTACAAATGTTCCTTATGCAAGGTTCATTTGTATCTGTGAAAGTTTTCAGCTTGAATATTCAAAAGTTGAATAAGTCAACTTACTGTATCTAAAAAGTCTCTGCTGAATGTGGTGGTACATGCCTGTAATCCCAGCACTCAGGAGAAAAGGATGGCCATGAATTTGATCAGTTTGAGGTTGGTCCTGAACTCACTATGCAGACCAGGCTGGCCATCATGGCAATCCTCCTGCCTCAGCCTCCTGAGTGCTGGGACTACAGGTATGTTCCACCATGCCTGGTGAACTTAAAATTTTAATAAGAGGGTTGCTCTCATGATGTGCGTTACTGGCATAATAAAAAAGCTTTAAAGAATTACCCGTTTTTATATCTGTGTATACCTAAATAAACAAGGATATTGACAGGTCCTTACTCCAATCTGACACAAAAATAGTATACAAAGGAGTGAAACTAGAATTTGGGTCTTGCACATGACATGGCTCAGTTATTTTACACCCAGGTTAGCAGAGTTCCTTTTTCCGCAAATTATTCTGTTAACTCTCAGTGCTCTTTATGTACTCATTAATCACTCTGTTAAAAATTCTTTGGGATAGCCCTGACCTAATTTTATTTATTCGTATTTAAAACGCTATCGCAGACTAAATTCACCCTTAAAATATACAGACCGCTCCAGAAGTGAAATCAATTCTGATGACTAAAATAATTGCTTTCACCTGGGTTTGTCAGGCGTTAAAACATAACAGAGTAAGCGTATCTACTCTGAGTAGCTGTACTCCTGGGGAAGTCCGTGAATCTGGGATGCTTTGGAGATGAAGGGTTTTCTAACCTTGACAAAAATCTATAAGAACGGAATGACAGGTTAAAATAAAAGTTGTACAATGCCAAGTCAACACAGTAAATTGGGATGACTTTTTCCAAAGTTGGCAGCACCGTTAAAGTTTCCCAAAATTCAATTTATATGTGTGTGTGTGTGTGTATGTGTGTGTGTGTGTGTGTGTGTGTGTATATATATAAAGACTAATAATAGTATGTTATGCATGGATAGCAGCAACAGCTTTTCCAGGTTCTGTAGTCATCTGAACAAAATTATAGACATTCAGCACATTCCATTAAAAAAAACAAAGAAAAGAATAATATCCAGACAACACAAAAGTTCTGTTGCTGTTGTGGTACCTGGCACCATTTTTTCTATTAGCCTCTTAATCATCATCTGGAAAGAGAACATTCTAGAGTAATATCATTAAATGTAGCTCTGATAAAGCATGGTCCCTACTATGTATCATAAAGCAGGTACTAGATATTTTACATTCATAGAGGTATGATACAGTACTGTCCTACATCAATAATACTAGATTCAGTTTTGGTTTGAAATTTACTTTGTCTGCAAATAAGATTGCTACCCCTGTTTTTTTCTGGGCTCCTGTCACATGGAGAATTGTTTTCTATCTTTTCACTTTCAGGCTATGGGCTTCTTTTTGCACTAGGTGTGTTTCTTGTATACAACATATTATTGGATTTTGCTTCTTATTCCATTTTGCCAGTCTATTTCTCTTGATTGGAGGTCATATCTACGTGGGTTTGATTACAGAAACTAATAAAGTATTCTCTAAATAATGAAAAAAAGAATAAGATAAGACTATAACAGCGAGAAGCAATTTAAATATGTGCAGGGACCATTTTCATCTCCAGAATTAAGGATTATTTTGATGTTACATCACTGCCTTTTCTCTTTTACTTTCCTTTGTAGTTTTATTTTAGGATTCCCTATTTTTAATGTTCATACAGAGATTTCTTTAACTGAAATACCGAATAGTTTCTTTGGTGTGAAAAACTATAATAGTACACAGGATCCTAATGAGATAATTAATAATGTGAAATAGGAAGTAAAGGGCTAAAGGTGTAAGGACAGTGGGAAGGGTGGGGGAAAGGTAATAAGGGAGAGTAAAAAAATATGAGAAACTGAAAAAATGGAAATAAAGTGTTTGTAAATGGGGAGGGGAGGAGGGGGTGAAGGGAGGCCAGGGACAAGGGGAAAAATGAGAATCAAGACCTATTATGTAAAGGTACAGAATCCCAATGATGAATGCAATTGTATTGTATACCTAGATTGTACCAATAACCTCAATAAAAAGAAAACAAAATAAAAATAGGAAAACAAGAGGAAAAAAAAGCTTATGATTAAGAGGTGGATTTGTAAGCCATCCATATGCATGTTTGCTCAGAATGCTATTGTTTTAGCAGTGAAAAGGCTTATAGATGAATAAAATATGCAAATGCATTCATAATAAAAAAAAGTTGTACCTGCTTTTATGTTAGTTAAGGAAATAACTACAATAAAAAGAGAAAGAACAGATACTCAAATGCAAAGACACAGAACTTCAGAGTGGTGCCTTAGCTGATCAGTATGCTGTACAAAGCAGCATTAACCAAGATAATAGTCCTACAGTTACAGAGAAAAGAGAAGCCTTGGAGGAATTCAAAGAGGCTATTTTTAATTGTCCAAACCCCTGATTCAAAAATGCAGAAAAGGGAAAATCTCAGAAGCTGGAAAATTCTGGATGCTCATTGCATATAAATTGACAAGATTAAACCAATACTGGTAGGTAGTTTTACAGGTAACTAAGGATGCTTTAAAGACACGTCCTACTGTCAACAGTGTGATTCTAGTACATCTAAATGTAGAGTATGGACATGATCCAATGGCTTGAGAGCTCTTTTAATCTCGAAATGGACTTTATACAAGGCCTCCTGCAATAGATTGTAGAAGAGCTATTCTGATTATTACCCCACCCCAAACCCCTGGGGCGGGTTAAAGCTTAGCTGGGGAGTGTAGCTCTAGCTGTGAAAAATAATTTTTTGATTTGATTTTTGTCTTTCAACTTGAAAGTTCCCATTTGTCTCTCTAATAATGTCAGAGACACTTATTTTACTAGTATTGTTATTAAGGGACTCCGTAAAGTTTGTCTTTCACTTCAAAAACTTTCCCATTCTTATCATCCACATTTCTCAGGAGAAAGGGAACTAGTGGAATTGTAAAATGAAAAAATGAACAAACTCCCTTCAATTCCTGTGGCTTACAATATCTCCACTAGCTTTAATGAGTGTAAAATCATCCCACCCAGGGTCCACAGAATATTTCCTTATGACTTAATTGGGGGGCAGTGCACACGTTTGAAAATTTCACCCATAGAGTCTATGCTGTTAGCACAAGCAGGATTACAAACTGCAAGGTACTTGTGTAGTAGCCAGTTTGTCATCAACAGATACTAGCTGCAATGCCAGCCCACCGCATCTGATCCTCAACAGGAGACTCAGTGTCCTGGAAGAGACTTGAGAAAAACTGTCCCTTTGAGCCTCAGTGAAAATAATTTTATCAGGAACTCTTCATAACTGAGAGCAGGGGAAGTAGCAATTCTTAGGTTAAAAAAACCTCAGCTCAAAAGATAAAACCTTCCTACAGATTACTGGATATCCATTCCACTGGAAATCTTATACCAAGATTCCCAGGAATCCTCCAAAAGATGCGGAGTTCTGAGGTGGATGCCTTCTGCCCGACTTTGGATTGAGATTAACAGTCAGATTCAACTCTTCTTCTGACCTATCACACCTCCTTGTTAATTTATTCCCCTTTGAAGGCCTCCACTTCGTCACCCTTACTTTGATCATTTTATTTTGATCCCCTTCCTTGTATTCTCCACTACCACCTAAGAGAAAACAAATGATCTTTTCTGTTAGATTCTGACCGTTGCTGCCAGTCAGAATCTAACAATTGCTAGACCTGTCACCATCACTTGACCTTGCTGGCAAAATTTTTTTTTTTTTTTTTTTTTTTGTACCGGGGATTGAACTCAGGTCCTTACGCTTGCAAGGCAGGCCACCGTACAGCTGAGCTAGATGCCCGGCCTAGCAAAAATTTAATAGCTGTTCTTTTAAAAACTTCAGAAGGCAGCTTCCCTTTAACAGGTCCCTTGTGGTGACTGTGTTTCCCTCACATCATTAATTCCAACCTTCACTCTTGCAAAACTTTTAATGCTCCTGCTATCATTATAATCCCATCAGCAAGGCCAATTAATTAGGACTAATTTTAGTGCTATTCTGGTGGCCACGGCTTACTTTCATCAGAGACATCTGAGCCTGCTTTGCAGGAATTGTTTAATTCCACTCAAGGAATTAAATTTGTCTAAAGGGACACAAATGGGACTCACTCCCATGATGGCAATTAACTTGTGATTCCAACTGCCTGTTAGAGATTCCCAGATATTTAAAACGATCATCAGAGCAGGAAGTCAGGTTTATGTAAAAAGGATATCCAGAGCTTTCCCAAATGATGCAAGCACAGGTAATCTGGGAGAACTTTCAGGGGTTTAACTGAGTCTTTTCATAAAGGATACACCTCCCATGGTGGGGATAAAACAGCATGATATATACAGCCGAAACTGGCAGGCTCAAAGGAAGAAACCAACACTTCTGCAATAGCAGTGTCAGGTATCAATAACCCACTCTTAGTATTGGGAAGTTGGACAGAAGATAAACAAGGAAAGAGAGTACTTGAATAAAACAATAAATTAATCAGACCTAAAGATGTGCAGAATATTCTACCTAACAATCACAGAACACACTTTATTATCCAGGGCATCACTTCCCAGTCTCCCTAATCTTGACTATTCTCTGCCATCTTTCAGAAACCCATGTCACACAGGGAGATGAGCCTCGTGGCCCTAGGAAGCCTGCCTGTGAGACCCTTCTAGTCTAGTCCTTACCCACCTGCAGAACCATTCTCCCAAAGGGCCCTGTACTCTGGGGCACATCTTCCCAGCTTTTTAGAGCCCTTGGTCTGGCCAGTGTTAAATTTGTTCCGGGGAGGGAGGGAGCAAAGAGAAGGGAAGTAAAAGAACTAAGATGTGTTATGTACATGTACCAACTGCAAACATGTACTAATAAAGGCAAAAAATGTTTAAATTCCATGATGGCAACACTCTGTAGAAAGGTCAAAATGTGTTTTTAAAGTAATAGCAAGGTCATCGTGGCCATACTCTTAAGTGAAATAAATAGGACAAATGTGTAAATACTGAATAGTTTCTCTGGTGTGAAAGTGTAAATGAGGATCAAAATGTATAATAGATAATGAGAAATAGGAATAAAAGGTCCAAAGGGGAATGGGAAAGGGAAAAGGGAGGGGTAGGGGAAAGGAAAGAAGGGAAAGGGAAAAATATGAGAAAAGGAAAAAAGAGAAACAAAGTCTTTGTAAATAGGGAGGGGTGGGGGGTTGAAGGGAGGGCAGGGGCATGGGGAAAAATAAGAATCAAGATATATTAGGTACAGGTACAAATTCTCAGTGATGAATGTCATCATATTCCAGCTATTTTAAAAGTTATTATCACAACATTGTTAGGGGAAAAACATGTATGTTTTTATATTTATAAACAAATGTATTTTTAAAATATATTGAAAGAAAAAAATTTCTCCTAAATCTGCCTCCACACATAGCAAACTACACCCTAATCTAATGAGTGTCTTCTTTTAAGATGTAGCTGAATCTCTGTAGTCCAGGTTCAGTCAATCACAGGCTGACAGGACCACGCCCATCAAAAGCAAGTGCTGGGGCCAGGGATCTAGCTTGGTGGCACACATACCCCACAAGTGCAAGGTCCTGAGTTCAATCCCCAGGTACTAGTTTAAAAAAAAATAATAATAAATAAATAAAAGCAAATGCTCTGCTGCACCCAGTCAAGTTGGTTTTGTATGCCATTTCCTTTTTCTGACTAGAAATATTGCTACTGTCTTCCCACATTACTGGGGTGATGTAGGGGCTGGAGGGGGCACTCTGAATCTGTCCTGGTTCTAAGTACTGTCTGATTCATGAATTATTCTTTACTCAATCTCTACTAGAATTAATTTGTCTGAAGTTTTTCTCTTAACAACCACATGGTCATCTTCTCTCGCACTCAACCTCTTTTTCAGTGTATGAAGACACTAAAAAGTGTTCTATATTTTCAACAACTTTGCTCTATAATTCCCACCTGACTTCTACTTTTTAATAATCTTCTTGGGGACTGCCTCATTCATACTGCCTAGTATGTGGTGGAAATTCAACAATTGTTTTTTCAATAAAAGAGTAAACAAATAAATACTAATATAACAGTATCTGATGTCTTTCAAACTTATTCTAATTGTTGGCTTTAAAAAAGAAAGGAAAAATTTTCTTTCCAAGATCAATATAAAACTCAGAATGACAAACTCTTACAATATGATGAGAACGGTTAAGAACAGTCACATGACACTTACCCAGTACATTTCGGTCAAAGACAAACTCCCCGTACAGAGGTGGTCCTGTAGATTACAATAGAGCTAGAGAATTCCCATTATTTAGTGATGCTGTAGCCTTCCCTAATGTCACAGCGTGTCACAGCACTCATGTAATTGTGGTGCTGGACATGTGGGCAGCCTCCTATGCTGCCAGCTGTACAAAAGGGTAGTACAGGGCCGGGGATTTAGCTCAGTGGTTCTGGTGACTGCCTCGCAAGCGCAAGGACCTGAGTTTGATCCCCGGTACCCAAAAAAAAAAAAAAAAAAGGGTAGTACATAAATCAACTAGGGTGCATGCCTGTAGTCCCAGATACTTGGGAAGCTGAGGCGGGAGGACCACTTGAACCCAGCAATTCAAGTCCAGCACGGGAAACAAAGTGAGAGCCATCTCAAAAACAACAAAACCAGGAAAAAAAGTGGATAGCACAGACAATTATGTACAGTACATCATAATAATGATAATACATGGCTCTATTACGAGTTTATATGTTTACTACACTTTCTATCGTTATTTTAGACTATATTTTTTTCTACTTTTATTAAAAAAAAACTTACTGTAAAACACTGCGCAACGTTATACTCGGGCGGCCCGGCACACCTCGTGTTTGTAGAGTCTCTCAACGCCGTCAACCAGCCACCCTCAGCGACCGAACATCGCGGTCCGTGTTCGCTCCCGCAACCGGAGCTGCTGCCTGCCAGTCCCAGACCTCTGCAACTCCGAACTCCGGGCCCAGTCTGGCGGGCCGGATCACTTGTAGGACGAAGAGAGGCTTAAAAGTCCCCGACTAAGGACACCGCTTACAGCTTGGCCGGGCAGCCTGGACCTCCCACGACCCACAAGTACTCGCCAACCCCGCCGAGCCCGGCGAGGAGGTTGAGGCGGCGCAGAGCCACTGTTTCGCTTCCGGGGAGGTCTCCGGCGCGCTGCAGCCTCCCGCTCCGCCCGCAGCGGAATCGCTGGCCGGGTTATTTCTGTTTCCGGTTGGCCGGGTGGGAGCGCAGCAGTTCTCTTCTCGGCTTGTGAGGCCCTCTGCTCTCACGGGCCTACACGGCGAAGTCACACCCCAGCGCTGCTGAGGGCAGTTGGCTCAGTCCACAGCGCGAGCACCATGCCCGCGACTCTGGGTTACTGGGACATCCGCGGGGTGAGCTAGGGCTCCATCCGGGATTAGAGGGAGCGCGCCGGGCTGCTGGGGGCGGGCTGAAACAGATGAATCCTTTTCAGACCTGCTGGAGGCTTCTGCCTGTCCCTGTTAGCTCTCAGGATCTCACAGATGTGCAAACCTGTTTGTGTGTGCGTGTGCGATTGCCTGTGAGATTGTTAGGCGGAGGGTGAGTGGCTCCCTTGAAGGAGACAAGTCTCACAGTCAGGGTCTCCATCTCTGACTCTCCCAGCTGGCTCACGCCATCCGCCTGCTGCTGGAATACACAGACACCAGCTACGAGGAGAAGAGATACACGATGGGGGACGGTAATAGCACCCTCCTGCTCAGACCCCTGCCCAGTACTGATGGTTGGTGCCCAGCAGCCCGTGCCCTGGCCACCTGTTGCTTACAGCGGCCTCTACCAGCTGGCCCTAGAGCCCACCCCTTTCAGAAAACTCTGTGAAGTTGCAGTTTGGTCACCCAAGGCCAGACACCAAGAGTGGAACGTCCATCCCCTCTCTCTCTGGAACTGGGTCGGATCCTCCTTAGCACTTCTATAAATCTTTTGTAAATCCTCGTCTTGTTGGGTCCACAGCCATTAAGAGGACACTTTACCTTGCAGCAGACTCAGTGGCTAACATTCTAGAACCACTGTCTCAAGATTCCTTTTTTTTGTGTGTGTGTGTGTGTGTCAGGGATCGAACTCAGGACCCTGCGCTTGCAAGGCAGGCAGTAGAACCACTGAGCTAAATCCCCTTGCCCCTGTCTCAAGATTCTTGCCCCTGACTCCTTGGGAAATAACAAAGGACTCTAAGAGAGGTTTGTTTTCACTTCATCTTCTCCACCACAGCTCCCGACTATGACAGAAGCCAGTGGCTGAATGAGAAGTTCAAGCTGGGCCTGGACTTTCCCAATGTAGGTGAGGGGTTGGGATGGTTTGGGGAAAGTAAAGTCATTCGTACCTCGTCTCCTTTCCTTGCTTAGAGGTTTCAGAATTAGTGCTGTTGCTCAACATTCTTCATGTCTGCCCTGTCTTTCTAGGATCATTTATTCGACAGTATTTGTGTGCAGGGCTAGCCATGGGCAGATGCACTGTGTCATGTGTGTTCTAACTCAGGGAAGGGGTGCTAGGACATGGTGTCTCAGCTGACCTTTCCTGGCTGTCCATGCAGCTGCCCTACTTAATCGATGGGACTCACAAGCTCACCCAGAGCAATGCCATCCTGCGCTACATTGCCCGCAAGCACAATATGTGTGAGTAAGGCTGGTGGCTGGGTGTGGGGGTACATGGTCATCTCTCTGGGCTTGGCTGGGTCAGATGCTAAGTGAGACTCTGTTGTGTGGACTGTAGGTGGGGAGACAGAAGAGGAGAAGATTCGAGTAGACATTTTGGAGAACCAGGCTATGGACATCTCTAATCAACTGGCCACAATCTGCTATAGCTCAGACTTTGTGAGTCATCTCTTGCCCCCACTGCGCTGGGCCCAGTAGTATTGAGGTTATGAATTAGGACTCTTGGATTCCCATCCATGTGGTTCCTTATTTCTATTTTGAACTGCAAACTTTGTACATTCCAAATCATTCCTTATGCTGTCACCAGTGTCCCTCATAATGCCAAACTGTATTAAATGAATCCTCTTCTTCAGTTCTCACCAATCTTAGGGTATAGTCCACACTCCCCATGGTAGACATTCAGTATCCAGAGAGTATAGTCTGTGTTGACAGCACCCTCCAACTTTTACCTCTGGATTGGGCCTTCTCCCAACCTGTTTCATGCCATCTGCCTACTCATAAGTGCACATATAAGGAAAAAGAAGTACAAGGCGAGGAAGGACTGTCGTGGAACCCTTGAGTTCCAACCTTCAACCTTTGCCCACTTGTTTCTTGGTGCTTTCCCTTCCCACCAGCATGAATCAGCAAGTTATCTTAATAGAGAGCTCAGGGTCATCCAGAGCACCTCTATTCCTCTCCATTCTTCCTTTCTGCTTTTTTTTAGACAGGGTCTTGGTCTGTAATTCATGCTGGCCTTGAACTCACTATGTAGCCCAGGCTGGCCTTGAACTTGCAGCAATCCTCCTGTCTCAGCCTCCCAAGAGCTGGGATTACAGGCATGCACCACCACACCTGGCCGTATCCTTCCTTTCTGTCTCATATACTCCTCAACTCGACAGAAAATACTTAAAATGTGTATTTCATTCTTCTACAACCTACCAGTAAGAACTGTCATCTATTTGGGAATTTAGCTCTGTGACACTGCACCTACCTCCCAAGCACAAGGTCCTGAGTTTGATTCCTGGTACAAAAAAAAAAAAAAAAAAAAA
>NW_022900945.1:40929235-41013393 GCF_012274545.1 Fukomys damarensis
AAAAAAAAAAAAAAAAACTATCATCTTATTTCCTGTTTTTTTTTCTCACTTGCTTCTTTTTAAAAAATGCTACTTAACATCTGAGTCCAAAGCCTACCAAGTGCTCAGGGCATTCATATCTTATACCCCTAGAAGATAGTTTGTACTTAGTGATGATAATGTACCATACCTATCTGACTTCCTGTTCCCTCAGAAGGATGGGGTGAGGTACCCTGTAGGAGTCTAATAAACTGATACATGAAATCAAAACCTAGTCACTGACCCAGTTCTGGTCTCAGGGAAGATGGCTCCTCAGCCCTGGCCAGCTGGGTCCATGCACAGGACCAGCTAGGCTTGGCCTTTCTGCCAAAGAGCTTACGTCTGAGGTGGTGACTACTGTTTTCTGCCTCAGGAGAAACTGAGGCCAGAGTACTTGGAACAACTCCCTGGAAAGATGAAGCTCTTCTCTGAGTTCCTGGGGAAGCAGCAATGGTTCGTTGGTGACAAGGTAAAATGAAAAGAATTGGGAGTAGTTGTTGTTCCCAGGTTACAGAATTTTTAATGCACTCATTCTTGACTCTCTGCAGATCACCTTTGTGGATTTCCTTGCTTATGATATACTTGACCTGCACTGTGTATTTGACCCCAAGTGCCTGGAGGCCTTCCCAAACCTGAAGGACTTCATTGCTCGCTTTGAGGTGATGCCTCTCATCCTCCTTACTCTTGCCCGTCAACTTTCCTTCCCTTCCCTTTTTCATGATGCTTTTTTAGTGATTGAGCTGAAATGAGCATTTATTAAGCACTGAATTTTTGCTAGGACCTAGCTCATGTCTTACACCTATTGTGTGAAATTTATCATTACAGCATTCCTTTAAGGCCGGTGGGATTCCCGGCCCCATAGCACAGATAAAGGAACTAAGACTGTAGAGAGAAAGTCATTTGCTCAGGGTCTTAGCACCAGTTCAGGCTGCGTGAGCTCTCTTTTGGCATCTGGCTTCTAAGGGCAGCAGGCAGTGACTCTCTCTGCTTTGTGCCCAAAGGAAAAGACCATTTGTACAGCTTGGATTTGAAGCTTAGCAAGCACTCTGGGAAGTGAGAGAGCCTGTGAGGAGTGTGTGCAGCTGGAATTAGGAAGGCAGGAACGAAGTTGGGTGATGTGAAAAATCAAGATGTAGACAATGGGACACCTGACTTTCAGAATTCTTTGCTCAGTCAGATCCCAGAATGGAGAAGCACTGAAACCCCACATTATAGTTGTTGCTGTTTGAAGTACTCATTGGAGCACCCCCGTGGGAGGATTTTATTTTGAATTTTTGGTTAGCAGGTGCCCTGTTTCCATCCTTTATCCTTTTCCTTCTCTCTAAGATCTCAAGTGTTCCCTTTGTGTAATGTAATCTTACTCTCATTTTCACCGATCCTCTCTATATGAGGCTCAGTTAGGCCCAGGGCCACACGTAGTGACCCTGCTCCCCCGACCCCTCCATCCTGTGACTGAAGCAGCAGGCATTCCAGACTGAGGCATGCCCACCACTACTGGGGTGCTGAGGAGCACAGCCTGGACATCACTTCATAGCTGATCGTAGGTCCCCCAGAGTCCACTTCTTTGTAACCTACAAAGCCTACTTTATGAGAGAGTTGGGAATTTGAGATATTAGTGCAGCAGGTTTTACAGCCTGCCATCTTCTTTCCTTTCCCCTCCCTATCTAGTGAAGTGTTTCTCAGCTAGTTCCCATCAGCTCTGGTTCTGATCCGGGCTGTGTGACATAGGGATTATGCAAGACCTGGCTTGACCATGGAGAGGAGGGAAGGGCAGGGGCAGAGCTGAGGGCTGCAGCTTGAGGCCAGTGTGGGCTTGATCCTTTGGGTGCAGAAAGCCCAGGATGACATTGAACCCTTTGGAATGATCTGGGCAGTCACTCTCCTTTTCATAAGGCCCACTGCACACCTGCATTTCATGCCACCTGGCGTTCTGTATCAGTGCTGGAGGTGTGGTAGGTTGGGTCCCAGTGAGATTGGGCTCAGGTACCAGGTGGAGAAATTTGAGCTTTCTGCTTCAGGGCATCCAGTAAGGGCTGCATGTGGACTGGTGGACCTTTATATACTTTCATCCAGGTTTTTCTGGGTCACTTGGGGGGATATGTGATGGATTCCAAACTGTCCTTCTGTCCTGTTAGGTTCCTTCTCTGTAAACTGAGGTAAGAAAGAGCCTGCCTGTGAAAAAGACAGTTTGTGCAGAGAGGGAATGATAGGTCCTTCTGTGGGGACAGCAGTAGGTGGGTTCAGTAGAAAGAGCCCAGAAATGGAGAGAAAAAGCAGGCTGCATCTAGACCTGTCCCACTTATTAGCAGTGTGAACATGAGAGTCATTCAACCTCTGTGTACCACAGCAGACCATGAGTTTGTGCTTTGTTTTTCCTACTTGTAGGGCTTGAAGAAGATCTCTGCCTACATGAAGTCCAGCCGCTTCCTCCCAACACCTTTATATACAAAGGTGGCCATATGGGGCAACAAGTAGGGAGTTGAAAGGGCAGGAGATGGGAGTGAGGAGCTCATTCTCTTCCTGCTACCAAGGCCCAGCCTGACCATCTTGCCTGTTGGTGGCTGTGTCTGCTTTGAGGAGCTGGGTCATAATCCTTTCCTTGGAGCTTGGGCATACCCCAGTCTAGAAGACTAGTATTGCCTTGTGGGCAGCCCTGTGCCCCAGTGAGATCCTGGGCTTGAATGACCAGAACTGCCTGGTGTGCAGAGCCTGTTCTCCAATGCAGCAGCTGCCCCGGTCCTGCCTGATCCCCAGTAAAGTCTGAACCACACTTGCTCTGTGTCCTGTCTTATTGCTCCCTGCTCTCCAGACTCAGGATTGCGGTGTTGAGGCATTGGAGTGTTCTTTGTTCTTTATCCACAGCAAGGGCTGGGTGGATGTGGACGTGTGTGGGGCTGTGATGGTCGGTCTGGGTATGAGGTCACTGAAGGTCATTGCTGTCCCTCTCCGTGTTCCTCTGTTCCCCACCCTAGGATCCCTACAGAGGGGCGCTCCTTCCAAGCCGGGTGTCGTCGTTCACGTGGCAGTGTGCAGTGCTGCCACAGGCCCTGTGCAGCTGTGTGTCGTGCTTCAGAGAGGTGTGGGCTGATGGGAAGGGCTGAGTAGCCCACAGGTAGACCCCTTCTGTCACTGTCTTGGTTATTTTTCTTGCTGCTGAGACAAAATACTTGACACTCAAAGTTATTCAGCTGGCTCCAAGGTAGGGTGACATGGCAGAGGGGCATCACAGAGGAGAAACAGTTCATGGCAGAAGGTAGCAAAAACAGCAAGCAACAAGCAATAAGTGACAACCCTCTTTATGTCTTCTATATCCCATCCAGGCTACCTGACCTTAGGGGGAGGTAGCACTCACATTCATGGTGCGACCCCCACCCCGAATCCTACCCAGAACTATTGCAAACTAGTCAGTGGACTAATTTAATAATCACACACCTTTGATCCTAGTATTGCATACTTAATCTCAGCATCACACACACTAGACCCAGCTACCTCTGCAAAGCTGCACCTGTGACCATATGAGGCTTTGGGACTTAAACTGTAACTGTTACTTTCTCTCTGAAGCTTTCCCTGATCTGAACATCCCTCTTCTGTGTTTGTAGGACACTTCCCCATAAATACATCTACTGCATTGCAATTGGTACTGTACTTTTTTTTTTTTAACCCAACTCAATTACAGGTTCATCAAGAGGATCCAGGTTATGGTGGACACTTGACTCTGACATGTATGACAGTGCCTGGCATAGGTCAATGTTCAAGAAATTTGGAAACTTGAAAGAATTCTTCCCAGGGAAGCCTTGGCAAGGTCCTATCCAGTCAGTCTTGGGACTTAGTGCTCTGGGAATAGCTATCTAAGCCCAAGGAGGTCCAGAGTATGGTGCAGAAGATTTTATATAGGTGGATATTAGAGTGGAATCTGAGCGTGCGTATACACACACACACACACACACACACACACACACACACACACACACACCACACACACCTGTTAAGAGGTTCCAGCTGCCCTTGGAGAAACATGACCTGAGATGCACAGGCTTAGTTTGGCCACAAGACAGCAATTTCTGGGACAGCAGCAAGATCACGGATTGTAGTCTTGAATAAGTCCTGCCAAGCCCTACATGGTAACAGGGTTGATCTTCAGATAGCATGCATCCATCCCTTGGTCACTGCCTACAGGTACCCCTGCAGTTAAAAAACAAGCAATGGGTAGGATGTTCAGGGTCTCTGAAATAAATGATTAATTCAAAAGTCAAAACCGATAAGATGAAAGTTCAGGCAACCTCAGTTTATGAAATTTAAGTGTTAGATAAAAAAATTTAAAGTCCAAATTTGTTAAATTTTAACTTGAAGACAGACGAGATAAAAATAAAAAGGAAAAAGGTAGTAATAGTAGTGATGGAAATAAAAGTTATGTAGAGAAAATAAAATATTAAACCAGACTTAAAGAGCTGGGGACCTTGAACAGAGATCAACAAATATTTTCCATAGAGTTTGCAGGCCGCCTGGTCTCTTGTGATTCCTCAACTTTGTCCTGCTGGTGTCGAGGCAGTGATGGACTCTGCATAATGACTGGAGTGCCCCAGCAGAACTTTATTTCCAAACACAGGCATCTGCAACAAAGAGAAAACTAAATAAATGTTTGAAACACGGATGAAGGACATGAACAAACATTTCTTTAGAGAAGATACACAAGTGGCTGATAAGCACATGAAAAACTACTCATTTTCACCAGTCTTCAGAGATACATAAATCAAAACTGCTAGGAAGCTGGGAGCTGTGGAGCATGCCTGGACCCTCAGCCCTGAGGGAGGCTGAGGCAGGAGGATTGCAAGTTTGAGTCCCACCTGGGAAACTTAGATTCTTGTCTCAAAATGGGGATATAGCTCAGTGTATAGTACACCTGGGTTCTGCCCAAGTACCACAAACAAACAACTTGAAACCCAGAAAACTACAAGGAGATTCCATCTTACTTCCATTAGTATGATTTTTGTTGAGACAAAACAGTAAGACCCAACCCTTTCTGAGAATCACTGTCTCCTCTTTCTTTGACAATGGAAAGACATTTCCATTATAGTCTTTCCAGTGTGGTCTTACCCATCTGACCGCTACAACACCTCTCTGCCTTGTCTGACTACTAGGCTGCCCCAAGGGTGATGACCCAGGAAGGTAAAGGTTGGCTCTGGAGTCTTTCCACAGCTTCTGTCAGCCAGAACTGACAGGACTGTTGAGAGGAAAGGTGGTGAAAGCTGTCGTCTAAGGCCCCTTGGGCCTGGTTTGTTGGGTATCAGATCTCCTTGAACCCTTTGACATTATCTGTGTACTCTATCCTAGTGTGGCCACAAATGAGGGTCGTATGCCTCAGAGCTACAGATGAAGTAAGTTGAGACACAATGACATTGTACTCAGGTGCTGTCATGTCACGCAGGGTAAATTTCATTTATCCAGGAATCGTAAACTTACATAAATAAAAATGAGAGACATAAGTTTAAAAGGAGGAACAAAATAATTTCACTGGAAAGAGGAGAGAAATGAGGAGATAGATGTAGGGAACAGGGAAAGTGGATGTTACTAGAACCTCTGCAGAAAGTCCTAGTCTCCGGCAAGCTACGACAGCACAGGGCAAATTAGTTTATTAGACAGAAAAGATAGAAAAAAATGAGACTTATCGAAGAAGCTGAGCTTTGGGCCTGATCAGTGCTGCCCCGGGGGGCAAAGACCCAGACCTGGAGCTTCCCACACCTTTATTCAGTGCGCTGGGAGAAGCGAATGTGACAAATGACTCAAGGGGCAGCAGAAATCCTAGAGCAGCGAGGAACTGTGCAGATGAAGATTTCCTTCCTCCCAGGGTGCCTTCAGCTGGTGTAGTCCTGCCCTGGGGCATTACAGCATCACCAAACTATTGAGGTCTTAGTGTGACCAGAGGCCAAAGTGGAGCTATGTTCTGAGATGCCATAGCTGGCCTTTTGGCAGGAGAACTCCACCTAATCAAATGATTTCTCCCCAAACTTACGTAGAATTGCTCCTGACACAGAGACAGTTGTTGGAGCAAGGCAGGGAGCCCGGGGCCAGTGGGTGAGGGTATTTGTGCATAGCACCTTTTATTATTTGGCAAAAAAAAAAAAAAAAAAAAAACCCCCCCAAAAAGACTCCCCCATCTGAAAGTTTTTACAATTTGATTGGCTGTTTCAGGCTCTGAAGCCCCTGATGTAGCCACTGACCAGCTCCACTGCCTATGTGCAAATTCTTAGACAAGCTCATCTAGCCCCTCTCTGTCCTGCCACGGTGCTATCTGTAAAACTTATGTAAGCCATACATACAAAGTGGAGTTAGCAATTAGTAAAGGGTTACATGTACATTTAGTGCAGCAACACACACATGTGCATACGTATGCACAGGTGCAGGTGTGAGTATATATTTTATATACTAAATGCGTTTTTTGTAACGTAACACCCTCTCCCTTTTTCTCCTTTGTACTTAACTAGAGATGGACAAAAGCAAATTGGGACCTCGGCACCCAGTGGAGCCATGTGGCTTAACAGTTCTCCCTGCCTCTCTCTTTTTTTTTTTTTTTTTTTTTTTTTTTTGGTACTGGGGATCAACTTGCTTTTTGTTTGTGAAGTGGGTGGTGGCTCCACTGAGCTAACTCCCTGCCCCCTGCTTCTCTCTTTTTTTTTCTTTTAAAATTAATTTTATTGATACATTTAAGGTATACAATATAATGATGTTCATTGTTGGAAATTTGTACCTTTACATAATCAACCTTGGTTCTCATTTTTTTCCTGTCACCCTGCCCTCCTTTCAACCCCTCCCTCCCTCCCCATCTACAAAGACTTTGTTTCCATTTTTTCATTTTCTCATATTCTATTCTCTTCTTTCCTTTCCTCTACCCTTCATATTTCCCCTTCCCCTTTGTCCCTTTTCTTCCTATTTCACATTATCTATTATACCTTTTAGTCCTTATTTATGCTTTCAGTTTCTCACACTAGAGAAACTATTCAGTATTTACATGTGTGTCCTATTAATTTCACTGAAGAATATGGCCTCAATGTGCATCCATTTAGCTATAAATGTCTCTGATTTCTCATTTTTATGGCTGAGTAGTACTCCATTATATATATATTTAAAAACCCACATTTTCTTTATCCAGTCCCCAGTTGATGGGCAATTGGGTTGCTTCCAAATTTTAGCTATGAACTGGGTGCACCTATATTGCTGTGGTACGATTCTTTTAATTCTTTGGTGAAGATACCCAGCAGGGGAATAGCTGGGTCAAATGGGACTTCCAATCCTAGTTCTTTGAGGTATCTCCATGCTGACTTCCACAGTGGTTGTACCAGTCTACACTCCCACTAGCAGTGGAGCAGGGCTCCTCTTTCCCCAGAGCCCTGACAGCATTAGTTATTGGTTGATTTCATGACAGCAGCCATTCTTTCTGGGGTGAGGTAGAATCTCAGCATTGTTCTCATTTGCATCTCTTAATGACCAGTGGTGTTGAACATATTTCATATGTTTATTTGCTATTTCTACCTCTTTGTCTGAGAAATGTCTATTCATTTCAGATGCCCATTTTTTGACTGGGTCTTTAAATTTGAGAGGTCTGATCTTTTAAAGTTCTTTATATATTCTAGAGAGTAGACCTTTGTCTGAGGAGCAGCTGGTGAAAAATCTTTTCCACATTGTAGGTTGTCTCTTCACACTGTTGGTGGTTTCTCTTGCGGTGCAGAAGTTTTTTTAATAAGAAGACATCCCACTTGTTGATTGTTTGTGCTAGTTGACGTGCAACTGTGGTTTTGTTCATAAAGTCTTTTTCCTACACCAATGTCTTTAAGAGCTCTACCTAACTTCTCTTCCAGCCGATTTAGTGTTTCTGTTTTAATATTTAGATCTTTTTATTGAATTTATTGGTATACAGTACAGTTACATTCATCATTGGGATCTTGTACCTTTACATGACAGGTCTTGGTTCTCCTTTTTCCCCTTGTCCCCACCCTCCCTTCACCCTCTCCTCCCCTCCCTACCTACAAAGACTTTAATTCCATTTTTACAGTTTCTCATATTTTTCCCCTTTCCCTTATTCCCCTTCCCCTACCCTTCTCACTGTCCCTACATCTTTAGCCCTTTTCTTCCTGTTTCACATTGCTAATTAACCCGTTAGGATCTTGAGTACTATTTTAGTTTTTCACACCAGAGAAACTATTCGGTATTTACACGTGTGACTTATTTATTTCACTAACCCTGCTTCTCTTAATCGTTCTCTCTAGTAAAGGTTTTAGCTTTTTCAGGTCAGGATTTGCCAGAAACCTCACTGAGGCCCTTACTTTTCCTTGCCTGTCACTCCACTTTCCCTGGATCAGGTTCCAGAGGGCTGATAAGGACACTGCTTAGCCTTTCTTTGTGGACCTTCCCACATCCTGTCCCTTCTCATCTAGGATTTGCTGATTCACTGGGTGTGACTGGGCTCTCTTTCAGCCTGTACTGGCATGTTCTGGACCTTTGTGTTCGATCCCTCCTCTGTGTGCAGACACAGGCCTGAAGGAAGTTCCTTGTATAAAAGAATATTTGTGCACAGGAGAAGGGATGGGGCTTCCTGTGGGGTGAGAAGACAAGTGCAGCAGAGAGTGTGGAGTTTACTGGCTTTATGAGCACGGGGTAGTCACTTTACCTCTCTGTAATTCAACTTCCTTCTTGGTAACAGGTGAACACAGAATCAGTATTTCAGGGATTTTGCATGAATTTTCTAATCCTCATTATAATTTCTGGAGGGTATGGTGTAAAGTACAGACTGTCTTAAGCAGTCACCCTTATAAGGTACACAGTGGTTAAAGGAAATTTAACAGTTTCCTACTGGAGCTGGGACCTAAAAGCAGACTATTATGCCTGAGTTCTGAGTCCATGTGAAAAGTTCTTATCAGGGTCCTGATATGTACCTTGAGTACAGCTTTTCAAACTCCAAAGGCACTGCAGACCCTGCTCTCCGTTGCCCACTGGCAGGCTGATGATCTGTAATTTCCTGAAGTCCAGCTGCTTTCTCCCAGGACTTGTGTTCGCAATACTGGTCATGTGGGGCATCCAGTAGGGCCTTGAAAAGGTAGGAGGTGGCAATGAAGGGAGAGGACTTTGTCTCCTACCCAGGGGCCTGGGGAACAGCCAGATTCCTGCACTTCTGGAATGAACTATTTTTTCCGGTACCAGGGATTGAACTCAGGACCTTGAGCTTGCCAGGCAGGTGTGGGGCCACTGAACTACATCCCTAGACCCTGGAATGAACTTTGTATACTTTTGCCTTTTCTTCTTCTGATTCCTAAGGTAATAATGGCCCTTATTTTTTTCTGCATAAGGCATTTCTCAATCATACTATTAAAAACTCTTAGCCTCCTCCTCCTCCTAAACCCAGCAAAGTCTCCTTTGTAACATTGCTGTGTCCTGCATTAAAGCCAAGCTCACCATCCTGACCATCAGTAATTGTTTCTGCTTTGAGGAGCATGACTGGCTCCCTCTCTTTGTAGTAACAGCTGCATGCTCCCCAGAACCAGTGTTGCCTCGTGTGCAGTCCTGGTCCTCGATGAGGTCCCTGTTTCAGTCCTGTGTGATAGCAGCAAAGCCCAAGCCGCACTTGCTCCATCATATTCTCTCTGATTCACTCTATTTGTCAGCTGTCACTGACACTATCAAAGGACTGGCCTGAGGGTGGCTGGGTTCATAGGGATTCTGGAGAGCTGAGCCTTCTTGGCTCTGGGCAGGCAGCACCAGGAGGCTCTCTAGAGAATAAAGGACCCTTCATGTGGGCCTGTCGTCTCATTCATTCCTGCAGCATCATTGAGGACTCCATGGTGAGGCAGGGAGCCCCATTGGGTGGGAATCTCTAGCAGGGGGAGCCAGAATCCTTTTTGCTTTCCACAGGTATGGCTGTATCCCATCTGTTGGGTCTTCAGGATCCTGTCTCTACTCAGTTTCTCAGATACCTGTAGGGCATCCTCTCCTGACTTGGTGCACGCCCAGGGTCGGGACCATCTTTCTTAGTTTAACCTTCTCTTCTGTGAAACTGTGAGTTAAAGCTCTACTTTTATACTTGTTAATTTTACTGTTTGTGCCTCTTCTCACTTGACAAATCGTTGTCTGTGAATCTCCCTGTGTTCAGCTCTCTGTTTTACCATTCTAAGCCTGTGACTTAGTCAATTCCTAGAGAACTCTTCAAAGATGAGCCTGTGGCAGGCAAAACCTCCATCTGCTGCAGGGATAATGTAACAGGTTGTAGTTGTGATCTGGGTTTTTATCATCTAATGGGATGGTTCATTTTATGTGTCATTTGGACTGCACTGAGGCCTCCCCAGATAGCTGGTAAGAGATTTTGTCTGGGTGCATCTGTGAGGCTGTTTCTAGAGGAGGTGAGAAGTGGAGTCCTTAAAGAAGATCCACCTTTACCACTGGGGTCAACATCATCCAGTGGACCCCACTGGGACTAAAATTCAGAGGAAGGTTGAATGGCAGGGATGCCCATCATTTACACTGCACTCCTTGTTATCTGGCTTTCATCTGGGACTTCCCTCAGCATCCCTCCACCTCTACTCTATGTCTCCCCCGGCCAGCTGACTTGGTCTCCGCACACTGGAGGCTTCCTGACTTCTCCTAATTGCAGAAGGTAGATTATGGGATTCTTCCACCTCTGTGTTGTAAATCAAACATATATAGATAGCTATAAAATATGCCTATAGCTTCCTTAGATTCTGTTTCTTAGAGAACCCTGACCAATGCACAATATAAATAAGCACACAAATTAGCGAATAACCACACATAACATACTAGGACATGTACATTTAATGGGAGGCTATTTCTTATTTGAAATGAACTGGTGGAGATACTTTAAAATACAGTTCCAAGAAGGATGGGGTTTAGGCATCTTTTGAAGTTAAGATATCTCCCTTTCTCTTGGTAATTCTCTCTGTTCGTCATCAGTATTTTAAGGACTTCTGAAGGGAAATCATCTATTGGCCTGTATATTTTTCTGATTTCCTGTCCATGAGGGTGTATGGGTTGCTTTTAAGGGTGGGTAAACAGTGGGAAAGGAGCTGGTGCTGTGGTGATTTCCACCACCTATTTCTATGACAACAGCAAGTGTTAGGTACTTACATATTCCATTCTGGATTTTCCAATAGTGTTATTAAATACAGAGGTGGCTCTAGTCAGGTCATTGTAATTTGGAGGTGGCTTGGAGTTTCAGGTACACTCTTCTCAGGTATGGTACATACCTTTCAAAGAGAAGTTCTGTTCCTCCTGTCTGGCCCTACCCCAAAACTCTTGAAGAATTACTATATAGGGGCTAGGCTCAGACTGCCTAGACCTGGAACAGGGTACTGACTGCTTGGGAGGCCAGCCATTTGGCTACCACAGTCACACCGCTTCATACCCTGTACCCTGGAAGACTGATTCTCTGCTTAATTCTCTTTTTGTCATTTCTGTCCTGCAGCCTGATGCCACAGGGGCTGTCCTCAAGGTAAGACTGTTTCTAGGTCCCTCTGCAGCAGCCTCTCACCCTCTAGTTTCCAGGGGAGCCAGTGTCTGCTCTGGACTCCCTCCTGCTAGCCAGCTTTTCTAGGGCACTGTTTTTCCATTTGTAGTTTTTGAGCCTCTTGTGGATCATAAACTAGGGTTCTTAACCTTGGGCCTGATGCCAATTTGGACCATGCAGTTGTAGGTGTTTAGTGGCAGACCTAACTTCTGCCTAGGCGATGCCAGTAGCAATTCCCAGTTGTGACAATTTCCAAAGCTCTGACTATTGCCAAATATCCCCAGAGAGGCAGAAATTGCCTTCTGTTTCAGATCAGTGTATTGGATGGAGACTTAGAGCAGAAGAATAACTAATAATTAATAATACTGGATGCTACTCATGCAAACCAGATGAAATTTTAAAATAACATTTTAATTTCAACTAGTAATATATGTAGGCATGTTCTGGAATGTGTGATAAATGTACTTCTTTTCTTTCTAACTTTTTATTTTAACATAAGACTCAGAAATTTTGTAAAATGAGTACAAGGCACTTCTGTATTTCTCAGCTGTCCACTGTGTTCACATTGCCCTTTTCCTCCATCCTCCCCGCTTCCCACCTCAACTTTCCCACCCCCTTGATTTTGACAGTGGTCTTCTGCTGTGGTAAACATGTACATGGGACACATGTATCTTCACATCTTTCACTCATTTAAAGAAGTCTATCTATGCACCTCTTTGCCAAATGTCATTTTCGTTGTTGCAGTACTGGGCATTGAACTCACCACTGAGCTACATTCCCAGCTCTTTTTATTTTTTGATTTTAAGATAGCATCTGGGTATGTTGCCTGTGCTGGGCTTGAACTTGGGATCCTCCTGCCTCAGCCTCTTACTAGGTTGGATTACAAGTGTGTACCACCTCATCTAGCTTTCCCCAAGTGTCTTTCTCAACAATTTCCCATATGACCATCCAGCCAGATCATCAGCTGCAGCCTTCAATCTACCTGAGTCTTCAATCTATCAATAGCATAGACCAACACTGAGCCTCCAAAATGGCATCATTCCCCAGGGTTATTAGCCAGGGTCCAGGTGGTGGGTTGATTATATCGGACCACTTTCATCAGCAAAGGGGAAACATTTGTCCTTACTGGAATAGGTACTTATTCTGGGTATGAATTTGGTTTCCATCCACGTAATCTTTCTTCCAAAACTACTATCTTTGGAGTTACAGAATGTGTATGCATTATCATGCTATTTCATACAGCACTGATTCTGACTAAGAAATTTGCTTCACGACCAAAGAAGTACAGCACTAGTCCTCCCATGTCCCCCAGCATCCTGAAGTAGCTGGCTTGACATGCTGGAACAGCCTTTTAATGATGCAGTTACAGTGCCAGCTAGCTGACAATACCTTGCAGTGTTCTTCAGAAGTCTGTGCTCTGAGTCAGCGTCCAGCATATGGTACCATTTCTCTAAAGCTGTGACAAACCCATAGTGACCCATGAGCAAAACTTCTGCTCCCTGTTCCTACAAATTTACGCTCTGCTGGCCGAGAAGTCTTAGTTCCACAGAGATTGGGGGATGTGTGCTTCTACAAGGGGGCACAACAATGATTATATCGAAATGGAAGATCCCTCCCTAGCCATTTTGGGCTCCTCATGCCTCTGAGTCAATAGGCTAAGCAGGGAGTTATGGTGTTGGTGGGGGTGACTGATCCAGATTTGTTCCAATTTACCAAGGGAAAGCTGGACTACTCAACAACAACAGAGATAAAGAGGAGTATGTATGAACTGTAGGAGATCCCGTAGGATACCACCTCGTATGATCACGCCCTATTATTAAGGTCAGTGGGAAACTCCTATAACCTAATTGAGGCAGAATGAAAAATGACCCAGGAATGATGGGATCAAGACAGGCTGAAGCACCCTTGGCCTTGGGGCATATAAAACAGATAGCAGAAAGTAGTTAAAAGGGGTAATCAAAATATGCAGTTAATGCTCAAATTAAAAAACTCATGAAAGTAAAAGACACATTGCCATCAGTCCCTTTTGAAACAATTCCCCCTCACTCAAACATACTTAGATCATCATTCTTGTCACTTTCTCAAGTGGTTTTGGAAGTCCTCTTTTGTATCTTTATGAGATATGAAAAAAATTATGGTAAAAGCTGCTGCCGAGTGTCATTCAACCAGAAGGCAGACTTGGAAAACATTAAGACGTGTCTTTGTTAACCTTATTCACTAGACCTGGCATCATGCGAATTCTGGCTTCTTCTTCAAATGCAAAATGGACATGAGAAGTAAACATTTTGAATCTATTAAGGACATCAAGGCAGCCAAGACAGCAGAACAAAAGACGAAAAACAACTTCTAGAACTGCTTCAGAAAGTGGCAAGAATGATAGAATAAGTGTGTTTGAAGTGAAGGTGAATATTTAGAAGAATAATGACAATGTGTATTTTACTGTAACACATTTTCAATCACACTTTATATATATATACATATATGTGTATGTATATATATGTATATGTATATATATGTATATATATATATATATATATATACTGTATACAACCATATGATAAGTTACAGAAGCAAAGATTATACATTTTATCCCTTATTTCCACTTCAGTTTCTCATACCTTTGAAACAATGGATATTAGAAAATAGGAAGAAAAGGCTCAAATGGGAAGGGGAACAAGGGAAGCTGGAGGAAAAAAGGAAAGCAGTGACAAGAAAAAAGGTGAAAATAGAAACAATGGAAACAAAGTTTTTGTATATAGGAAGAGAGGGAGGGTCAAGGGAGGGGAAAAAAAAAGAAGAGGAAGGCTATATCCTGTACAGGAACAAATTATCTACAATGAGTGTTAGTGTACCAATAAATGTTTTTCTTCAAAAAATAAAAATAAATTAATTCAATTAAGTAATTAAAAAAACAAGTGAAGTGCTACTGACAGGATGTTCTTGTGGAGTTTGTACTATGGGTCCCAGATGACACAGGGACTTCACAGGACATTTGAGTCCCTCTATCATACCACAGCCAAATACAGGTCAGGAACCAGGGCACATCAGAATCCAGGGACCTCGACAGCTGGAGGCCTTGCCCTGGCTTGGGTGTGGTCCTGTGTGGAGTCCTCAAGCGACTCCTCTGATCTTCCAGTTTAGCTCACACTCCAGCCGTGCCCACTGCCCGCATAGCCCCTGTGCTGCTGAGCACGACAATCTCTAGCGGCGGCGGGGGGGAGGTTGTAGTGGGGGTATCTTTGATACCATGTCTCCCACTCTATCTGGTTCTTGCATTTAGAGACACAAATTGGGGTAAAATTCTAATTGGCTAATTTGTGTAACCTTTAGCCAGATAACTGAAGTGCCCAGTTGCCCCAAATTCCCTAAAGGAAAACACGGAGACCACACAGTCTGTGTTTGCCCCTTGACTTGGGACTGTTCTCATTTCACTGACTCTATTCCTGTACACGGACTCCTCCTTTCTCATAAAGCATCAAAGAACTTTCTGACTTGCCAGTGTCCTCTTCTTCCAGTGATGGCCACTGAATTAAATCTCAGGTGGGGACACCCCTCTCAGGCGTGAGCCAGGCGGCCTGAGCCTCCCAGGGCCCACACTACCGAGCCTGTGAGGAGGGGCAGGGGTGGGTCAGCTGCGTTCTTCCACGGTCGGCGGCTGTCCAACTCCTTGTGAACTCAGCAGAAAGACTAGCTTCAGGGATCCGCGGTCAGATCTGAGGAAGAAGGGGGCCGAGCCCTGCTTTTGGCTTTTGAGTGTCCAGACTTTGCCCCCTGGACAGGATCCCAGGACAGACTCCTACTGCACTCGGTTTCTGGGATAGGAACCGCCCACGCGACTTCCGGGTTAGGGGCTCTCGGGGGCGGGAGGAACTTCCCAAGTCAAAACTGGCGGGGCGGGGCGGGGCGGGGCGGGGCGGATCCTACGGCGAGTCCCCGCCCCTGGCCTCCCGCTCAGCTCACTAAAAGGGCGGTCCTGAGCTGCTGAGCCCTGTCTGCTTAGTCCAGGGCTCCAGCACCATGCCCATGATACTGGGTTACTGGAACTTACGCGGGGTGAGTGGGGGAGGGAAGAGGTACCCGGGGCGGGGGTGTGAAGAACAGCTGTCGCAGATTGTAGCAATGGCATCTTCAGGGTTTGCTGGAGTCCTCTTCATTCTCTTTCAGCTCTCACGTGCCTCCTCGCGTGTGAGCCCGTGTTCCTGTTTGTGCGCGCGCGCACTCTCGAGAGTGCATCTAAAATGGGTGTTCCTGGAGTGTGGGGACTCCCCTGGAGCAAGTGAAGTCCCATGTCAAGGTCTTGTCTCTGATCTCTGCCTCACCATCTCTCCCAGATAGCTCATCCGGTCCGCCTGATCTTGGAATACACAAACTCCAGCTATGAAGAGAAGCAATACTCCATGGGAGACGGTAATGGCACCCTCCTGCCCTAACTCTTGTCCAGTGCTGCTGATTAGCACCCAGCAACCCCTTTCTGAAACCTTAACGGGTATAGAATTTGGCCTCATGACTCAGAACGCTGGAGTGGAGTTCTGGGTCCCTGTCTGTTTCCGAGCGTTGGGCTTCCTATTAGAGCTTGTGAAAATATTTTTGAAAGCCTTGATGGTGTAAGATCCTCAGCCCTCAATACTGATCTCCCCTTGAGGCTCCAAACCAGGGCATATTAAACTGCTGGCTCGGATTCCAGGTCTGCTCCTTGCTGGGTGCTGGGTGCCTACCAGGGAAGAAGGGTTAGGCACCTGAGAGATTTGCGTTCACTTCATCTTCTCCATTACAGCTCCTGAGTGTGACAGAAGCCAGTGGCTGAAGGAGAAGTTCAAGCTGGGCCTGGACTTTCCCAATGTAGGTGAGGGGTTGAGGTGGTTTGGGGAAAGTAAAGTCTTTGCTGACTCATCTCAGCATAGAATCTCTAGGATCAGAACTCCTGCTGAGCTACCCTCATTCCTGGTGTCTACCTTGTCTTTCTAAAATGTTCTGTGTCCCACTCATTCACTCATTCTGCAGTATATCTATGCAGGGCTTGCCCTGGGGAAGCTCACTGAGAGCCGGCTCTCATGTCTGCCCTAACTCAGGGAAGGGGTGCTGGGACGTGGTGTCTCAGCTGACCTTTCTTGGCTGTCCATGCAGCTGCCCTACTTAATCGATGGGCCTCACAAGATCACCCAGAGCAACGCCATCCTGCGCTACATTGCCCGCAAACACAACCTGTGTGAGTAGGGCTGGCTGCTGGGAGTGGGGAGACAGTGGCCATCCCCCTGGGCTTGGCTGGGGTCAGAGGCTGAGGGTGAGTCTCTGTTGTGTGGGCTGCAGGTGGGCAGACAGAAGAGGAGAGGATTCGTGTGGACATTTTGGAGAACCAGTGTATGGACACCCGCATGCAGCTCATCATCCTCTGCCACAGCCCTGATTTTGTGAGTTCCCCATGGATCTGGAGGAGACAGGGTTTGGAACAGGAGTTAAACTTTTGTGTTCACATCTACTCTGGGTTTATGTGACAGTTCAACTCTGTAATCGTATATCGATTCTCCAAGGTTTCCTAGCCTACCATTAAACTGACCCTCATAACCCCAATCTGTGGTCCAGTAAACACTGGGAATCGCTCCCCTCATTCTGTGATACAGATTAGATTTCCCAGCGTGGATATTCTGTCCTTGATTTGAGTGTACATTCTAAAATCCCTTTCTTCTCTCTGTCCTTTAACATCTGCCATCAGCTGTCCCTCCCAGATTTGCACACTATAAGGCTGTGTCTTGAGTACACACTCTAATCTTGAAAAAAAGCAGTACAGTATGAGGGAACAGAAAGCAGCCTGGTGCTCAGATATCTGTCAGACTCTTTCCCCAGTGCTGTGTCCTTGTCACCAGCATGCTCAGAAGATTTTCCTAATGGGCAGCTTAGTGTCTTCCAGAAGACCTTTGTCCCTCTTCTGCCTCTTTTTTCCACCCCCTTTCCTTACTGTGTATTGAAATCAGGGCCTTGTACAAAAATGGCTTGGTTCAGGAATGCTTCTATTTGGAAACAATTTAGTTTGCAAACAAAAGCATTCTGAAAAGTTTGCTTGTGTTCCCAAACTCCATGTTGGCTGACAAATAAGACTTCAGACATCTTCCCCACACAAACACATACACAGCCATCTTCCATAAAATCATAAAACAAATTAATCTTATAAACTGAGAAACCACTACACTTGCTAGACGAGTGCTCCTGAACTATATCCCAGTCCTTAAAATTTCTTTTTTTTTTTTTTTTTTTTAATTTCAAGACAGAGTCTTGCTAAGTAGCTCAGGTTGTCCTTGAACTTGCAATCTTCCTTCGCCTCCACATAGCTGGGATGATAAACTTATGCCACCAGGCCCAGCTTCCCTGCTTTTAACCTCAAATACTCCGTAGCCTTGTATACACAGCTCAAATGTCCGTTTTGTGCTTGTGCCCTCTCACTAGGTAGGACTTTGTCTCATCTCTTAATCTGTTGCTATTTGCTTCTTTGCTCAGGCACTCCACCATCTGACTCACGGAACCTGGTGTGGATCACTGGTGACAGGTTCAGGAACACTTGTATTTCTGTGTGATTTCCCATCACTCCCACCAAGTGGGAGTCTAGTAAACAGTGATGCATTAGATGGAGGCTGTGACACTGCCCCAAGGCCCAATTTCAGGGAATATAGTTGCTCACCTCTGGGCAGCAAGGGCCATGCATAGAACTGGCAAGTCTGGCCTCTCAGGGAAGGAACTTGTATCTGAGGATCATGACACCTGACTTCTGTCCCCAGGAGAAAAAGAAGCCCGAGTTCTTGGAGGGCCTCCCTGAAAAGATGAAGCTCTTCTCACAGTTCCTGGGGAAGCAGCCTTGGTTTGTAGGGAGCAAGGTAATGTGGAGGGAGATGGGGAGCAGAAGTTGTCATTCTCCCTAGGTTATGAGCTTCCAGCCCACTCACTGTTGACTCTCTGCAGATCACCTTTGTGGACTTCCTCGTTTATGATGTCCTTGACGTGCACCGTATGTTTGACCCCAAGTGCCTGGAAGCATTTCCTAACTTGAAAGACTTCATGTCCCGCTTTGAGGTGACGCTCTTGACCCTTCTCACTCTTGTGCCCTTTTCTCCTTACCCCTTTCCCTCATTCCTTTCTAGTGCTACAGGTGACCTGAGAAATAACTAATAGGTATCAGTACTGAGCACTGACTATATATGCCAGAGCCTGTGCTCAGAATTTTACATCAATTGTATCAAATTAATCATTGCAACAACCTACAAGGCTGATAGAATTACCAGCTCCACTGCACAGATATGGGAACTGAGGCTAGAGAATAAGTCATTTTTTCCAGGTCTCAGCACCAATGGAGGCTGTGTGGGGTCTTTTTTGAACCCTGGCTTCTAAGGGCAACAGTAGCCATCCCTGTGTCGTGCACAAAGAAAATCCCCAGGCCGTGTGCAGCCTGGGTTTCCAGCCCAGCAGCCTGTGTGGGAGGGAGAGCATGTGAGGTGTGAGCAGCTTGTACTGGGAGGGCTGGGGCAAGGCCGGATGGATGGGAAACACAAACATGCAGACTATTCATACCTGATCAGCCCAGCACTGTGGTCAGTCAGATTCCCAACTGTGGAAGCACTGAAACCCTGTGGTTGTAGTTGGTGCTGGATTGAGTACCCACATGGGCACCCCTGGTGGGTGATTTGGTCTTAAATTGTTCTGTTAGGTGTCCTATCTCTATCCTTTCATCCTTTTCCTCTTCCTCTTCAATATCTCAAGTGTTCTTTCTGTAAAATGGGGTCATACTCCCATTTCCACTGATATTCTCGACATCTTCCTTGATTAAGCTTGATATGAACCCACTGGCACATGCAGAAAAGACCCTCTGCCCAGTCCACCCAGAGACTGAGTTAAGAAAGAAGGGCAGGCATTCTGGACATGGGTGCATGTGGCACACTGTGGGTACTGTGGAGCATAGCTTGCCCCTGGCTCGCAGCTGATCGGGTCCCGCAGAACCCACTTGTTTGTCACCATAAAATCTATCTTATTAGAGACTTGGGAATTTGAGCCATTAATGCAACGGGTTTTTAGCTTGAAATCTGCTTGTTTTCTACATGTGAAAAGTACTGAGTTTTCTCAGCTAGTTGTCATTGGCTCTGGTTCTTGTCCAGACTGAGTGTCCTTGAGGATTGTTCAAGAGCTGGCTTGGAGGTGGGAAGAAAGTGCTGGAGGAACAGATGTGAGAACTGTAGCCTGAGCTTCAGTCCTGCTGGGCCTGGCCTGTTAAAAGTACAGGCAACTGTGGGTTTCTATGAATCCTTTGAAATTAGCTAGGAACTCAGTCTACTAGAAGGAAGGCACATAATACAACCAGGCTTATATAGCTCTGTCCAAATACAGGCGGGGAGGCTTGCCGGGGCAGCACATATACCAGTAGAAGGCAGGAGATAGGGTAGGTTGGTCAAGGTAATTCTGTTATTGACAATAGGAAAAATCTGGACTTTTTTGCCCTTAGAGGATTGATTGGAACCTTGCTCAGCCTTTCTTTTTGGATCCTGTTCCCCTGTCTCCTTTCATTCAGAATTTGCTGATTGGGCTCTGATCCAGTCTGCGCTCAAATATTCTTGGAACCTTAGCTATGCTAGATCCTTCGTCTGTTTGCAAATACAGGCAGGAAGGAGCTTCCTTGTATGAAAAGAAAATACTTGTGCAGAGAGAGAAAGACAGAACCTCCAGCAGGGAAGGCAGAACGAGAGTGCAGTGGAAGAGCTTAGAGTTGCAGAGACAAGGCCAAGTTGCATCCAGCCATGTCCCACTTACTAGCTGTGTACTCACGAGGAAATCACTGAGCCTCTCTGTACCTCAGGTTCCTTCCTGATAAAAGGTGACGGTAGGCCTGATCTTGCAAGGTTGTTAAGTGATTTTCTCAAACTATGTTGTAATTTCTAGTACATATAAATTCACCGTAGCTGGGTATGGTGGCGCACGCCTGTAATCCCAGCACTTGGGAGGCTGAGGCAGGAGGATCACTGTGAGTTTGAGACCAGCCTGGGCTACATAGTGAGTTCCAGGTCAACTACATAGTGAGACCCTGTCTCAACCCCCGCCCCTCAAATTCACCTTTTACAGTGTTCAACCTCCCAGTAGTGACAGGAAATTGAACAGTTCACTCACCAGAGCTGGAGATCTTAGGGCACTGTGTTGTGCTCTAGCCTTTAAGCCTGTGTGGAAGAGCTGTTCCTGGTTAAGGGCTGCTCAAGTTTAATGGAGCAGCAGACCTGAGCTCTGGTTTTCTCTTTTCTTTGCTCAGGGCCTGGAGAAGATCACTACTTACATGAAGTCCAGCCGCTTCCTTCCAAAACCTTTGTTTTCAAAGATGGCAGTGTGGGGCAACAAGTAGGACCCTGCAATTCCAGGATGGAAGGATATGCCATGCCTCTTTGTCCCTACCCTGGGGCATAGCTGGCCTCCTGCATCCATGCATCAGTTTTCTCTTCCCTCTATCCTTTCTACTCTTTTCTCCTCTGCAAGGCCTTTTCAGCTCCCTTTCTTCTGCCACCCCCCCAATTCATGCCTTTTATGTTTCACCTCCCCACTTTACTTTATGGAAGTTCCCTTCTCCCCTTCTTTGTGCCTGACCTGAAACTGATCAGACAGTCCTTCATTCTGATTTGAGGAGGCTGTCTGACACCATGTTCTACCTGTCTGGTTTGGAACCTGGTGTCCCCATTGTGTTGGGTTCCCTGGCTCTGTTTAATCTTCAATAAAACCTAAAAAAATAATTGCTGTGATTTTTTCTTATTTCCTTTGCCTCCCTAGACTCACCCATTGTCATTGCTAATTTGAAGGAATTGTCCTCTGATTTTGGTAGTAGTGGGTTCACAGGGCAAGTGGGATTTTGAGAATTTTTGGTTCCAGTTCTGACATGCAGAGGAGAAAACCCCAGAAGGCTCTGTGGAGAATAAAGGGACTGCTCTGGGCCCACAACTCTCATTCACTACCACAACATTACTGAGGCTTCTGTGGTGAGGCAGGGCTGCATGTCCTAGTCCCTAGGGACCAAGGGAGATTTCCCCCATTAGTCACAGAGCATAGTGATGTGGCCTCTGAGCTCCCACCTTCATCTGCAGAGCATGTCGCTTCTCTGATTTAACCCAGATGAGATGACCTCTGCCTGTTCTCCACCCCTACTCTACCCCTCACCCTGGTGAATTAATACCTTTATGAACATTTGCTAAAGATGAGTTCACACCTTGTAATCTCAAGAGCTACACAATTCCTCAAATTTTCTTCTTTTGCTGCATTTCAACTTGCCCTTTAATTTTTAAATCCATTTCATTTCTAAGCTCCACTTACCTGTCTTGGTGTATTTATTATGCTTTCTAAACTCCTTTAAACAAGATAGTCTTCTGCCCTACAGGACAGTGTTCTGGTAGGTTAATGTCCTTCTGAAGGGTACACCATTGATCCCAGAGAACAGAGTGACTTCAAAGGCCATTTGAGCTCCCAAATGTACCAAGACAATACATGAACCAGGGCAACCAGGCCAGAATGCAGAGACCTGGACATCTGGTCTTATCCTGGTCCAGCCAGCCCAGGCTGTGGTCCTGTGTGGAATCCTCCAAGATCTACTCTAGACACCCTCCTGTCTTGCCATGGAAGCAGGAGATATGTCTGGCCCCGTGGATCCCAAATCTTCCACTCTAGCTCACACTCTAGCTGTGCCACTATACTTGCAGCTAGTCAGCAGGATTGTCTTGCTATATTGTAGTATATTGTGGAGAAGTTCAAACACCCTGTCCTCTATTGTGTCTGATTCTTGGATTTGGATTTGTTAATGTAGTTCTAGGAGAAAACCCCTGGTTGGAACCTTCCAACACTGGTCCCAGAACACCCAATCCAGAAGATGAACAGCGACGAAAGTCAGGAAAAGCTTTAATCAGTGAGGCTTTGCCACTGGGAAGGACAGCTAAAGAGGCTCAAGGTCTGTAAAGACTGACAAAATTGTGGTGTTATAGAAAAGAAGAACAAAGGCAAGGGTTGGGATTTGCATGGCTGGGGGTTTGCATGGCTGGCAGAGTGGGTGATCCTGGTCTAGCAGGTCTGGTTAATCATTGTCTCAGGGCTGGTTGTGCAGATGAAGTCCTTATGGCCCGAGGGGACCATCTGGTTCCCTTGAGATGATTGTCCCTGCTTAGGACAGGGCTGGGGGTCAGCCTGTATTCAGTCATGGAATCATTGCTTGCTCATGGTGGGGGGTGATCTCATGATGGAGAGTTTGGTCTGGGAGGCTCCGCTTTTGTTGGAATCCAAGGTGATGGCAAGATTGGAGTAAGGACTGGAGATTTCTTAGTGCTGCCCCAAGGTGTCTGGAACAGGATATCATAAAACTTGGAAATTGAATGTCCCTGAAAACCTTGCTATAGCTTCCTCTCATCTTGGTACCTTCAGTCATGAAGGAGGAGCAAGATAGGTTAGGTAAATATAAGGCTAATAAACCCTGTATTACCAATTTGCAGACAGACCTTAAGCGATTAACCTGCCCATGGGGATAGCTGATCAAGAAACTGACACAGAACCGGATATAAAATGAAGGTACAGATGACAAACTTTATCTGGCTTTTAGTTGTCCACTGGGCATCTTCAGGCCCAACCTGTAAGTCTCTGTTACAGATTCACACACACACACACACACACACAAAGAATTAAAGACAACAAAACACTAATTGTGTAATTTGCATAATCTTTATCCAGCTCTCTCTCTCTGAAGTGCTCAGGCTCTCAGATTTTTCTAAGGGAAATGTGGAGAATATGTGCGCCCCTGGTGGTGGTGGCGGGGAGTCCTGGAGTCCCCATTTTACTGACACTTGTTTCCGCAGACCCTGGGCTGTCATGGATCGCACAGCTATCACGTTGGCGAGTCCTGTTTTTCTAGTCATGGGCCCTGAATTAAAGTATCAGATTGGGCGTCCCGCTTTTTGGTTGGCCCTGACCTCCCAGAACCCGCAGGGCTGCAGCAGGTAAGGGATGAAGACAGAGATGCAAAGGGGAAAAGGAGGGAGAACAGCTTTGTTCTTTCACCATCTGGGCCAGTCTCCAAGGGCAAGGGCAGCTTCCTGTGTAGCCAGCAGGATGGGGGCGAGGATCCGCCAGCGATACTGGGAGGCCCAACAGCTGAGCCCTGCTTTGGATTCTGGTTTCTGGGACCCCAGACCCGAGGTTTAACTCGCGTCCTCCTTGCCAGGACGGCTCACTCCGAATTGAGCCTTCTGGGTAGGCTGGAGCGGGGGCGGGGCGGGGCGCAGAGAAATAGGAGCGGAAACCAGGCCCCGCCCCTTCTTGCTCCTTGCGCTGTTAAAAGCAGGAGTTCTGTCTGGAAGAGCCCTGTCTGCGGGTCCATAGTGCCACCACCATGCCCGTGACATTGGGTTACTGGGATATCCGCGGGGTGAGCTAGGGGTCCGCCTGATGGGTGGGAGGGCGATTGGGTGGAGAGAAACAGAGCAGCTGGCAGACAAGATTTAGGACATGGATACTTTTCAGGACACGCTAGAGCCTTCTGCTTGTCCCACACGAGGCCTTTACAAGCTTTGAGGGTGCGTTTGTGTGTGTGCGTGCGTGTGTGTGTGTGTGTGTGTGTGTGTGTGTGTTAGGAGGAAGAGGGGTTCTCGTGGAGGAAGTGAAGGTCACAGTGTGAGTCCCTGCACCTGTAATTTCTTTCACGGGTTATCTTTCCCAGCTGGCTCACGCCATCCGCCTGCTCCTGGAGTACACAGACACCAGCTATGAGGAGAAGAGATACACCGTGGGGGACGGTAAGGGCACCCTCCTGCCCAGAAACCCCTGCCCAATCCTGATGACTGGTGCCCAGCAGCCCGTGCCCTGGTCATGTGCGGCAGATGGCCCTAGACCTCTTTGAAGGTGCTGTCTGGTCACCTAAGGCAGGTCTGTGGGAGTGGAGTGCTAGGATACCCTTTAGCAGGTGCCTAAAACTTTTGCAAGTCCTAGTCCTGTTGGGTCCACAGCCCTTACATGCACACTTAACCTTGCATCCTTGGAATGAAGGGCTCAGTGGTTCAGATTCAAGCTGTACAGTCTCAGGGTTCTTTCCCCTGACTCCTTGCGAGAGTACCATAGGAAGCAGCAGTGGACCCAAGAGAGGTTTGTTTTCACTTCGTCTTCTCCACCACAGCTCCCGACTATGACAGAAGCCAGTGGCTGAATGAGAAGTTCAAGCTGGGCCTGGACTTTCCCAATGTAAGTGAGGGGTTGGGATAGTTTGGGGAAAGTACAGTCTTCCCTACCTCCTCCCAGCAGAGAATCCTAGGATTAGAACTCCTGCTCAACTACTCTCATTCCTAGTAGTCTACGCTGTCTATGATGGTGGCTATCCCACTTCATTCACTTTTTTTACTGTATATTTCTGTAGGCTTGCCCTGGGCAAGTGCACTGAGTGCCAGGTCTCACGTCTGCCCTAACTCAGGGAAGGGGTGCTGGGACGCTGTGTCTCAGCTGACCTTTCTTGGCTGTCCATGCAGCTGCCCTACTTAATCGATGGGACTCACAAGCTCACCCAGAGCAACGCCATCATGCGCTACATTGCCCGCAAGCACAATCTGTGTGAGTAGGGTTACTTGGGAGGGGTCGGGGGGTGGCCATCCTGCTGCACTTAGCTGGCGTGAGATGCTGAGGGAGAGTCTGTTTTATGGGCTGCAGGTGGGGAGACAGAAGAGGAGAGGATTCGTGTGGACATTTTGGAGAACCAAGTTATGGATGTCCGCTTTCAGCTTGCCATGGTCTGCTACAACCCTGATTTTGTGAGTTCCCCCATGGAGCTGGATCAGTTATGATCTTCATCAGGGGTTAAACTTTTGCATTCATAGCCACACTTGTCCTATTCAGCATTTGATCTCTTTGGTGGTACTGATTCTTCTAGGTTTTCTACCTTACACTTATAACCCCAAAATTGCGTCAAATAAATGCTGTGAATCAATCTCCACGAATCCTAGGGTACAGTCCAGACTCCCCCTTTGGACAATTTGTTTCATTACCAAAGTTATGTTTTCAAAATTCTTTCCCTCTTTGACCCTTATGTCGGCCGTGGACCCCTTCTGAGTACACCATTTGCCTGCTCCTTAATTCAGTGACTCAAACCTTGAGACAGAAAAGCCCAATATATGGGAATGCAATGCACCCTGTTCTTCAGACATCTACTCAATACTTTCTCCAGTGCTATGTCCTTGATTAATCAGGACGTTTTCCTAGTCGATACCTTAGGGTCAGCCAGAGGGCCTCTGTCTCCTTCCCGCTTCCTTTCAACATGAAAAACACCGGACTTCACCCACATTACTCAAATATCCATTCCATTCAGCCATCCACTAGGTAGAATTTCTTTTTTCTCTCTCCTGTATTCTTTGCCTGCCTGAATCTACCAGGCATCTGGGTCCAGAGGCTACCATGTCCTCATGGCAGTCCTGGGTCTGACCTACAGGATCTGACTTGGACCTAAATGGTGATAGATTCAGACACAGAAATGATTCCCGTGGGATGCCTGTCAATCAATTCTAAGAGGAGAATCTTGTATCCGTTGGAATCTACTAAGTGCTAAAGTACTCAACTGAAGCCTGTATCCTGACTCAGTCTGAGTGTTAGGGAAGATGGTTGCTCACTCCTGGACAGCTGGGGCCATGCAAGGCATTGGTGAGCCTGACCTCCTCTGGCAGGGAACTTGTATCTGGTGATGGTGACACCCGATTTTTGCCCCAGGAGAAAAAGAAGCCAGAGTTCTTGGAGGGCCTCCCTGACAAGATGAAGCTCTTTTCACAGTTCCTGGGGGAGCATCCTTGGTTTGCAGGGAACAAGGTAAAGGGAACAGAAATGGGGAAGAGACATTGTTATTCCTCCCACGTTATAAGCTTCCAGCCCACTCACTGTCAATGCTCTGCAGATCACCTTCGTGGATTTCCTTGCTTATGATGTCCTTGACCAGCACCGTATGTTTGAACCAAAGTGCCTGGAGGCCTTCCCTAACCTGAAGGACTTCATATCCCGCTTTGAGGTGATGCCTCTGATCTCATTCTTGTGTTTCCTTTTCTCCTTGTCCCCTTTCCTAATGCTTTCTTGGTTCTGGAGGTGACATAAAGAATAGTTAGTATCGACTGAACACTAACTCTATATGCCACGACTTGTGCCCAGCATGTATATACCTTGTGTCAAATTTATCATTATAACATAGCTACAAGGCTAATAGAATTACCAGCCCTGCTGCACACATAAGGGAACTAAGATTGCAGAGGGTAAGGCATTTGCTGAAAGTCCCAGTGTCAGTGGAGGTTGTGCTGGGCTCCCAGTCAGCCTTTGGCTTCTAGGGGGCAACTGAGGGAGGTGGTTCTTCCTGTTTTGTGCTCTGAGAAGGAGCTTCGGGCCCTTGTGCAGCCTGGGTTTCCAGCCCAGCGCCTTTTGCAGGAGGGAGAGCGTGTGAGGAGCGTGTGCGGCTGGCGTTAGGAGGGCTGGGACAGGGCTGCGTGGATGCGATACACCGAGATGCAGACGCTATGGACATCTGATCTGCAGAGCACTTTGCCCTGTCAGACCTCCAACTGGGCAGCACTGAGACCCCGTGGGTTGTAGCTGGTGCTGGACTAAGTACACATACGGGCGCCCTGTTGGAGGCTTTGTCTTGACCCACTCTGTGGTTGGGGACATTCCTCCTGGCCCTTCTCCTTCCCCTGCTTTCTTCTAATGCCCCGATTTTCCACTTGTGAAGTGGGCAGTACACTAGGTTGTCCTAGTCTTCACTGACTCTCCACTTCCTCTGTATGAGGCTCAGAGGGAGATGCAGAGACCCCTCAGCCCTATCCTGGGACTCAGTGTAGCCGAGGACAGCAGGCATGCCGGATTGTGGGGTACACGTGTCACCATCTGGACCTCACCTCCTAGCTAATCGTGTGTCACCCAGAGTCCACCTGTGTGACCTGAGCAAGCCTATTTCATTAGAGGCTTGGGGACTTGAGGCCTTAGTCTAACTGGTTTTTCAAGAGTCTGCTTTCCTCTTGCACCCCGCATGGAGTGGTGTGCTTTCTCAGCTGGTTCTCATCAGCTCTGGTTCTGGTTCAGGCAGAGTGGCCTTGAAGATTGTGCAAGAGCTGGCATGATTGTGGGGAAGGGTGGGAGGGAGCAGAGTGCTGACATCTGAAGCCAGCTGTGCCTTACTTGTGAGCTGGAAACTCTGGATCTCTGAATCCTTTAGATTTAGCTGGTCCACCTTTCCTGAGAAGATGGCACACAGCACATCTGAATGAATTCAATGTATATTGTGCTGTACCACGGCTAGAGAGGAAGTATTTTGGGGCTTGGTGTAATTTGGATCAGGTGTCAAGTGTAGCCGTTTCAGCTTTCTAATTTAGGTGAGTGTTTAGGCATGGTTGGTCCTTTCATTGCGGGTCCTCTTCCCCTTCTCCGTTTACATCCAGGATTTGCTGAGTCACTGGGTGAGATCTGGGCTCTTCTCCAAGATACACAGGCATATTCTCAGCCCCTTTGTTTTGCTAGATCCTTCTTCTGTATCATTGAAGGCAAGCACTAGCCTCAATATGAAAAAGGAGAGTTTCTGCAGATCAGGAGGGGGTAACAGAGCCTCTTGGGTGGATAAGCGGGGAGTATAGCGGAGAGAGCATAGAACTGGAGAGACAGAGCCTAGCTAGCTTCGCCCAGCCTTTTGTCTCTTAGTAGCTATGGGAGGATGAGGAAATTGTGTTCATTAGTTTCCCTCTGACATATGGTGATGGCAGGATCTATCTTGCTGGGTAGTTGGGTGAATTTTCTACATCTATATTTTAATCTTTAATGGATATTCTTGGTGTGGGTTACTGGAACTTAGGGGGGCTGCAGACCTGAGCTTTAACTTTCTCTTTCCATTCAAAGGGCCTGAAGAAGATCTCAGCCTACATGAAGTCCAGCCGCTTCCTTCCATGTCCTATGTTTCTAAAAATGGCCAAGTGGGGCAACAAATAGGACCATGTGATACCACAACACAGAAGGGGATCCATTGTTGCACCTGCTGGCCAAGGGGCCTGGATGCAGCTGGCTCCCTGAATATCAGTTCTGTCTTCTCAGTACGTTTTTCTTCTTTCCACTCCTTTCTTTTCTGAAGGCCTTATTGGCTCCCTTTCAATACTGCTCCTGGATGTACTTCTGCAAAGTTGCCTTCCTTTTCCCTTCCCGAAATCCAACCATATTTTTCATGCTCTGTTTTGAGAAGCCCACCTGACACTGAGCTTCCCAGAACTACCTGAACGATCAGTACTGCCTGCTACTGTCTGGTGTGTAAGACCGAGCTCTCAGTGCTGTGGCTATCCAACCCCTGGTTTTCCTTGATCTGGATATTCCTCTTCTGTGTTTTCAGGATGTTTCTCCATTAACATCTCCCACTCTACTGCAGTTGGTGTATGTGTCCAACTCAGTCATCAGTTTCTTGAGGAGAGGATCCAGACCATGTTGGACACTTTCTCTGATATGTATGACATTGCCTGACATAAATCAACGTTCAGGAAATTTGGAAACTTGAAAGAATTGCTCTCAAGGAAGTCTTAGTGGGCCTGCACAGCCAATATTAGAATTTAGAGCTCTGGGAATAGCTATGTTATAGTCTGAGGAGGTACAGAATAAGGTGCAAAAGATTTCACATGGCCAGGTATTGGAGTCTGAGCTACTTGCTGTCTGTCACATGAGCATTAAGAGGCTCCAGCTGCCTTGGAACAGAGTGACTGGAGATGTGCAGGCCTAGGTTGCTGGGTAGCAGTGCAGTTTGGGGCTGTGACATTTTAGATCAGGTCAGCCATAAAGGAGAAGGATTAATTGGAGAAGCATCTGGTGAGCAGCTTCCTGAAGCAGCAGTTCTACCATGGATTCTGGCCTCGGTCAGGCACTGACTAAGTTGTAGCTAGTAACAGGAAGCAGATTTGAGGAGAGTCCTAATGAGCATTTCTCCATATGATCAATTGCCTCCTGCAGTTAAGAAATGGGAGAGCAATAGGTGTGATGTTCAGGGTCACTGTAAAATAAATGATTAATAAAAATATAAAAAACAATGTCATGAAAGCTAAAAGTTCATGAATCTGATAAGATAGAAATTACTTAAACCAACAGTTGTTAAATTTTAACTTAAAGATAGACATGATAAAATATGTAGAAAAAATAGACGTTAACATGAAACTCTGATAAAAGTTAAGCAGATAAATACAACTATTAAACCAGAGTAAAACAGATTCAGATCTATAGCAGAGGTCAGCAAACATTTTCCACAGTGGGCCAATCCTTTATAGTCCCTCATAATTCTTCTACTGGATTGTCCTCATAATTCTTCTAGTAAATGGTTATGGCTGTGCCCCAAACAGAGCTTTATTTACAAACCAAACAACTGATTCAAATATGGGCAAACAATTTGAATAGATATTTCTCCGGAGAAGATATACAAACGCCAATAAGCAGATGAAAAGTTGCTCAACATCGCTACTAATTAGAGAAATAGAAATCATTCCTTTCTGGAATTGAGCATTTCTGGTGAGAAGGTTTGTTCCAGTATGACTTGAATTCACTTGTAGACCTTTCTTTACTGAGGTTTTTCCAGACAAGAGTAGCATTTGAGTTAGTAAAGAGGATAGCCATCATCAATGTGAGTAGGCATCGTACAATCAGTCAGGGTCCTTACAAAAATAGAGAAGAGGTGGATTTGCTCTTTCTTTGCGGCATCTCTCTTCTCTTCTGGAATATCTGCACTCCTGGTTTTCTGGCCTGAAGATATAATTCGGAATTTACACCATCACACCTCAATCCTATCTTCATTCTCAGACCTATGGATTCATACATAGTACAGCACAGGCTTTCTTTGCTTCACTAGCTTGTAGATGGCACATCGCAGGATTTCTCCATCTTTGTAATCACAGGAGCCAGTTGCTAATATAGGTATGTGTGTATACATACTGTATAAGCAAAATAATGTATCTAAATCATTTTTTGTTTGCATGTAGAACTGTGTCTAGTATACCTAGCAGAAACATATACAAATTGACTAGAATAATCATGAGTGAACTGGTAAAGGCCAATCCAAACAGGAAATGCTAGAGGATACTCATTTATTTGGAGACATTTTCTGTTTGGGAGGGATTGGCTAAAATGTCTTATAATAAAACATCTTTCCTTATGGTAAATCTCCTTGCTCACTATCAATATTTTAATCTTTCTGTAAAAACACATAATCTCTCTGACTGCACATTTTGCCTATTCATGTGCACGAGGGTGTCTGGGAAGCTGTGAAGGGTGGGTGAACAGTGGGAAAGGAGCTGTGTCTTGTTGACCTTCATCATTTCTGTCCATGGCCATGGAACAATTTAGGCGCTTAATATATTCAACTTGTGGACAGTGCCAGGAAGGAGGGCATTTAATGCAAGAAGAGTCCCAGTCAAGCCATTTTAAGTTGGCAGAGACCAGTGGGAGTTTTCTGCACATATTTTTCAGTCATGTCGTACCTTTAAGAACATAAGTTGAGTTTATTCTTCCTGGCTGTACCCCAGCAGCTCTCAAAGAATCACTACACCAGGGCTAGGATTAGGCTGTTTGGCCTTGGAACAGGATTGCATGGGAGGCCAGCTGTGTGACCACCAGAGTCACATCCTCCCTAATCTGTACCCTGGAACACTGGCTGCCCAGCCCGTCCACCCGATCACCAAGTTCTCTGCCCAAGTGTCTCTCTCTCTTTCCTGATCTGTACCTGATGCCACAGTGGCTGCCTTGAGAGTCTGATGGCTTCTGGGACCCCCTGCAGCAGCCCTTTCTGCTTCCTTGTTTCCAAACAATGGCCGCTCTGGTCTTCTGCCTGCTAGCCAACATTTCTAGGACAATATTTTTCCAATTACAGCATTTGGCCCCTTCTTAGTCACTTTCTCCTCCTGGGACACATTACCTAACACTCACAATGTAATGTAAGAGAGGTTTGTTTTGGCTCAGTTTCAACAATTCCGGTCCATGTTTGGTAGGTTTAAACATGGTAACTTGGCTCTTCTGACCAGGCTCCACTTCCAACAACACACTTAGCTCTGAATTAATCCCGGAATGAGTAAAATGCTCCATGATCCAATCCTCTTAAAAAAAAAAACCCCACATTGAATTGGATCTTACTTTTCTCAGCTTTTTGGGAATGGAGGATGTGCTCTGTTGTCTCATGGAAGCAGGTTTGAATGGGCCAAGGGTGCACTATAATCAGGCCCTGCCTTTTTCTGCCCAGCTAGCTTCATAAAGTCAGAGCCCATTCATGATGGTGGCTGACTTCTGAGTCTACACCTCCCAGCAGTATGTAGTTCAGGCTGTCCTTGAACTCATGGCAGTCCTCCTGCCTCAGCCTCTCGAGTGCTGGGATTACAGGTGTGTGCCACCACACCTGGAAAATCCGTATATATTTATATATTTTACATCATATCTATTTCTCTAGTGAACACTCATGATACACTGAGATTGAACAATCTGAAAAATAAATTAAAAAGCATTCTAGCCCGGGGTGGTGGCACATGCCTGTAATCCCAGCACTCAGGAGGCTGAGGCAGGAGGATTGCTGTGAGTTTGAGACAGCCTGGTCTACGTAGTGAGTTCCAGGTCAGTCTCAACTACATAGGGAGACTCTCAATAAAAAGATAAAAGCATTCTCATCTATAATACCTACAAAAATAAAATTATATTTGAAATTATATTTTTCATTTGTAATATTTGTAATACCTACAAAAAGTAAAACATCTAAAAATAGGCTTGACAAGAGGTGAAATATCATTATAATGAAAATAATACAACACGAATGATAGAAATTGAAAACACACATGCACAAATGGAAAGGCATTTCGTGCTCATAAAATGGAAAAATTAATATCATTAAAATGCCTTTATATAAACTATATAAAAATCAGTCATTAAAATATCTGCCAAAATGCTGCCATTCTTCACAGAAATGGAAAAATCAATCCAAAAAGTGATATGAAACCACTAAAGACCTTTATACCAATCCTGAAAAATAAGAACAAGGCTGGAGGTATCACTCTACTTTGTGATAAACTACTGTACTACAAAGCCATAATAATCAAACAGCATGGTATTGTCATAAAAATAGATACAATGATCAATGAATCAGAATAGAGACCAAAGTAATAACCAACTATTTATTTATTTATTTTTTTGGTACTGGTGATCAAACTCGGGTCCTTGTGCTTGTGAGGCAGGCGGTGAAACCACTGAGCTAAATCCCCAGCCTGTCAACTAATTTTTAACACAGGTTCCAAGAACACAGAATGGGGGAAAGGAGAATAAATGTGCTGGTAAAACTGGAAATCCATTCTTTTTACTCTAATAGCTTAAAAAAACCTTTTTGTGCATTTTAAAAATTGGTACATGCTTGCCAGACATAACGGTCACATTCATTATGGGAATTTGTACCTGTTCATAAAGAAAGTAATCAATAGAGCGGAGAGACAACTGATGGGATGTGAAAGAAATATATGTAAACTATTAAACCAAAACAAACCCAAATACTCTTGATTTAAAAATAGGCAAAAATATGAATACAGATTCTCAGAAAACATACAAATGATCCATGGGATATGAAAGATGTTCAGTATCTTTTATATACCTATAGTTATCTGGTTGTACAGTTACCAGGGAAATGAAAAATCAAAACCATAATGGGATACCACCTCATCCCATGTAGAATGGCTATTATTAAAAAAAAGAGGAAAAAACTTGCCAGCACAGATGTGCAGAAATGGAACTCTTATACATTGTTTACAGGAATGTAAACTAGTACAGCGATTTTAGGAAACTGTGGAAATTCCTCAAGAAATTAAAACCATTATATAATCCAGCAATTCCTCTACAGACTCTTTTTTTCAAAGGAAATGAAATCAATATTTTGAAGAGATATTGGCATTCTTATGTTCTAGCAGCCCTATTCACAATATCCAAGATACAGAATCAACCAAAGTGCCCATCAGCACATGAATGGGTAAAGAAAATATAGTACATACGCACAATGGAATATTACTCAGCCATAAAAAGATGAAATCCTGTCATTTGTGGTACTATGGATGAACCTGGGTGTTATTATGCTAAGTAAAATAAGCCCAGCACAGAAAGACAAGTACTGCATGATTGGATTTGTTTGTGGAATCAAAAAGAAAAAAAAAAGCTAATCTCACAGAAATACAGAGTAATGTTTAGCAGAGCCTAGAGGAAAGATGAGTGTGGACTGATTGAGAATACAATGGGTACAAAATTACATCTAAATAAGAGGAATAAGCTTTAGCATTTTATTGCATAATAGGCTGATATTATTTCACACTTATACAGGATGTGTCAAAGTAAAGAGAAAAGTGATTTAGAATGTGCTCAACAAAGAAACGATCAATATTTGAAGAGATGGATATGCTAAAAACCCTGATTTGATTATAGAATGATATATCAAACATCTCATGATACCCTATAAATATGTACAATTAGTATGTATCAGTTGCAAATAAAACTTTTTAAAAATGTAAAAAAATAGTAAGCTTAAAATGTTAAAGAATAGAATAAAGCAATTTCAGGATTCATTTCATGTGGTTAATGCAAGTCTTAGGTGATGAATTAATTAATAATATATGTATGTAGATTGTGGATCACATAGTATGTGTATTTTTATAATTTTTTATTTTGATATAATAACAGACATTGGGAAAATTTGAAACAAGAGTGTAAGGAGCCCCTACATACCCTAATTGTTTGCTGTGTCTGTTGCAGAAGGAATCGGTAAGTGACACACAGAGAGGCAGCAGAATGGAAGTAAAATAACAAATTTACTCATTGATGAGGGTCGATCACACATAAGCTGTGCCTGGATTGACAACGCACTGGGTTACAACTCCTCCTTTTATAGGGTTTCACAGCCTTGACTTTATTTGAGTGGTCACATTTCATTCTCACAGTTCAAATCACGGTCACAGGATAGTTAACTTTCAATCCAGATATACTTCCTTGTAGCTAGTTGAGTTTACCTTTGAGATTCGCCTAGTTATCTATCCTAGCCCATAGGAAGGGGTGTTCAGAGTCAGGGGAGCAAATGTTAGCAATGGGTTCTTTCATCTCGACACTTTTGTGATCGTGTGGCTCCAGTCTCTTCAGAGCTCAAGGTCTTGCTGCGTCCTGTTATCTCAGGGTGGGACCAAATGCCTCATTCAGAAATTAGCGCCTTCAGTGCCTGGTAGTTCTGAGCTAAACAAAGCAAACTGCTGTTAGAGATGGCAGAAGCCATTTTACATTGTAACGCTTTATAGGTTTTTGTTATTTATAAAAGTTTTCCCTATCATTTCCACATGCCCTTCTCTTCCCTCTCCCTCTCTGTTCTCCAATCTGTCTCATTGTCTGACTCTAGCCTTAGCTGCAGTGTGCAAGTACAAATGCAGTTATAATTAAAACTTCATGTTCTTTCCCTAAGGTGCAAGGCCTTGTTCTGGATTACACCCCATAAGGGACAGTGATTTACAATCACCTGTACTCTGTTGGTTCCCCAGGCTAGGTCTTTTATGCTGGGCTTATGTGGAGTTGATGACAGTGACAGTTTATGTAACATTTTCCTTTTTGGAAAGCTGTGAAATGTCAGGCCTCAAATTTGTGAAGAGCAAGTGTACTTTTGTCTTATTATTGTTCTTTGTGATGCAATATGACCTCCATCAGATCTTAATTTCTTTCAATTATTTTTATTTTTTTGTGTGTTTGTTCTACTTGGTTGTACAATTAACATGTAGATAGGAAAAAGTGCTCCTTTAATCAGAGGAGTCATATGTACTAATTTTAAAAATTCTTTCTTAGGTCTGATTTTTATTAATTTCAGTTTCTTTTTTTGTTTTTGTTGTTGGAATAATGCTCTGTCATTACAGGCAATATTTTTGGAACTTCAACTATTGGGGTCATAAGCATATTGGTGAAAGTTTCAATATTTTCTCCTTGTTTTTTTTTTTTTATAATTTTTATCTTAAATTTTGTTGATACTCAGTTTATTTTTTTTTTTTTTTTTTTTTTTTTTTTTTGTACCAAGGATCAAATTTAGCACCTTGTGCTTGCGAGGCAGGCACGTTGCCACTGAGCTAAAGCCCCAGCCCTGATACTCAGCTTTCTGAAAATGAGTTTATATTACCATGTTCATATCTGAGACATGTAGGAAACTTTTTTCTTAAAACCATTTTGGCAGCATCTTGTAAATAGTGATTTTAATTTTTTTTACATTTAAGGTATTGTTTCTTTTCTGGGTCTGCTAAGTTTATTCAGATAGTAATTCTTAGTAACTTTTCTCTCATTGCTGAGACAAAATATGACTCCCAAAATTAAAGGAGGAAAGGCTTATTTAGCTCAGTTTATAGAGGTTTCAGTCCATAATTGGCAGGGTGGCATGGCGTACAAACATCAAAGAGCAGAAACAGTTCATGGTTGGCAGAAGGTAGCAAAGCAACAAGGATGACCACAACTCTTTCTGTCCCTTATATCTTATCCAGGCTACTTGGGCTGGGTAGCACTCACACCCTTAATCCTAGTGCCCTTGATCCTTGCCTAGCATTGTACCATGAATCAATCTGAGAGTCACACAGTCTAGATCCAGATACTGCTGAAAGAGCCCCACCTATGACTGCTTGAGGCTTTTGGGGGACATCTAAACATAAGCCATAACATTTTGCCCAGGCCCCACAAAGACTCATGCACATCCCTTTATGCGAAAGGCATTTAGTCCATCTCTAAGAGTTGCTACAGTCCTAACAGTTGTATTGTTGAAAAGTCCAAGTCCAAAGTCTCCTCTGAGATTTAAGGCAAATTCTTAGCTGCAGGAACCCATACAAATGAAAACAAAGTTAAACACTTGCAACATTCAATGGCACAAGATAGACATTTCCATTCCAAAAGTTTCCAACAAGGGGATAGCAAGGAATAGGAACAAGACAAGACCAAAACCCAGCGGGGCAAACATTAAGCCTCACAGTTCTACTTCCAGCATCCCTGGTAACCTGTGGCAAGTTGTGACCTCCAAAGGGCTTGGGTGGCTCTGTCACTATGGCACAGTCAGTGGTTATAACTCCCATGGCTTCTCTCTGGGGCTGGCTCTGCTCTCTCCTTGCAGTTTTCCTCAGATGACCCAGGTTCCTGACCTCCAAATTTCTGGGGTCTCTATTGTACCTTTCGCCTCACACTCACAGCTTCACCTACTACCCTTTCAGGGGCACACTGCCCAGCCTCCCAGGCTTTCTTCTGAAATCTAGGTGGAAGCCTGACCCCACAACTCTTGCATTCTGTATGCACCTAAAACCAGCACCATGTGGATGATGCCAAGGTCTTCTGCCAGCTGGAGCAGTAGCCAGGCTTCCTTCTCTCTTGGCTGTAGAGGTCAAGTGCCTAGGAACCAAATCCCCAGGAAAACTTCTCCAGGGTACCACCATTCTGGAAACTGGCCCTCTGGGGCTCTCTTCTTAAAGCAGTCTTTTGCCTTTGCAACTCTAGGCTGCAAAGGCTGGAGTTCTATTGGTTCTTGTAATGTCCTCAGGCCATCTTTTCTATTGTCTTCTGAAACACTTGGCTTTTTCTTGCTAGTCTCTTCAGCAACCAATTTCTCCTCTGTTCCATCTTTGTAGGCTGCAAGTTTACTGGAGCTTCTTTTTTAGCTAAACTCTCAAAATTTTGAATCACTCTGCTGGGCTCTCTGCTCTTGATTCTCAGCATAAATCTGGCTAAAAGCCCCCCACAGTAGCCATGCCACCACCTCAACATTAGACTGCCTGGAAATTTCTTCTGCAAGGTTAGTCTGCAACCCTTATTATCAGTCTCAGGCAAAGTCTCTGGACAGGAGCAAAATGCAGACAAACTTTCTGCCAAGACATAACATACATTGTCTGGAGTCCAACAGCCAGTGCAGTCCTTCTTCCCGCTGGAAACCTCCTGAGCCCAGTCTTCACTGGCAGCATATCTATCAGCATTCTGGTCCTCTGAGCTCTGATCAGAATCTCTCATCAAATACAGCCTAAGGCATTCTAATTCTACTTTTCAGCTGGCATCTCCAACCCTTTCTTAACTCTTCCCCTTCCCACAAGCCAGCTCCAAAGGCTCCTAAATCACATGGTAGGGTATAGTCACAGCAACGACCCCGCTTCTCTGGTACCAAATTCTGTCTTAGTTACTTTTCTCCCATTGCTGACATAAAATACTCAACATGCAAAGTTAAAGGGGAAAAGGTTTATTTAGCTCACAGATTGTAGCGGTTTCAGTTCATAATGGGCTGGCTCCAAGACAGGGTGGCATGGCACACAGCATCTAATAGGAGATCAGTTTAGAGTGGGCAGAAGACAGCAAAGCAGCAAGGGACCACTGTAGCACTTTCTGTCCCTTATATCTTATCCAGGCTACTCAGGACGGGTAGCACTCACACCCTTAATCCTAGTGCCCTTGAGCCTAGCATTGCACCATGACTCAATCCGAGAGTTACACACACACACACACACACACACTCTAGATCTAGGCACAGCTGAAAGAGCCCCACCTATGACTGCTTGAGGCTTTGAGGGGACATCTAGACACAAGCCATAACACAGTGCTTAAGAAATTTTGAAAAGATTTCCTGAAAGGAGGGCACATTTTAATTTGCCTATTATTTATTTCTAATAAGTTGTATTTTTAAAAGAAAAATTCTGATTTAATTTTATGTAGAGTTTCTGTGAATTTTCCTTGAAGGTGTTAGATATTAGCTGCAGAGCTTAAAGGGATTATGGAATCCAGCCCAGAGGTCATCATCGATAAGCTCTTGGCCAGAATGACCAATATATGTTGATTACCCGGCCGAGTATTTCTTTAAACAATGAAAACTGGCCCACATTGTTGGAACTAAGCACATGAATATCAAGTGTATCAGGCAGCACTGAATGAATTTCTGCAGTCACCAATGGCTACAATCCCTTGCTTCAGACCACTGCCCAGTGTCCCTAATCCCAACCACTTCCTCTTGCTTTTCAGAAATCCATGTCACCCTTCAGATGATCCTCAGGGGGGCCTGCCTTGGGAGCCTGCTGGTGCAGCCCTTGCCCTGCCTCTGAGAGGTGCTCTCCTCCTCTGAAAGGCCCTGTTCTCTGGGCTCCACCTTCCCAGCTCCTCAGTGTCCTTGTCCTGGCTAGCAAGACCTCCTTGTCTTGTGCTTGACTCTCTACCTCCATTCCTTTCAGGGTATAAAGACATAAGGATGTGTTTCACTTTCCTGAAGTTCCCATCTGACTTCTTGTCTCTAACAGCTAACTACAGTGAACTTGAAGGACTCTTTTTCACAGGACCTGTGGCATGATCTCTTTTTTTTTTTCCAATAAAGAAGGGACCAGATGAAAAGGATGAAAAGGAATGTACAATACGTGTACTATGTCTTTCAAAATTATTATTTTAATTTATGCTACTTTTAAAAAAGTTTCCTCCTGATGGAATCTATATTTCTTTTGAAATTCAAGGTGTATATAATTAAAAATAGCAAACCCTTTAGGGTTAGAACAATACCAGTTCAGAGGTCCAGGAGCTGTGCGAGGGCATGGCTCTATTGCATCTCTGTGGACAAATCTGCAGGGAAAGTAACTTGAGGTCAGAGGCTGCTTCCTGAGCCTGGTCATAGTGTCTGGAGGCCTGAGCCTGGAGGCTGATCCTGTCTGAATTGGTGGGGGGCATATGCAACAGGGACTACACTATGCTAGCTACCGGGAAGTGGTCTCTGAACTGACCATCTGATTTCTATTAATTATTGTGGATAAATTTCGATTTATTGTTATGGATAATTATTTTGGTGCACTAGTCTCAGGCCGAGGCACCCCTTATAGGCCTCACCCAGGAACTCTAACTCTAGGGGTGAAGACTGAGCAACGCCAGGAAGGGAAGGAAGGGAAAGAAGAGACAACCACACTGATTTCAACAGCCAGCTGTAGCCAAGGGCAGTTGTCAGCTCCTAGAGGACCCAGCTAGTTGGGTAAGGGAGCCACTGCCCAGGCCGGAGAGCAGAAGAACCCAGCTAGTCCTACTTTGGCTTCTGGGCGCCCAAACCTGGCTCCTGGAATCCTCCCGCCTAAGACAGCAATAATTCCTGCTTTTCCTAGTGACCTTGGCTCAAGCTAGGGCGCCCCGGGTTGGCTGGAATTGAGGGCAAAAATTTTACCCCCTTTTCCAAGTCAGTCCCTTTAATTTTAACAATGGTAGTAGAAAAAGGAAATGTCCATAACTTAAAGGAACTCCCATAACTAACTCAAAGTCAAGTTTAAAAAAATCCTTTCCACTTAAAGAAAGAAGGCACCATAAAAAATTTCAGGAATTGTTTATAGAAGTGTGTTCAATATACTCTGACCCTTTTGATTTTAATATTTGAATCCAAATCTGTCACATATTTAACAACTCATTTGTTTACAACAAAAGAAAATATATTTTATTTTCCCAAGTATATTAAACCGTTTGTCTTTCATCAGTTAGAAACTCAACTGGCTTTAACTAAATGCTAATGAAGAGGAACATAGATTATACAAATTCTTTTACATTAAAACAAATTACATAGACGTGTATACAAGCAAGCCAAATATATATGCACATATGCTACTTATACAACAAAGTCTGAGGAATTTAAACTCCTGGATCACATAATACCTTAGCTAAACTTTTTACCCATAGAATAATTCCTTGGGAGTAGATATCAGATGAAATAAAAACTTTTGTTAGAGAATTTAGGCCCTTTAATTAATGTTATTTTCTTCTTGGGTTTTCTCTCAAAAGATAAGTTGTTTACTTTTTGTATTTATAAACATCAGACTTTCAAGCCGTTTCACTACAGTTTTCTGAAAAAAAATTCATTTCTTCAGGTCTTTACACATACCTGGCTGGGAGAGGCATTAGCTAGGAGCTTTTCTGTTTCTTCCTTCAAAACAAACCCAGCAGGCCCTGGGTGTTCCTGTACCAGGGACCTCACAGCACGGCTACACAGTGAAGGCTGGTATTTTCCCTCCAACCCCAGGAACCCAGAAGAGGCTCTAGGGCATTCCTGCTACCATCTGAACTGACAATTTGATTCCAGAATACTCTCTAGCTTTCAAATCAAACAAATTTCTCCCATATATTATCTTTTGGTACAACTCCTGCAGTTTGTTCTGATGAAAACAATTCCTAAGGCATAGGACAGATGTGTCTTGTTGATTGTGGGACTGAATTAATAGCTACCAGGTTTTAGCACTTGACAGTAATTCTGAATAAATATTTCTAGATATACCACATGGTCTGCAACTTCAAAAGCTACAAAGCTATCAGATGTTCCTGCAATCTCTTCCACAACTCCCTTCAGGCAACACACTCTGTACTCTGTATTTCTCTTATCCAGGAATTGATCAAATGATTCATGGCACTGAGCTGTTAAATGTTCTTATCCACAAGACTAATTCAGTAGTGGAAGCCTCAAGCTGCCCTAGAGGATAAAGGCATAAAAAAAAAAACCTGTTACCTTCAGTTAGCAATCCACCATCACAGCCAATATGGAGAATCCTGATCCCAGAAAAAGGCTTTCCATGCTGGTGGTGATTAGCAACAACTTTCACAAGGTGTTGTGCAATGGAAATGGTACTTTTAGTTCATTCATAGAATGAAGGAGTGCACACCTCCCCACTTGTGAGCCAGAGCCAGGAAGAGTTTTACTTCACTGCTGTTGGTTGTGGTTTGTGAAACACACGGTAATTTTGACCAAGGAGATCCATAGATTTGCAATCTATTCAAATAGGAAAAGGTCATTCTATAGCAGCGGCGGCGAACCTTTTAGAGCTTTCAATGATACAACCAGCCTGCTGCAGCACACAGACCGTGGGTTTGCCACCACTGTGATTTAAACCACATGGTTCTGTACTAGTTAAAACTGTGGTTTAATCAATTGAGTCCAACACAGTTTATTCTCTGAATAAATTGTCCAAGAGTTTAAATAATGGATGTTCTATGTGCATGTCTTAACACATCTAAGCACTCTTGAGAGACTACTGGAGGAGCTTAGGGACAGACTAGCATTTCTTACCCTCATCTTACTGACAAGTTGGAGCACATGTTTTGTTGTTGTGTCTTGTTTTTAGTGTCCTGATTTTTACATTACTGTACAGGTAAACATTCTGAGATAGATAACTATGCTTTAAGTACTTTTTAGAGGTATACTTCTGTTTTTATAAGATGACTAAATTTGCAAGACACAGTAGATTTTAGTTGTCCCAAGTGTGTTACAGCCTGAATGATATCAAACGGCTGACCGGTCCACATAATTGTACTATCTTTAATTTATTCCTCTGCCAGGGAGCAGATTTTTAGCTGAGATGGTATGTTGATCAGTTTTATGTTACTGTAACTGTAAATTTGTATAAATCTGAGTTCTTTTGTCTCCCAAAATTGAAGAATGAATTCGAGGACAAAAAGAGTAATTTAAGAGGGTGTTTATTAGAAATAATAATAAGCAAAAGCTCTTGGTGGATACCATGAAGAGGGTGTTGCATCCATTCCGTCTGGGTCTAGGGTCCCCTGACTCACCCTAACTGGGCTTGTCTCTTTCTCTTACATAGAGGAAGGCCGATGCAAAGCAACTCCATTACAGGTATTGCAAGAGAAAGTGATACAAAGCAACTCCAGAGGAGTATGTGTGTGGGGGTCCAGAGCTGGAACACCTTCAAATTTGGGGCTATGGTCCTGTTTTATGGGATAGGAGCCCATTTCCACCACCTCTGAGGGTGACTACTTGACTGATTATTGGACTTGTTGCTAGGGGACTAGGTTTTGTGGACTAGGAGGATAATTTTTTTTGGGGGGAGTACCAGGGATCGAACTCAGGTCCTTGCGCTTGTGAGGTAATCACCAGAAACAATGAGCTAAATCCCTGGCCCAAAGAGGGTAATTTTGATTGAAGAAGTAACCTACTTAAAGGGGCACTTGGGTGGGTCCATGTCAGCTACATGGAAGGTATCAAGCTGCAGGCTTTTAGCTCAGTGCTGGCTGCCATCAAAAGGCTATTTCCTTTTTACTTCTTGAAGGGGTCTGGCTCCTCAGTCTAACGCTACCTAAGGTCCTGACTGTCCCTACAAGGTAAAAGTAGTCCTACATGATTTCTTTGTCTTGGCCTTACCTAGATGGCAGAGCACAAGGGCTTGTTTAAAAGAGCTCAAAAGAAAACTGGTCATCTTGCATCTATTTCTCTAGATCTGGTTGAAATCTGGGGTCTGGAGTCAACTGTTTAATCTGTTAACTAAATTAGCACTGTCCCTGGAGGGAAGAGTCTTTATCTCTATTCTCATCCCAACTTTCTATCCTCTGTTCCTGTATTTTCTGTTTCATTTCTCAGCTTAACTGGCTGCTTGCTTAACCAGCTTGTATTAGCTTTTTTATCTGACCCTATCCTTAGGCTCCATTAATCACCTACTTATAATAACTAGACTAAACTACTACATTCCCCTCTGAACAAGTGTTCCTAATTGCCCTTATGGGAGAAAGGGGGAAGACCAATTTGGCTGTTTCAAGCTGAGAAGGGTACACATAGGGGAGAGGGCATTCAGGGATTTTCTTCAGAGAACTAATCTAAGGAGGCCTAGGTAGAGGTTGAGTTGAGGTTCAGCAGCGATGGACTCGCTTTAAGGCGACAATCCAGTGGACCTTGGTAAAGCACAGTGGCATATTCATCATTGGTTCTATCTGCGTGACTGCTTGGAGTTTGACAGATTCCAGGCGAGAAGGGACAAGTTTTACCAAGAGATCAAGAATGTACAAACCAAACATGAGAACCAGAACAAAAAGGTGAAGGTGTGTTATTAGGGAAGCCAGGTGTACATGTTGTCCTTAAAGGACCCGAGTAGGCACTGTAAACAGCTGGGTCCTACACTTGCCTGCTCAAGAAGATTATCTATAAGTTTGATGTTTTCTTTTCTGATTTTAAGGTCTTCCTCGGCCTGATGTGTTATTTATCTAAAGTTGATGAGTTTTATTTATTAGTGAGCAAGCCCCTCCAGTTTCAGGCCAGTTTCAGGTGAGGATTCTGTGGTTTTGAAAGACTATTTGGCTAAGAAATTTATAGACTCTTATTGTGTCTCTGTAGCTGTCACAATGGCCTTTTATGAAACCTTGTTGAACCATAACAGTGATAAATTACTGGTTTAGCTGAAGACTTCTAAAAAGGGTCAGTATAGTGATCAGAATCCCCTTTTTATATCTAGCCTGTATTATTAATATCTATATCTATATGTCTACATATATTTATCTCTATCTCTATCTATATGTATCCTTTGGGCTATACTTTTGTGCTGGGTTTTGAAGACCAAATTAAAATGAGAAATATGGAGGTGTACTGGCCTTGTACTTGGGTACTCTACTCCCAGAACACCTATACCCTTCCCAGCCCAGGCAGCTCAGCCACCTTGAGGCTTACAGCTACTGAGAAGGTCCCCCAGCCCTGCACCAGTGCTACCCTGAACAGCCTGACTGTCCCTCGCTATTCCATCCCCACTGGGGACCCACCCCCATATCCCGAGATTGCTAGCCAGCTGGCCCGGGGGCGGAGCACTGTACAGAGACTGGATAGTAGCCTCATCTGTGCTTCCCTGTGGAGAAACAGCCATGAAGTTGCCATTAAAATGGCCCAGCTGGCCGACAGCTCCTAAGCCCCACTACAGCCCCCCGCAAAGCCCAGGGTGGCGCTGGTTCAGCTGTGGCACAGCTCCCAGCACGACCCCTACCAGCCCTGTGTACTTGCAGCCAATGTAGTGGTGCAGGGCCCAGCTCACAGCAGGGGGCCATCCTGGTGCTGTCAGCACCTCCCCACTGGCTTCCCAGTCCCCTTACAGTCTCCTGAGCCAGGCTGACAGCACCTGAGACCATACTATGTAAACTCAGCCTTCACAGAGGATGAGGCCCTGTCCTAGCACAGTCAGCTGGAGAAGCCCCTGAGGCACCCCACACTACCCGAAGCTGCTGCCACCTTGCAGTGGCCCCCCCCCTTTACCAGTGGGACCCTGTGCTGGGCGAGGCTGTTTGGGTTCCCCAGGAAAGGACAGCACAGCCTGCAGTGCCCAGCCCCCCCAGCCCTTTGAAACTGCCCCCTCTGATTCTAGGGCAGGGCCACACCTGCATGTGGCTTGCGTACATTTTTTTCTCTCCCAAGACTCCCACTAGCCCTACTGCCGCTTTCCAGACAGGCTATGGGATGGAGTGCCATGTCCAGGAAGCTATAACAAGCCCCCTTGCCAGTTTCTCCCTTATCTTCCACTTTTGCTCTTTCAAATAAACTTTGTCACCCATTATGCTTGTTTTGTTCAATTCATTGTTTGAGAAAAGAAGAACTTAGAAACCCCAGAGGTCCAGAAGGAGACTCCTGTACTCCCAAACCTGGTAACATTGTTTGGCTTACTCAGCCAGGAGACCAGGTAAGACCCAGTGGGCATACTGTTTTGCTTTTCTCTAAAGCTTGCTGAAGGCTCTCCCCGCCCTTCTTTCCCTTACTGTCTCCCCTAAGCTGGGTGTGCTGGGACTTTTTTCATAGGATGAAGTTTGTTGCTTTTCTGGCCATGGGTGATGGAAGAGGGGACTGTATGGCTTTTGTTTTTCTTCCAGGCACAATAAAGTTTTTTCTTGTGGTATGCCTTGCTGTCCGCTTGTTTGTTTGTACCCTTTTTGGAAATTATGCTGGTCTCTGCTTACCCTGGTTTGTAAATGTTTCTTCTTTCTTGGTTTGTGTTTTAGTCTGGGCCATTGCCACCAGGCTGTTCTCTGCAGAGAGCTGGAGATGGGCTTATGTCAACTGCCACCATCTTTATTTTCCCTTTTTCTTTTCTTTGTCTTATTTTTTTTTATTAACATGCCATATGAACTGAGCTTTCCATTAAAAAAAAAAATGCTCAAGGATTTCACTGGGGGAGGGTAATGCCTGTTCCCAGATGGCACTGGAGGCCTATTGTTGGGCAGCAAATGGAATCCCTCCAAGTGGCACTGGGTGGAACCAGTAGGCTGTGCCAGGGATGAGGCCCAGCAGGCTGGTACAGGCCAGGCTGCCGCAAGAAGTGAGCTGTGCCTGAGCCTCCCTGGTGGTGTGCTGGGTGTGGATGGGCCAAAGCCATCCACATACTCCTGTGCCTTGTGTGGCTTTAGCTGAGTTGGTTCCTCCCCATCTTAAAATTTGCCTGGAGCTATCGCTTCCTGACTGGATTTCTTCTTTACTTAAAAAGGAATAATTAAAAAAACCTATGCCTGATGACCTAAATAGAACAAATGAACAGTATTTAAAACTTAACTACTGAGTATATAAAACTTAACTGAGTATATAAAAGCAGAGCTGTCCTAGTTCTTAGAAAACAAAATTTGATTTCCAGCTCTACTGCCTTAAAAAAAGTACTAAAGTCTTTTTACTATCAAAATAAATGCAAGAGATTAGTTTTCCCAATTGGCTCCATTCTGCTTAAGTAGAGCCATCAAGAGGCTCAAAATCAAGTTGAGCCATCCACAGGCTCGACTGGGTGGCTACAGAATTTTCCTTGGGGGAAAAGTTCTGTCCTTTTCTCATAGGAGTCAAAGAACTAGGTAAGACTAGCCAGTGGCATAACCCCCTTCTTCCTAAGAAGTTAATATGTCCCCAAAATGGAGACAGAAGCCCTCAGGGACCTTTCTTCTATGCTTCTATGAACAGTGTCAGCATCACTCTCAAGGTTCAGACAAAGATGTCTGTCTAGTATGCATTTGGGTCTCAAAAGGGATGCTTTGTGGGGTCCATAGTATACATTTGGGTCTCAAAAGGGATGCTTTGTGGGGTCCATAGTATGCATTTGGGTCTCAAAAGGGATGCTTTGTGGGGTCCTCAAGTCTCCTCCTTCTGCATGGGCTTCCCTCAGGAGTCAAGACCTAGTTGTCTCCTTCTCTCTATAGCTTTTACACAAGCCAATGAGAAACCTCTTGGGCCTGCCACAACACGGATTTCACCATTTTTGCCACTATTCTGTATCCTTGGTGAGAGGGAAAGCTTTGATCCTGACAATTTAAAAGAGGAACAACTTCATCCACTATTGCCATATGGTTTGGGTTAAGTATGAACTTGGAGGTAGCAAGAGACAGATATGGGTTGTTACTTTTTTTTGTTGTTGTTTTGTTTTTTGTATTTTGAGACATGGCCTTGCTATGTAGTACAGGCTGGTCTTGAATTCACTATATAGCCTGGACTGGGCTATACAGTGATCCTCCTGCCTCAGCTTCCTGAGTGCTGGGATTACAGGCCAGGCAGCACCATGCCTGGCTAGGGTTGTTACTTTAAACAATGAAACTATTCTCCAGTCATAGCATTTCTGCTTAAAGCATACAAGGTGGAATGAAATCCCTTATGTACAGGTTTTTGTGACTCTTTATCAAGGGGAATGCTCAGGAACTATGATACTTAGAGTGGCCTCCAAGGAGGAAAAAGATATTCTGTATAACCCCATCCTGAGTCACCCAAACTTATCTCTTAAGGGAATGTGGGTCTTTCTGACCTGTTTGATGAGACTAGAAGGACCCCTTAACCTCCTCCCAGGACAGTAAATCAGGCCTATCTCCTGCAAGTAACTCGGGGAATTCCATTAGAGACTAGTACTTGAGAGGAACCCAGTGTTATTCAGTCCCCTCATCATACTTCTCAGACAGCTGTAAGTCCCACAAAGTACACACAGATAGCTTTAAGCCCCACAGATCAAACCTAAAGTGGTGGTTCTTACTACTCTAATTCACAACTTATTCTGCCCCTATGAGAGGCCCCAGGGTGGGTGGAAGGGAATACTTGAGTGTAGTTCCCTTTGTTCAGTAGCAGATGTCCATCAGTGTAAGGAATGACTAGGCCAACTGTCAGAGGACCCTAGTAAGTTTGCAGATGGGGTTTTCAAACTTTGACTCTTTTTATTTTGGGGGGTACCAAGGATTGAATTTGGGACCTTGTGCTTGTGAGATAGGCAGTGGCACCACTGAGCTAAATCCCTGGTTTCAAACTTTGACTCTTGCTTTTAGTTTATCATGGCAAGATGTCCAATTCATCCTGGTCACTTGCTGTATCCTAGATGAAAGACAAATGATCCTTTAGGAAAATAAAGCATGCCCTTACTCAGGGCCCAGCATTGGGAATACCTGACTGAAGAAAATCTTTCTTTCTCTATGTATCAGAAAAGAGTGTAGTTGCTTTTGGGGTCTTGACCCAAAGGCCAAGACAAGAACTCACCCAGTGGGATACTTTTCAAAAAAGTTAGATGGAGGCTGGGGATTTAGCTCAGTGGTTCTATTGCCTGCTTCTCAATCATAAGGTCCTGAGTTCGATCCCTGGTAACAACAACAAAAAAAAAGTTAGATGGAATAGCTGCTGGATGGCCACTCTTCCTGAGAGCAGCAGTAGCTACAGATGTGCTAAAATAGAAAGCTGCAAAGTAAATTTTGGGACAAAGTCTAGAAATCCAAACTCCCCATCAGGTCAGTTATTCTGGAGACAAAAGGTTACTTGTGGTTGACAGGGAAATAGCTAAGTACTAGGCCATGCTCTTAGACATTCCTATTATAAAAACTTGAACTACTATTAACCCTGCTTCTTTGGTACCTACAGGCCCAGAAGTTAGCCACTAAAAGTTAGAACAAGTGATCTCTCAGACCTATGCAAGCAGGCCAGACATCAGTGACCTGCTCCATCAAGATCCTGAGGAATCCAGGAGTGGTGGCACACACCTGTAATCCCAGCATTTGGGAGGCTGAGGCAGGAGGATCGCTGTGAGTTTGAGACAAGCCTGGGCTACATAGTGAGTTGTTCTAGGTCAGTCTCAACTACATAGTAAGACCCTGTCTGAAAAAACAAAAAAATAGATCCTGAGGAGATGTGGTTCACTGGTGAAGATATCTTTGTCCAAGAAGGACATCAAAAGACAAGTTATGCAGTTGTAAGTTCACAATAGATCACTGACACTAACCCCTTTCTCCCAGGAATCTTTGCTTGAAAGGCAGAGCTAATAGCTTTTGCTCAAGCATTGATATTAGGAAAAAGCAGAAATTTAAATAGCTATACAGACTCCAAATATGCCTTTCTGGTGCTACATGCTCATGCAGTACTCTAGTGAAGTACATGCTCATGCAGGAAAGGGGCAATCATCTATAAAGAATAGGCAGAAAATTCTACAACTCCTAGAGGCAGTACATCTTCCCAAGCAGGTTTCACTCATGCACTGTAAAGGGCACCAAAGAAACATGAGTGAAGTCTCCTTGGGAAATCAAAAGGCTGATCAGGATGCAATAAAGGGCAGCCTTGCAGACCCTAAAGGCTAATCTTATTTCCAATTCCTGAGGAAAGACTAAAAACAGTCTATACTCCCCAGGAAGATAAATGGGTCTCAGAATAAGGGGACTCTGGTGGTATTTAGAAAACAAATTGGTTCTTTTTCGAGGGACACAGTGGAAGGCTATAAAAACATTTCATGATTCTTTCCATATGGGAAGAGTTGCTACATTGGAAATGGTTATTTGAGTTTTCATAGGACTAGGGCTTGTGGAAACCACATAGCATGTCTGCAAAGCTTGTCCATTCTGTGCCTAGAATAACCTGGGCAAGCCAAACCACTTCCTTCATTAGAACCTGTACAGATGACAGGAGCAAACTCCGGGGAGGACTGGCAAGTAGGCTACCCATGTGCCACCATGTGAAGGATTTAAACAGATGTTTGTGCTAATGGTACCTTTACAAGCTGAATTGGTGCCTTTCCTGCATGTTCAGAAAAGGCTATCAGGGTGGTCGAGGTGGTTCTTAAGGAAATTATTCCAAGATTTGGACTACCCTAATCACTCCAGAGTGACAATGGACTATATTTTATCTCTCAAATAACTCAGGGGATGGCAAAAGCTTTAGGTGTCCACTTGGTGTCCTCAATATTCTGGGAAGGAAAAGAGAGCCAACCAGACCCTAAGCTCTGGCAAAACTTTGCCTTGATGAGAAATGTCTGAGTTCTGGCTCCAATTGCTGCCAAGAGCACTTATGAAGGTACATAACATGACCCAAACTGGGCTAACTTTGAGCCCATTTGAAATGGTATATGGAAGGCCATTTCTATCCTCTGATATGATAGTAGACTCAGAGATGACAAGACTGTTACAGTATCTCATTAATCTGGACCAAGTATAAGAGACTATCCAAATGTATTCAGAGTTCTGCCAGCTCCTGGGCCAGGGCGACCACCTACAGTCTGCCTTGGAGGCCAAGTGCTCATAAAAACTTGGAGAGAAGGGACACCCCCCATACACCAATTAATTAAAGCCAAAGTGTATGGGACCCTTTTCAGTGATCCTTGCCACACCCATTACAATAAAGGTGGCAGAGGTCGATAATTAGATTCATCTTTATAGAATAAAGCCAGTTCCACCTGAACTGTCTAAAGAACAAGATCACCCAGAGGGAGAAAGCTGTTCCTGTGAGCCTCTGGAAGACTTGAGATTTCTCTTTAAAAATTAAGACTCCGTTGCTGCTACAGACAAGTAAAAGGGTCTTGCTAAGGCTTTGGCTCTCAGACTCTTGATAATTTTTATGCTCTAACATATACTCGTCTCTGTAAGGAAGCATGGAAATCTGACCTGATCCTCCTATGTGGGCTAATAGTGAAGTTTCTTTCTCTCATCATACAGGCAGCTCAGTGGTCACTAACTCTTTTCCTGTTATTTTCTAACATGTTTTTCTTTTTTCAGCCCAGCTGGTGAGCCACAGGACTCCAATATAGTTGGAGACCACATAGTCTCCATTAGGTAGGGTCCATAGTTCCTTGCAACTCAAAGGAGCTATAGAAGACAGAGACCTCCATTCCCTCAACAGTTCATAAAGAATTATGGGGATTTGTGTCTCTTGGGGGGAAATGAGATAGGGGATAGGGCATGACTTAGACTGGCTAGGAAGAGAGGCATGGCAGGATCCTAGAATCTATGCAGCACTGCCTCTCAGGGCTCTGTATGTAGAAGTTCTTGCTGGTTCCCACAAGGCATAGATGGCATAAAAGGACTCAGACACCATGAAGAGCTCACTACCATGGCTTTCTTCATCATAGCCCACTGTGTGTTCCTCAGGGTGTTACTTTTTTACCTTCTTTTATTTGGACCAACTTCACTCTGCAGAGCCAGTTTCTCTATTACCTGTAACTTTTACTTTTTCAAATAAACTTTGTCACCATTTTTGCTTGTCTTGTCCAATTTACTGTTAAAGATGAGAAGAGCCTAGAAACCCCCTCCAGAAGGAGACCCTAGTACTCAAAAACCTAGTAACACTCATACTTATTTATCTTAACAATTATTTTAGAGGACTCGTGAGAACCAAGTTATAGCAGTGAACACTTTTAAGATACATATGTTATCTTTAACCAAGGAAAAGTTCTCAAGCTGTTATACACAGAATACAACAGACATTGCATTTATAAAATCAATTTTTTTTTGGTACTAGGGATTGGACTCAGCACATTGTTCTTGAGAGGCAGGCAGCAGAACCACTGAGCTAAATCCCCAGCCCTATAAAATCAATTTTTGATATTATCTTGATTGGATAACACTGATGGAAACATGTCACCAGCTTTGAAGGCATCTTTACCTTTGTCTTATTAACTAGTTTAAACTAGCTTACTATTAAGCCATGTGAACAATAAGTATTTGGGCAAATATTATGAGTGTCCACTTATCTAAAAACCTGCTAAATAGAACATATACCTAAAACTTAACACATGGAAGCACATATATTAACCAAATCATATACAACCTTTGTGCTATCAAACCTTAAGATTTTTACCTGTAAGCCACATATAAGCCCGAAGTCTATCAGTTTTCCCCCTCTATTTTGAGTGAGTTTAGTTATCCCCAAAACCTACATAATTAGTTTTTATGGAAAATCTCAAAAGAGCCAGAAGTCTATAAGGATGAATAATGACAACAACAACATTGTCAATAACAATAAAATGGTATGAGCTAAAAAAAAAAACAACTTTAATGAAGCAGCAGCAGTTATTAAAACAGATTGACAGGCAGACAAACTCACATGAAAACATATAGAACATGTAAAACAATTATGTTTAATCAGAGTGCATTCTAAATGTGTTGGCTATGTTGAATCATAATTTTACAGTTTTAGCTTTGTCACTATAAATAAATTAGTAAGAAACTTCCCTAAGGGTTATTATAGTTTTTAGATGAACCATAACCTAGATCTCTTGTAATATATTAACATCAATAAGAATCAAAAGGGGAAAGAGAAAAATCTTTTTACACCTATGAAAACGAAACATTTTAGAATGTTGGTGGTTTACCTTAATCTTTGGAATAGCTGCTACCACAATATAGGTCCCTGGGGCCTCTCTGTATTGCAGTCAATAAAATGAACTGCAGAAACTGCTCTTTTGATGGCCACTGCTGTTTTTATATAAATGTTCCCTCCAAAGGGACAGACCATTAAATGTATAGTGTTATAGTTTATGTGTTTTCCTTTGGCAACCACTTTTCCCATGTCTTGGGGGGTTCTTAGGGTATGGGTATAGAAAAAGACCAGGCAATGTTTCTTTTGTCTGAGGGTGACAAGAGTCCCAGTATTTTAGTACACATTCCAAGGAAGTGTGGAAAAGCCAACTTCATGTTTTCCATTCTGAAAAACAAGCAGAGGGTAGAATTCTTTTCACCTGCCTGTTTCATCCAATAGTGTTGGGGTTTCCCCCTTCTCAGATCCCTCCAGGGCCAGCAACAACCACTATGTGAGAAAGCGGCTTGGGCCAGAATGTCTCCTACCAGCATTCCATGTGCCTCTTTTCCTTCAATTCTCTTGGTTTATACGAAAGGAATTTCCAGCCGTCAGCATTTCTCAGTCTGGTGACATGCTGTACAGGGGAATTATGGCAAGAGAGAGGTAGTTCCTGGCTCTCCTTAATATCTGTTCTGCCTAAGCCACCATCAACTCACAGGAATCTCTGAAAACTGCTTTCTGTTTTACTAATTATCTGTACTGGAATGGCCCTACCTTAAAAACTAGTCAGTCCACTCTGCCCAAACGGTTTTACTGAGTGGGAGAAAGGAGAGAAGAGAGCAGCAAGTGCTATTTCCTGTTTCTCAGCTCTAGCCTAAAGGCAGAAAGACAGAAATTGGGACCAAAAACTTTCTCAAAGTGGGTCTGTCTGGTCTTTAGTAAAGCATGCCTCCAAAAAATAAAAAGAAAAGACAGAGAGTGGCAAGAGAAAGTTGGAGGTAAGAGTCATTTAGCAGTGAAAGAGGTCTGTCCTCATCATGCTTGTGGTGAGTTAATGGAGTAATTTGTCTAAGAGCTGTCATTCTCATCAGTCTTGGAAGACTGAAAGCATCAAGAGCTAAAATTGCTCTCTCACCACTGGAGGATCAAACCAGAAAGGAAACTGACAGCAGGCTTGACATTCCCTTCCATATACATAGGAGGGGGAATCAGGCCAGATTGCCGGTGTGAAATCTGTCCTCCATCATTTTTAGAGCAGCAATTGTGCTAGTCATCTTTAAGTGGCTGGGGGAGTCCAGCAAATTTACATGAGGCATATTATTCCCCAAGTCTACCCTACCCTAGAGAAATGACAGAAGAGACATCAGACTATAAAATGGAGAACACAAATCTTTACCTCCTAAATGGGATTATGATTTAGCAAGAACATATTGCAAGAGGGAAAGTTAATGAAACTCTCATTTGGGACTTACTTCCTAACAATCGCCAGTCTTGGTGGGACCTCCAGTGATGCAACTGTAATACTGTATAATTCTGATTTTTTTTGTCTTTCAAAATTGAGGAATTAATTTTAAGACAAATTTAAGAGAGTTTAAGAAGGTGTTTATTGGAAATAATAGGAAAAAAAAAGGCTCTTGGAGGATAACACTAAATGGGAAAGAAGTCCAACATGCTTTCTTTGTCTCTGTCTTATATAGACAGGCGGAATACAAGGGCTTGTTTTAAAAGAGATGAATTTAAAAGAGCTCAAAAGAAAACGGGTCATCTTACATTTGTTTCTCTAGTTCTGGTTGAAATCTGGGGTCTGGAGGTAGGGAGGAATTGTTAAGGCTGTTAACTAATTTAGCACTCTTTGTCTTTATCTCTCTGTTTTCTTCCCAACCTTTTATCCTTTGCTCTAGTGTTCTCTTCTTCATTTCTAAGCTTAACTGGCTGCTTGATTAATTAGCTGCTTGATAAAATGGCTGCTTGAATTAGCTCTTTTATCTGACCCTATTCTTTGGGGTCTCTAACTGCCTACTCCCAATAACTAAACTAAACTAAACAACTACATTACTCCAATGAAATATCTGAAATAATTACATTTTAAAATATTAATAGGTATTTTAATTATATTTTTGTTAGTACATGTTTGCAATATATGATGATTACATTCATGGAGGAGTTTGTAAATGTAAATAACACATCTTAATCCTTTTTGCCCCCTTTCCCTCCTCACCCCTCTCTATGCCCTCCAATTCTTGATCCCTTTCCCATTTTTTTCTTTATCGGTACATTTTAGGTATACAGTACAGTTACAATCATCATTTGGATCTTGTACCTTTACATGATGTATCTTGGTTCTTAATTTTTCCCCATTCCCCTTACCTCCTTTCATCCCCTCTACAGTTTCCTATTTACAAAGACTTTGTTTCCATTTTTTTCGTTTTCTCTTATTTTTTATGTTCCCTTTGTAACTTTCCCTTACTCCTCCCACTTTCTCTATGCCTTTAGACCTTTTTCCTATTACACAATATCAGTTATACAATTCTATTTTTATTTACACTTTTGGTTTATCACACCAGAGAAACTATTCAGTATTTACACATGTGTCCTATTAATTTCATTTAAGAGTATGTTCTCAATGTGCATCCACTTAACTACAAATGTCTCTAGTTTCTCATTCTTTTGGCTGAGTAGTACTCCATCTTATAAAAAAAAAACCCACATCTTCTTTATTGAGTGTCCGATTGATGGGCAATTGGGCTGTTTCCAAGTTTTAGCTATTACAAACTGTGCCACTATAAACATGGGTATACATATATCACTGTGGTATGATTCTTTTAATTCTTTTGGGAAGACACCTAGCAGGGAAATTGCTGGGTCAAATGGAACCTCTAATCCTAGTTTTTTGAGCTATCTCCATATTGATTTCCACAGTGGTTGCACCAGTCTGCACTCCCACCAGTAATGGAGAAGGGTTCCTTTCCCCCTGCCAGCATTTGGTATTGGTTGATTTCTTGATAGCAGCCATTCTTTCTGGGGTGGGGTGGAATCTCAGCTCTGTCCATTATTTCTTATGGGGAAGTTCATTTTGATATGCAAATGCTTTGGACTACAAGCATGTTTCTCAAAGGAATTATGCTTACAAACTAAGGTTTTATTGTACAAGTAAACTGTAAAGAGAAAAGATTTATTTTTGCTCATATATTTGAAGGATCCAGTCCATGACTGATGGGCCCTATTGTTTTATGGGAAAGTACATCATGGCAGGAACATGTGGCAGAGCAAAGCAATTCACTTTGTAGCCAGAAAGAGAAGAAATAAGCAGCCAGGATCCTATAATCATCTTCCAGGGCACACCCCAAAAACCTAACATTCACTGGACCTCACCATCTAAAGGTTCCACCACCTCCCAATTGTGTCACACAGGGCACCAAAACTTTAATATATAGGGACTCTGCAGGACATCCAACATCCAAACTGGAGGAGACAGAAATCAGATTTCTCTGTTTTGGTTTAGAGCCATAGGCCCTGGGAGTGTGCCCTCCAGGGAGATTGTGGGATCTTGGTTTTTTCTTTCTCTTTCATTCCCAGCCCTGGTGTAAAGGAGCTTCCTCTGCCATGTGCTCCCACTCAGATGTTATTGCTGTTACTGGACAGGTATCCCTGTCTCACCTGATATCAAGGATCTTTGTACCCTGAACAAAGAATTGATCAGGGCACAGAAATAGAAAGAAAGGCGGAGACTTACTAAAGGGACCATACACTTCACAGAGAGAGCGTGGCTGATGAGAAAGCTCAAGAATGAATTTGACTCACAGTAGCCCCTGTATAGTTTAGATTAACATGTTCCTGATAGAACTTTTGTAAATAATCTAAAAACCTACAAAATGTTAGAAAAATGTAAAATGACTTCTGCTTTCTCTAACAGCAACCTGCTCTGTTTAGTTCAAAATCAACAGACACTGGAGGCATTGATCATGAAGTGGGACATCTGGCCTCATCCTTGACCTTGAACACCTGCTTCCTGTGCACTAGAATAGATAGGTCGATGAATCTTGAGGTAAACTCCCTAACTACAAAGAATTGTTATGTCTGGGTTAAAGCTAACTGTCTTGTTACTGTAATTTGTACATGGGTAATACTAACTGAGAAAATGAAATGTAACCACCTGAATGAGATCATAGCTGTAAAACCAATAAAAGAGAAAGCTGCAAAACCAATACAAGGTTGATCACTGGCCTATTTGAGTGCGATCAACCTTCGCTGGCAAAATAAACATTTGTTATTCTACTTGCATTCAGCTCATCTCTATGTGCATGTCACTTGCCAAATCCTTCTACAACATTCCCACCAACTTGAACCAACAGTGGTACATGCATGACTGTCCTTTTGGGTGGCTTGTACTACTAGCGGTACAAATGGATCTAATCACTTTTATCAGTCTTTTTACTAATAAAATAAATTAAAAAGCCACTTGATGGGACAGTCATGTATATACCACTGGAGGCTCAATCTTCCCAGCAGAGGGACATACTAATTACAGCCCTGTTGTAAACAAGTTAAAGCACACTTGGGAAAGTTCCAAATGGGCAGTATCTATAGATGGTAACTACCAGTAATGAATTACATTTTCAAGTATGATGGACAGGCAGAGCCAGATATGACAATGGCAGTGAGCTCCAGGGTTAGCTTCTCTTTGGTTTTCCTGGAATTTGAGAGTGGCCAGGGTGACCACCAAATGGGCTTCTGTCTGACTAACTGTGTGTCTCCACCCCCACATTGGAAGAGGAGTTTGTAAACTTATATGGGCCTCGACGGAACCAGAGTGGCTGCCAAAGCCCTCCACAGAAGTCAAAACTAAAATGTTAACGCTGCATCATAATGACCTTGGGGTTAGCCTTGGTTACTCTGAAGCAGTTACAGCACATGCAACTTGGGCTCATGTTAGAGACTAAAGAAGTGTGATAAGGGCAGGAGCTTACTTATTAAACTCATGTCAGGATTTCAAGGGAATATCGTGAGGGAAAGACCACATTTCTCAGGCTCATGTCACAATATTAAGGAAGTACAGTGAGAGTAGGATGTTTGTATGATCTCTAAGAGCCAGAAGGGATCCTAACTGTTGCGAGCCTAAAGATAGGGTGTTTTCCAAACTATTGCTTGCTTTTTCATTGCCTACAGTCCCAAAAGTGGTGGGACCAATGGTCCATGGACTGAAATTTCCAAGATTAAGTCAAAATGAATCTTTGCTCCTTTAAAATTGATTGTCTCAGTTATTTTGTTAAAGTAATGGAAAGCTGACTGACACAGGTGGTTTTGTTTTTGAGATGTTTTAATATACTTTCGTTCATTTCTCTCGCTCTCCCTTCCTTCCTTCTTTTTTTTGGGATTAAATTCAGGGCCTCACACATGCTAGCCATGTACTCTAACACTTAGCTACACCCACCTTTTATACTAATTCTTTTTGAGTTCCATTTCAGGTCCAGAGAAAATGTAAAACATCAAAGTTGCGATTATGCTTTAAACATAAATCAAAGTTTTCAGCTAAATGCATACCTCAGTGAATGATACAAACTGCAACAGATGTTTACATATGAATCCAAAACATGTAAGACTCAAACTCTATAAAGGAAGCAAAAATACTGCCCTATCAAAATCCAAGCCATTCCTCACGCCAGCTTAAAAAAAAAGATAAAAATGATTTCTTAGCCATAAGTGGGGTTTTATGCACATTTTAAAAATAGAGCCATATTTTGGGGTCTCCTTCTTTTTATTTGCCATCTGTGTGATATAAGGGTACCAAGTAATCCAAATAATGTAAATAGTCCAAACAAGGAAAATATTGTCACTCCCAATCTGCTAGATATCTGAAATGCCAAAGTTGTGTTCTCCAAAGTCAAAGAATGAATACTAGGAACAATGGAGTTTAAGAGTAGGATATTTTTTTTTCTCCAGTACCAGGGATCAAACTCAGAACCTCGCACTTGCCAGGCAAGTGCATTGCCACTGAGCTAAATTCTCAGCCCTAAGAGTAAGAAAGATAACTTCAGCCTAAGAGACATGGGAGAGGGACTGGAAAGTGGGTCACCTGCCCACCCCGATTCTCAAAGGTATTTTATTGAGCAAGTTGATGAGGTGAGGAGGATTCAAAGCGGGATAAAACTACAGTTAACTAATAAGAATACAAGTATAGTCACGTAGGTAATATTGATTCAATTGGAAATCATGAGGTGGGACAAAACTATGATCAACCAATGAGAATATAACAAGTATAGTTGCTTAGGTAATATTGATTAAATGGGGATCAAATGGGGAAGCAAGGCATGTAGCAAATGCACATGGAATGAACAAGGATTTCTGGGAAGGAGTGGGCTGGGGAGATTCTGGTCTCTATCTAAGGTGATTGATACCTATTAAGAATATCAGCCGGGCATGGTAGCACAGGCCTATAATCTCAGCACTCGGGAGGCTGAGGCAGGAGGATCGCTGTGAGTTTGAGACCAGCCTGGGTTGCATAGAGAGCTCCAGGTCAGTCTGAACTACATAGTAAGACCCTGTCTCAAAAAACCTAAAAAGAGAATATCATTCACTGCTAATCATCTCTCAGGGAAGTATGTGAATGTGATTGTTTCTCTTTTTTGAATCCTGGCTTTTGGTAAATGGACCTCAATTATCTTCTGTATAGACTCCTTGGAGGGCCCAGCCTTGTCTACCTGTCTTATAATATTTTCTAACTAGCTTAGCTGTCTAAAATACACACACAAAGCCCCAGTAACCTGTGTCTCCTTAGAGACTGAAAGTCAAAAACAGTGAGTAAGATAAAACAGGAAATCAAAAGCCATCCACAGAAGAATAAAGGACAAGCGGGTATCCCAAAAACAAATAATTTAGAACAAACAATTGAAGTATTTTCTTCTTCTTCTTCTGAGCCAAAAGGATTTGCTGAGAAAGAAATTGATGATAATTTTAAAATTCATTTTAAAGACATAATAAGATTAACCCGAGGAAAGCTGAAGTGCCTTTCCTTTCCTTTCCCTTTTTCCTCTCATTACTCTTCTCTCTTCTTTTTTCTTCCCCTTCATCTTACCTTCCCTTCTCTTTCTTTTTCTTTCTTTTTTTTTAATGCTAAAGGAAGGTGAGACCAGAGCTGTGCATATTTGAGATATCATACCATCAGTTTCATTGATAACTTTTAATAAGCTTTTCAAATTTCTGCTACATGTCAGTTAAAATCATTAAATAAAAAAAAATTATTAAATGCAAAGAGAAAATGCAAGTCAGGATGTAGTGGCATCAAAAACAAAACTAATGGCCAGGGATTTACCTCAGTGGTGCCACCGCCTGCCTTGCAAGAGCAAAGTCCCGAGTTAATCCCTGGCGCCACCCAAAAACAAAAACAGAAACAAAACTGATTTGGAAATTAGTGGTGATGGTTGCAGAACATTGTGAATGCAATTAATGCTGCAGAATTGTACTCTTAAAAATAGTTCAAATGGCAAATTTTTAAATCTATTTTACCAAGTTTAAACATTTAATAATGTAATAGTGTTTACTTTGACAACACACATACTAAAATTTAATAGCGTAATATCCAAAAAAACATCTTACCCTTACATTAATTTTGTGGTACACAAATTGTATCTCAATAAAGCTGTTTTTTAAAACGCTGAGCAGAGGCCAGCTGATACAAACCAGGCAGTCAGCAGGACCTGGAGAATGGCAGCTGGACCAGGAAGCAAGAAACTTCCTGAAACAGGCACAGAAGTTGTGCCACCCATGATCCAAAGTTCATTCTCATAGACAGACAGGGAAAGCAAGAGACCCTCGTTGACACAGACGATGAAAGACAGTGTTTGAGTGTCATGACCTCTCAGTCACCTGCACAGGTGTGGCATGCTTCTAGCCTCAGACCCGCCATCTGTTACACTGGGAAGGTGATGCCAGAAAGGAGTCTTCCAGTCCTAAGTGGGCAACAGAGGTAGGGTAACAAAACCTCCTTATCGGCTGAGACCTCTTATTAAGATGCAGTCCTGAGATCTTGACAGGGTTAGATAAGAGACTGAGGCTGAGTATCTAACACATCCCCAGTGCCCATATTTCAGCTGGATGCCAAGACCCAAGCTAACACCTGTGTCCCTAAGATGGTAGAGTCCGGAGAGGATGTCATCCTCTTTGCTCACAAAAACAAACTCTCAGCATGAGACAAGAAGGGGATTACATCGACTTTAATTGTTTTAGGGACTCATAGCAAAGCTTTGTCTAAACACTCACTGGTCTGGTGGGAACCAGAAACCCACCAGTCTGCAGGGCCAGCGTGAAGAATAAGCTTACCTATTTCCACGCTCTTTCTATAAGCTTAAACAGCATAAAAAGACAGGACAAAGGAAATCAAAGACCATCTCTGACAAGAAAAGCATCAAATAGAAATCCAGAGTACTCACTAAACACTCAAAGTCGCTTTTACCCAAAGAACTAGTTCACATGTTTTCCCCTTTCAATCTAAATTTTTAGAGAGAGGGAAAGGGACAAAGAGTCTTACTGTTCTCGCCTTGAGGAATCAGGGAAAGGGACAAAGAGTCTTACTGTTCTCGCCTTGAGGAATCCCTGCATTCAGAGTCCAAGGTCCTGGCTTCAGCAAGGCCTGAGCAAGCAGTGTGCCAGCCAGTGAGGGAGAGCTGTGCTGAGATCAGACTCAGCAGGGGAAAGAGGGTCCCTCCACCCCCTAATTCTTATGTGGGCTTTCAGCTGGATCTAGCAACCCAGTTAATACAAGAGCTGATCAACAAGAGAAAAGCATAAAAGTTTTATTTACATATGCACAGGGATTTTCGAAGGAGTAAAGTCTGAAGAAATGACCAAAGCATGACACTTTTATACTTTTAAAGGACAAATAAAATTTTGAGGAGTAATAGGAAAAATGGATCCCTGACTAGGTTAGGAAGTTTTAGGGATGTTACTAAGAGATATATGGGGGAGGGAGGTACAAGCTAGCAGGGGGGAGATAAGGTCACTTCAGACTTTGTTTATTGAGGCTCATTGTAGTTATTGCCGGGCTGTGGTGAACAAGGCTATTTTCTGGCTTTGCTATGTGAAGGACACCCGCTCCCAAAGAATCCTTATGGCTTGCTGGGTGTAGAAATAGATAGGTCACCCCCTACCCTGTGCTTCAGCCTCCCAGAGCATAGGCCTGTGCCACCAGCAAATGGCGATCTGAAGTTAGAGTCCCTTGAGTGATTTCAGCTTGAAATAATCAGTATATCAATTCAGGCATTTTGGATGACATGTTCCTAACTCCCTCACCGCTTATGCTGTTGGACTTACCAACTTAGCTAATGGTTTTTAGAAAATCAACAATTGATGAAACAGGCATGTCAGTGGAAATTTGAATATTTTTCTTTTTAGTACTGTTTCTTGTTTTCTGCAATTTTACATTTGAACTTTTTTTTTTCTTTTTCAACTTTCTGGAAATCTTAGTTTATTTTGCTTTATTCTTAATATCTTAGGTATGTAGGAAATTTATTTTATTTAATTCACTATTAAATAATGTCTTATAAATAAAGACTTCTTTACATTGGATTTCCTAAGTTTAGTTGGATGATATTTCAGAGAACTCTAAGACATTTCCACGAAGTAGAACGATTTTGAGTTGCCCCTTGGTTTTATATCTAGTAAGTTGTAATTTTAGAACAGAATTCTAAGCCCATTTTATTTAGAATTTCCATGAATTTGCCTTAAGAGTATTAAAATGGTAGCTGTAGAGTTGGAAGGAATTACGGAATCCTGTAATATATATATATATATATATATATATATATATATTTTACTTGGAAGGCAGGCTCAGCGCCACTAAAATCCCTGGCCTGACACAGTATATTTTGATTATCCTGCCGTGCCTCTCTAAACTATGGGAACATGTCTACACCCCACAGTCAGGACAGAGCACACAGAAGGCCTGAAGATAGGCAGCACTGGGATGAATTTCTGCAGTCACCAACGACTATAATCCCTTGCTTCAGACCGCCCCCCCAGTGTCCCTAATCCCAGCTGCTTACCCTCTTATGTAGCCGACCCCTCAGCCCAGTATTAGCAGCCTAGAGTGGCACAAGCTTCTTGCCTCTCCATAATTTGGCTGTGTTACATTGGAAGTCGTCCAATGAGCTAAATTTGCTCCTAGTCAAGGTCAACTGACTCCCAACTAAATTCTTCCCTTCTGAATTAACTGTTTGTTCTCTTCAGCAAAGATATGCTTGTGCCCTCATTACTCAGTCCTGCCTGCTTGATACTTGTTATCAGCAGGTGTCCCCAAGGCCTGCCCAGTTTCCCACCCTTCCCCACTCGTAATGAATAAACACTGGATGCCCTGGGAGACCTTTGTCTTTGTTGCCCAGAGCAGTTTAGATCAGCCCAAGACTCAATTTTTCTCAAATCTCTGTGAGTTTTTTTCTGTTTCCCACTTTCCTATCTTTGAGACATCATACTGGCTTTCAGGAGACGAGGACCACTACAGGGTCTCTGGTAACATCCCCTTACTCTTTCCCTATTCTCTTTGCAGAGACCCATTTCACCCCTTCGGATGATCCGCGGGGGGCCCTGCCTTGTGAGCCTGCTGGTGCAGCCCTTGCCCTGCCTCTGGGAGGTGCTCTCCTCCTCTGAAAGGCCCTGTTCTCTGGGCTCCACCTTCCCAGCTCCTCAGTGTCCTTGTTCTGGCCAGCAAGGCCTCCTTGTCTTGTGCTTGACTCTCTACCTCCATTCTTTTCAGAGTACAGGATGTGTCTAGACCCTACGATGTATCTCATATTTTCAAAATCTCTCTCCTGAGGCTCCCATCCCACTTCTAGTCTTTAATAGCCAAACCATAGTCATTTTCTCTAAGCAAGGCAAATAGAACACAGAGTAATCACATAGTTCTTCATTTTGAAACAGTCCTTTGCTTTCTGAGAAAAAGGCTGGCAGGTAGGACAGTGCTGTTAGTAGGATGTTACCCTTCTGAAGTTGTCCTTGGAAGAAGGAGAGGTGTCTGGCTCCTGGGAGCCCCAGTCTTCCACCCCAGTGCACCCCTAGCTATAGCAACTCCACTGCAGTCCCTGTTCTGGGCAGCTGGGAAATCTCTAGCTGACCAGCAGTACTTCACAATGAGGGCGCCTCTGTTACCCTGTGACCCCTTGTCTGGTTGTTGAATTTAAATTCACCATCAGATGATGGATGGGCTGGGTCTCCCAAATTCCCTAAAGGAAAATTCAGAGACCACCCAGTCTTGTGTCTGCCCCTTGTTCTGGCCTCAGTCCCATTTCACTGACACTGTCTCTGAAGAGGGGAGGCTGTAGTGGATAGTAAAGCTTCGGTTTGACCATGTCCTCTACCAATTGTGGGTGCCAAACTAAGCTCTCAGGTTGTCTGTGCTTTTGGTCTCTCTTCAGAAAGGCCCATGGGATTTTGGCAGCTGAGGGATAAAGCCCGAGAGGTACAAGGAAGTGAAAAATGGAGAGAATATCTTTGCTCTTTCACCATCTGGCTTGTATCCAAGAGCATTGTCAACTTCTTGTGGACTCAGCGGGACATGGGGTGGGGACAGCCATCAGAGTTAATTAAGGGATAGAATAACTGAGCCCTGCTTTTGGCTTCCTGAAGGTCAATCATGCCAGCTGTGTCTCCAGCTCTTTTGAGGTGCAGTGGGGAGAGGGCTCACCGTAGGCCTCACTCCCATCTTTGTTGCTTCTCAGGCAAAGTCAGAGTTCAGTCCCATTGGAGCCGGTAGGCTCAGTCTACAGCATCAGCACGGTGTCCATGTCGCTGGGTTATTAGGACATTCATGGGGTGAGCCAGGGGTCCACGTTGAAGGACAGAATGGGAAGCAAGGGTTGAGAGTGTAGAGTAACAGGGGAGGGAATTCAAGAGACAGATGCTCTTGAGGACTTGGAGCCTTTTGCCTTCCCTCTAGTACTCGGGAGCTCACGCATGTGATATTGTGAGTGCGTGTGTGTGTGTGTGTGTGTGTGTGTGTGTGTGTGTTGGGGTAGGAGGACTGTTGGTACACTGAAGGGTCTCACCGGAAAGAGATGAAGTCACAGAGCCAGGTACTTCCATCTCTGACCCGGGGCCAGTTCTAGAAGATGGATCTGCTTCAGGACTTGGTGAGAACCATAGCTGTGCTTCTCAGGAGCTCACACTTGAGGGCTGCAGTGCATGTAGTGTGTGTGTGTGCGTATGTGCACGCTTGCGCGTGTACTGGGTGGTGTTAGGTATAGGCTGAGAATTCACCTAGAGGAGATATCATGTGGTCAGTGTCCCTTCATCTCTGACCCTACCACTGCAGCATCTCTTTCAGACGACCCATGCTATCTGCTTGATCCTGGAATACACAGACACCAGCTACGAGGAGAAGAGATACACCATGGAGGACGGCAATGGCACCCTCCTGCTCAGACCCCTGCCCAGTGCTGCTCACTAGTGGGCAGCAACCCACGCCCTGGCCACCTGTTTTTCAATTCACCATCCCTCTACCAGTTGGACCTTGCTTCCTGCTTCCTCCCTCAAACCCTTTTGAGAGCAAATCACTTGGAGTAGAATTAGGGATTCCCCTTTAGCTGTTGTTGGGTCAGATCCACTTGCACTTGCTTAAATCTATGGTAAGCCATAGTTCTGTTAGGTCCACAGCCCTTACAAGCACTTTACCCTACAGCCTTGGAATGCGGGACTCAGTGGTTCAGACTCCAGATCCACTGTCTCAGGGTATCTTGCTCTTGACTCTGGGAAGGTCCTGAGCAAATGGGGTTAGATTTAAAGGAGATTTATTTTTACTTCATCTTTGCCAGAGCTTCAGACTATGACAGAAGCCAGTGGCTGAGTGAGAAGTTCTGGCTGGTGTGGGACTTTCCCATTGTAGGTGAGGGGGTGGGGTGGGTCAGGGAAGTGAACAATATCCTTATCTTAGCTCCTTTCCCAGCTAAAAGTTTCTATGATCAGTGCTCCTGCTCAACCACTTTCATTCCTGGTATCTATACTGTCTTTCTGTGATAGATCTACGTCTCACTTCATTTGTTCTTTCTACAGTATTTTTGTACAGAGCTTGCCATGGGCAGGCACAGAGGGTCTGCCCTAATTTAAAGAAATGCTGGGATCTGGTATCCAAACTAATTTTTCCTGGCTGTCCATGCAGCTGCCCTACTTAATCGATGGGACTCACAAGCTCACCCAGACCAATGCCATCCTGCGCTACAATGCTCGCAAATGCAGTATGTGTGAATGGGGCTGGCTGCAGGGTGCCATCCCCCTGGTCTTGGCTGGGGCCAGGCTGAGGGTGAGTCTCTGTTTTGTGGGCCTCAGATGTGAAGACAGAAGAGGAGAAGATTTATATAGATAGATGTTCTGGAAAACCCCATTATGGACACCCTCGCAGCTCATCATGCTTTGCTACAGCCCTGATTTTTTTTTTTTGAGACAGGGTCTCACTATGTAGTTGAGACTGATCTGGAACTCACTATGTAGCCCAGGCTGGTCTCAAACTCACAGTGATCCTCCTGCCTCAGTCTCCCAAGTGCTGGGATTACAGGCGTGCGCCACCACGCCCGGCCAGCCCTGATTTTGTGAGTCTCCTTCAGTGGATCTGGGCCAGACAGGGTTTGGAGAAGGAGTTAAATGGTTACATTCATATCAATACTTGTCCTGTTTCTCATTTGAAATCTTTAACAGTACTGAGTCTCCAAAGGATTATTTGTCTTAACAACAGATTGACCTTCAGAACTCCAAAACTGTGTCAAATAAATAAACACTGTGTGAATCAGGTGGCACCAATCTTTGGTTACAACTCAAGACAGTTCAAGGGCTCGGGATTTAGCTCAGTGGTTCGGTGGCCTGCCTTGCAAGCGCAAGGAAGGACCCAAGTTCAATCCCCGGTACCAAAAAAAAAAAAAAAAAAAAAAAAAAAGTTCAGAGAGGGAACTCAGTTCTCAGTTCTTAGACATTACAGTTTGCATTCAGAATTTCTTTCTGCTCTTTATCTCCTGCGATGGGCCTTATCTCGTACCTGTTCACATCACCTGCCTGCTCCTGGAATGTGGAGACCCAAGCCAAAAAAGAACAAAACAGGGGAATGCAATGCACCCTGGTTTTCAGAGGTCTGCTGCACTATTTCCCCAGTGCTGTGTCCTTGACACCAGCATGAGTTGGGACAGTTCACAGGCAGCTCAGGGTCAAACAGAGGGCCTCTGTCCCTTTCCCTAAGTTTCCTTTTAACCTTGAATAATCCTCAAGTTTATGTACACTACTCAAATGTCCATACTTCGGCCACTCCACTAGCTAGGCCTTTATCTTTTCTCTTGGATCTTTTCACACTTTGCTTTTTTGATTTTACCAGACGTTGGAGTCCAGAGCCTGCCAGGCGCTCAGGCACCCCAGGGTCTGACTCACACAACATGGTTTGCTTAAACAGTGATGGATTCAGGGGCAGTGTTGTTTTCCTGTCTGACTTCTCATCACTTCTAACAAACGCGGATTGCTACCAAGCAGGAACCTAATAAATGCTGAAACATTAGAAAGAAGCCCACACCCTGACCTGGGGCCAGTCGTCAGCAGATCGCTGTATACTCCTTGGCTGGCCAGGGCCGCACATAGCCAGATGGCCTGGCCACATCTGCCAGCTAGCTTGTGTCTGAGGGTGGGACAACTGATTTCTGCTCAGGAGTACTTGGAGGGGCTTCCTGACAAGATGAAACTTCTCACAATTCCTGGGGAAGTGGCCATGGTTTGCAGGGAACAAGGTAAAGGGGAAAAGGGATGGGGAAGAGAAATTACCATTTTTCTCAGGTTATGAGCTTCCAGCCCACCCACTGTTGGCCTTTTGCAGATCATCTATATGGATTCTTTGCTTATGATGTCCTTGACCAGAACCTTGTATTTGAACCCAAGTGCACAGATGCATTCACAAACCTAAAGGGCTTCATGTCTTGCTTGGAGATGACGCTCTCAGACTTTTTCCTCTTGGATGTCCTTTTTCCACTCTCCATATCCATATACTGATTTCCTAGTGCTTGACCTGAACTAACATGTCCTGAGTACTGGCTGTATATGCCAGAACCTGTGCTCAGTATCTTACATCCACTGTGTCAAGTGTATCATTGTAGAATTACCAGCCCCACTGCAAAGATAAGGGAATGGAGACAGTAGAGAGAAAGTCATTTGCTCAGGGTCCCAGCACCAGTGCAGGCTGCATGAACTCCCTGTCGGCTTCAGGCTGCTAAGGGCAGCAGGCAGTGACTCTCCTTGTTTTGTGCCCAAAGGAAAAGCCTGCAGCCCCTGTGTAGCCTGGGTTTCTGGCCAAGCACCCTGTGGAGCTGGGACAGCATGTGTGTGCAGCTGGCATTGGGAGGCCTGGGACAAGGCTGGGTGATATGAAGTATCAAGATGCAGACAGCAAACTTCGGTACAGTGGTGATGACTGTAATCCCAGCACTTGGAAGGCTGAGGCAGGAGGATTATCACATTTGAAGCCAGCCTGGGCTACATTAAAAAAAAAGAAAAAGGATGCAGACAACATGACACCTGATCTGCACAGTGGTTTGATTAATCAGGTCCCCGACTGAGGAAGCACTGAGATCTCAGGGCCATAGCTAGTGCTGGATTGAGTGCACACATGGGATTTTACCTTTAATTGTTCTATGGTAGAGTACTTTCCTTCCCTTCCTGCCTTCCTCTCCTGATTTCTTGTAATACCCTGGAGCCCCATTTGTGAATTGGAGTCATGCACTTATTTTCATCTGTATTCACTGATATTCTGCTCTCTATGTGGCACCTTAGCCTAGATGCTTAGCTCCGGGATTTGCTGAATTACTGGGTGAGGTCAGGGCCTTCTTCTAACCTGCACTGCGATGCGCCCAGCCCCACAGATCCAGACAAGAGGGAGCCTGCCTGTAGAAAAGGAGAATGTTTGTGCAGAAGGAGAGTGACTGGGGCTCCTTTGAGGATGGGAAAGGGTACAAAGAGAACACAGGGCTGGAGAAACAGAGCCAGGATGCAGCAACCTTTTCCCACTTGCTAACTGTGTGAGCATGAGAAAGTCACTTAGCTCTCTACCTCAGGTTCCTTCTGGATAAATGTTGATGGTAGTGTTACAGGAAATAAAACAGGAGATGCAATATGAAATATTATATCTCCAGCCTGTTAGCTGTATTAATGTCGAGTTCTTGTTCTCCAAAAGTCGAAGGATGAATCCTGGGAACAACAGAGATTAAGAGTAGGAAGATATTTATTGACAGGAAAGTTCCAGAGGGGCAGGAGGAGGACCCGAGTGGGTAGCCTGGGGACCCCACTTTACAGAGGAGTTTTATAGGGTGAAACCCACATGGGTACAACGTGATCATCCAATAAGTTTACAAGTACAGTCACTTAGGTAATGGTGGTCCAAGTGGGAAACAAGTCATGTAACAAGCGCGGATGGAAAAAACAAAGATTCTCCTAGGAAGTGGTGGGTCCAGAGGTCTCTGGTCTCCCACCGGGGTGGTTGATGTCAGTCTAGACTTTATTAGGCACAGTGTTTGTTCTTTGAGGAAGTATGTAGTCTGGTCATCTTGTCTTTAGCTTGAGGCCTGGTTTTCAGCCGATGTGTCTCTGGTCACAGCTGTGGTGTGTTTCACCTTTATCCTAGTCCTCTCGAGGCCCTAGCCCTATCTGACTGACTATAATATTTCTACCTAACTCAGCTGTCTATCATAGTAGCACTGATCTTGCAGGGTCATTGATTTGACTTTTTAAAACTTACATTGTAATCTCTAGGTGGTATAGAGCACCTTGCATAGTGTAGAGTTTCCTAAGTAGTAAGGTGCGACATTAATTAAAATAAGTAAATTGTCAGAGCTGGTACCTAAGCAGACTGTGTTGTGCTATAGTACTTGAGTCCATGTAAAAGGCTGTTCCTGGAGTAAGGTGTGTGAATGCCAAGGGGGCAGCAGGGCTGAGCTTCTGCTTCCTGTTTCCCACTCATGGGACCTGAAGAAGATCTCAGCCTACATGAAGTCCAGTCGTTTTCTTGCAGGCCCTGTGTATTCAAAGGCGGCTCAGTAGGGTAACAAGTAGAACCCTGTAATGCCAGCACAGGGAGAGGGGACATATGGCTGCCCTGGCTGGTGCTGGGCTGTGGGGTACATGAGCACTATGCACCACAGCCTCATGCCACCCTCTTCCTGCTAGGAAGCTCCCTTTTTTTCTGCCTAAACTCTCTCCCAGTCAAGCTTTAGAATCTTACTCTTTTTTTTTTTTTTAAGCAAAGTCCCCTCCTCCCCTTCTTTGTCCTTGCCCTAAATCTAACTAAACAGCCCTCAGCTCTGCCTCCAGGAGCCTGATGGACCCTGACTTGAATGACCAGAACTGCCTGGTGTGCAGAGCCTGTTCTCCACTGCAGCAGCTGCCCCGGTCCTGCCCGATCCCCAGTAAAGTCTGAACCACACTTGCTCTGTGTCCTGTCTTATTGCTCCCTGCTCTCCAGACTCAGGACTGTGGTGTTGAGGCATTGGAGTGTTCTTTGTTCTTTATCCACAGCAAGGGCTGGGTGGATGTGGACGTGTGTGGGGCTGTGATGGTCGGTCTGGGTATGAGGTCACTGAAGGTCATTGCTGTCCCTCTCCGTGTTCCTGTGTTCCCCACCCTAGGATCCCTACAGAGGGGCGCTCCTTCCAAGTCGGGTGTTCACGTGGCAGTGTGCAGTGCTGCCACAGGCCCTGTGCAGCTGTGTGTCGTGCTTCAGAGAGGGGTGGGCTGATGGGAAGGGGTTAACTGCACAGGGGACCCTTCTTCCGTGCCTTTCTCACAGAAGCTTTCTCTGATCTGAATCCCTCTTCTGCGTTCTCAGGACACCTCTCCATAAACATATCTACTACATTGTAATTGATGTTGTATGATTATTTTTTCTTAACAAAACTCTATCACAAGCATTGTGCATTTTATCTCAGACATGTATGACAGTGCCTGGCATCTAAATTCTGAAAATTTGAAAAATTGAAAGAATTAATCTCAGGAAAGCTTCGATGAGAGCCTATAGTGCTAGTATTGGGATTCAGAGCCCTGGGAGTAGCTATTTTAGCCCAAGGAGGTACAGAATAAGGTGTAGAAGTTTTTTTGTCTTTTGTTTTTGTTCTTTGGCTGGTGTTCCTGGGGATCAAACTCATGACCTTGCACTTGTAAGGCAGGCACAGTGCCACTGAACTAAATCCCCAGCCCACAGGTAAAGAAGATTTTACATGAACAGGTATTGGTGTCCGAGCCAGCAGCTTTTTCTCACCTGAGCATCGAGGGGCTCCAGCTGCCCCTGGAAGAAGGTGACTTGAGATGCACAGGCCTAGTTTGCTGGGCCATGGGCAGCGATCTGTGTGCTCAGAAGGCTGCAGGCATTTTAGATCAGATCACCTGCCAAGGAGCACCAAGTTAGCAGCTTCCTAGGACAGCAGCTAGATAGATCGAGGATTCTGTCCTTGGTCAGGCTCTGCTGACCAAGACCTACCTGATAACAAAAGGCAGATTGTTGGGCATTTGTCCATATGATCACCACCGTCAGCTGCCTCCTTGTTTAAAAAATAAGGGAGCCATAGGTGCAATGTTAAAGAGCACTGTGAAATAAGTGATTAATTGAAAGCTAAAATTGATAAGATGAACATTCAATAAAACTCAAAGTTCATGAAATGGTAAGATAAAAACTATTTAATCCAAATATTTATTGAACTTAAAAGAAAAATGGGTTAAAAGAGAAAAAAGTAATAGAAACTATATGTGACAGTGTGATAAAAGTTATGTAGGGAAATAAAACATTGAACTAGAGAAAATAATATGGATCTGGAACAGGTTAGGAAACGTGTGGCCAGTAATTTAGGTTTAGAAGCCACATGGCTCTGTCAGGTTTCCTCAACTCTATGGTCATATAGAAGCAGTCTTTTTGTTTCCTTATTTTGAGATAGGTTCTCACTGAATAGATCAGGCTGGCCTTGAACTCATGGTGATCCTCCTGCCTCAGTCTCCTGAGTGCTGAGATTACCGGCATGGGTCACCACCCTTGTCTTAGACCACCCATGATGAATGAGGGTAGAACTTCATTTACAAACCTAACATCATATACAAACACAGGTGGCTGCAGCTGACATAAAAACCGATCAACCATAGTAAAAAAGTGGAAAGCACTTGAGAAAGAAGATACACAGATGGCAGCAAGCATTTGAAAAACTGATGAACACTGGTCATTAGAGGAAGGTAAATCGAAACTACCATGAGTTCCACCTCGCACACACTAGGATGGCTACTATGAATAAGCAAGAAATAGTAAATCTGGTGAGGATGTGGAAAAATTGGAACTTTTGTTCATGATTGGTAGGAATGCATAATGGTGCGGCACTGTGTAAATGAGCATGGCAGCTCCTCAAAAAACTAAAAATAGATAAAGATGGAGCAAGATGGCAGCTGAGTAAAATCCTTCATCAGTTGTCTCCCCACAAACACACTAATGCAATCAGCCATTCGCATACCAGTCCACTTCACATTAACCAGGGAAGCTGGTTGAGAGACCATACTGTTTGTTTTTAGTATAATAGTGAGAAAAGAGCCAGGCATGGCAGGGCACACCTATAATTTCAGCACTCTGGGAGGCTGGGGCAGGAGGATCATAAGTTTGAGTCTATCCTGGGCAATGTAGTGACTTAATGAGACCTTGTCTCGGGGAGGGGAGAGAAGAAGAGAGGAAAGGAGAGGACAAGACAGGAAAGGAGAAGAAAAAGCACACTGGAGAAGGCAGGAAGGAAAACATGGTCCACATCACCCCTTCCCAGATTCCAAGCGGCATAAGGAGAGATACTTCTCACTTAGAGGAAGGTGAAGGAAGTAAGTCCAGTCCTTAGACATGAAACCCAGTATCAGTGAAACCCATTACTAGGCAGAGACCCACAACGCTTGCCCCATGGCCAGTGTCTGTAGGCTGAGCTGCTAGAACTGGGCTAGCGAAGTGACCAAGGCGCGGCTTCCGCTTCCCTCCCTTCAATCTCAGGCAGCAGCGGTTGTGGGGAAGCTATGAGGGTTGGAGGACAGATTCCACTTACTGGGGAACAGGGCATACAAGCTAGCACAGGGCTTTGCTGTGGAGTGCAGTGCTGGGCCTGTCATGATTAGGTCTAGCAGTACGCAAATAACAAAGGCCCTTATACTCAGATCAGAGCTCACAGACAGGGCCTTTAGGCCTGCCCTGACACTAGGCAGAGATCTATACATTGGTGGGACAGACTCATGTTTTGACCTGCATCACTGCCTATCTTGGAGTATGCCGGGGCAGCCCCTTCCTAAAGACTGTGTTGTGAGACTCCAGTCTGACCCAGCTTAGTGTCAGTCTTGGAGGCCAACAGACTGCCATTACCAACCCCATTCCAACCTTGGGCAGCATGTGAAGTAAGACTCCACTCACTGGGGGTATGATGGGGTGGTAAGCGTAAGACTTTGCCTAGGAACGCAGGGCCAGGCTGGTAAAGTCTAATACTGGGCAGGTACTATTGGTACTCATCCCCAGGCCAGTGTCCAGGGATGGAGCCTCTGTGGATGGAGCCTCCGTGTCAGGCAGTCACATGGCCCTAGTCTATTAGATGTCTACTCTTGCCTGCATTACTTGTAGCTGGTTGTAAGGATCTTCAGCTATGAGTACTTTAGTGGTAGGTAGCTCATAGCACTGTAGACCTTGGTTCTACCCTAGTGTTGTGTTTGTCTTAGTGGGCTGTAGGCTCCAGGTGTGACCCAGAATTCTGGTATTGGTGGCCACAGGCATGGCATAGGAGCCTGGGGTAGACCCTCCCTGGCCCCTCCCACTCCGCTTGATTATAGGCTGGTAACTATGAATGAATCATCTGGACCTACCCTGGCCCCAAGGACAGGCTCGTGAGGACAGACTACCCTTTTTAGCCACTCCCCTAGTTCATGCTGAACAACAAATCAACTACAAATTTGGGAGAGAACTGGAAAGGATTTGCTTTCTCCCTCCTGTTTAAGCAGCAACAACACAGCAACACGGACTTATGGCAGACGTCAGCTTAGGTCACCATCTAGTGCTGAAATAGTGGAAATGACTACAGGCTCAGAGAGAGAAAGGCAGCTTCCTTAGAATTTCTGGAAAGAAGGGGGCATGAACAAAGCCAGATTACCAAGACTAGAATAAATACCCAAGCTTTTAGTATTCATATGATGTCACATACCAACAAGCATCAAAAACTTTCATGGAATGATGACTTCACTTTAATAGTCAAAGTAAAACACTGGAAACTGACTACATAGCACCCAGTATAGGCAAGCTGTTGGGTGGAGAATTTAAAATCCCTGTTTTGTCTGGGTGTGGTGGTGCACCTCTGCAATCTCAGCACTCAGAAGATAGAGGCAGGAGGATCTTAAATTTGTGACCAGCCAGGGCTATATAACAATTTCCTGGTCAGCCTGGACTTCAAAGTAACAGGCTATCTCAAAAAACAAAAACAAATTTAAAAGTAGTAACAAAAACTAGCTGTTTTAAGGAAACTAAAGGAGCATCAAGAGAATATAGAGAACTAATGGAAATTAGCAGAGAGAAGGAAGGAGTTAAAAACAGCAATCTTTGAGCTGGAAAACACTCTAAGCAAAATTAAAAATGCAATAGAAGTCACAAATAGAATAAATCAAACAAGAATCAGCGAGTTTAAAGACAGGCTACTTGAATATACACAGAGGAGAAAAAACAATGAAGTATGGGACAGCATTAAAGGGTCAAATATTTGATTTACTGGGGCCCTGGCAAGGCAGGCTTAACAATACCAGAGGCATAAGAAAGCTTACAAGAGAGATAATAACAAAATTTCCCAAAAGTAGAAAAACAAATACCCAGGTACAGGAAGTCAAAGAGGACTAGTAAGATTTAATGCAACCAAATCTACCCTGATATATCAAAATGAAATTCATAAAGATTAAAGATAAACAGAAGATCCTCAAAGCATCAATTCAGTGAGAGAAAATACAACTATTCCCAATAATAGAGCACCTAAATATATAAAGCAAATAGTAGTTTTTAGTTTCCTAAAAACAAAGTAGACTCCTGTACAATGATAGTTGTAGATTTTAATGCTACTTTTGGCAGGGGCCAGGGATTTAGCTCAGTGGCACTGCACCTGCCTGGAAAGTGCAAGGTCTGAGTTCCATCCCTGTGAGAGACTGCTTGGGCCTGCATAAGATGACTGCCCTCAACCTTAGCCTTTGCCTCGGTGGAAAAATCCCACTAGACTACATACGTGACTTATGGCAGGTCTAGCCCCTGGGCAAACAGGGAATCTTACAGAAAAAATAGCCCTTTGTGCTAACCACAGGGTCACGGGATCTGGAGCAGGAGGCCGGTGGTATTTCCTTGTCCTGCTTGCCCCTAGAGATTGTGAAGTTAAAGATTGCATAGGGTTAATTGTTGATGTACGCCTTCCCACTTACCCCTCCCCACATTTGGTAAAATACTGATTGCTGTATGGTTAAATGCTTGAGTGACTCATGTGATTGATTTGTTTGAACTGTCCAATAAGCTTGCTGAACCTTCCCCCTGGGATAACAGTATATAATCGTTTTGCTGAGCCAATAAAGAGCCTTTGATCAGAAACCAGACTTGGGCCGTGTACTCTAACTTCTTAAAGATTTCCTCCACAGACATTCAAGATCGGATCGGCCTCTGATGACCCACGAATAAGAGGCGGCTCTCACCTCCTATTCCCCGCGGGACGGGGTCCCCCCAGAGAGCCGCACATCCCTGTACCAAAAACAAACAAACAAACAAACAAACTAAACTACTTTGTCAATGGACAGATAATCCACACAGAAAATCAAAGAAGAAATGAAGAAATTAAACAGCACTCTAGATCTATGGAACATTTCATTCAACAATTGAAGAATATATATTTGTCTCAACAGCACATAGAACATTGTAGGGTGGCTTCGATAGTTACCCACCAAAGCAAGTCCTTCCAAAAAGATCCAGTGGCACTCCACATTTCTTACACTCCTGTAGATCTCCTCTCTAATTTTGGGAGGACTCAGAAGGTTTTATTTACCTTTCAAAGGAATGTCTTAATATTTTGTACCACTGAAGATAAAATACAAACCTATGTAATAATTCTAAGTCTCCTTCGAACTTCTGATACATTATCCTGCTTGTTCCTATTCCACTGAAAATGCCTCCAGCAGCACAGCACCTATTTACTTAAAAATAAAATATGTACACATCCTACTAATTTTTTCTTCTAGATTTAAGTTCCACATGAGTCACCTTTAATTATTTCCATTGAAAACCCCTCAAGAACATTAAGATCCTGTTCCTGCTAATTTTCAAAGGTATTTAATTCCACTTCAGCCTAAGCCAGGTGGGAGACAGACCATGGCATCAAGTAACCCACCCTCTGGCTTCAGGGTCCTCTCTGGTACTAGCGGACTTCCCTGAAATTAAAGTTATATCCTGACTTCAAGCAGTTTTACCTGAACTATCTCCATCTGTTTTAAGAACAGGCTATTCTACTTTTCTGTGTTCTATCTCTCAGCTGTAATGGAGAAAAAATTTGACAGTCCCTGAAGGTTATTGAGCACTCACATGAAGCAAATGCTTCTTTTATTCTTCCAGATCTTTAGAATGCAGGGCATTGATACATAGGTGAGAGTACCTGCTCTGAGGCAGGCTGTATGCAACCATTAAACATCATCCCTCCTCTCAGGAAGGTCTTAAAGAGTTTTCTCAGGGTTTTTGTTGTTGCTTTGTTTTGGTTTTTTGACTCCAGATCTCACTATGTAGTCCAGGCTGGCCTTGAACTCACTATGCAGACCAGATTGGCCTCAAACTCACAGTGAACCTCCGGAGTGATGGGGTTACTGGCATGCACCACCACTCCCTGAAAGACTTAATGGTTTAGTGGCAGAAACAAGCAATTAGAGTACAGTATGTTATGTGCTGATCCTGGAAAACATCAAATCCTATTAGAACCAAGATGTAAAATAAGTGCATTTAAATTAGTCTAAGAGAGGTGGAAAAGTATGGATCTCAATAAACCCAATCTCAGTGGCTTAGTACACAAGTATTTCTTATGTATGCTTCACATCTGGGTGTAGTCAAGGGGCCCCTGCTACTTCTAGTCTGTCAGAGTCCTAAAATGAGAGAGGCTTCAACTTTGTGCATGATCCTTGAATCATGACTGGATGTGGAAGGAGGCAGATATGCAATTTACACACTGACTTTTAAAGCTTCTACTTGGAATATGAGTGCAATTTCTATTCATGTTTAATTGGCCAAAGCAAACCATGAGGCTGCATTTCAGTTCAAAAAGGTCGTGAAGTTTTCTCACAGGGGAACAATCAGAAATCTTATGGGATCACCAATAATGACTTCTACAAGGACTATTAGACATAATTTCTATGCTGGGATTAGAATATTAATAGACACGCTGTTTTCCTGAAAATAAGATCTAACCAAAAAATAATCAGCCTTGAAACCTAGAGTTAAAAGAAAAAAAAAAGCCAGCTCCAAACATCCTATCCTTGTCTTACTTGCCTTACATGCAGTAGCCACTGAGCAAAAGAATAGTGATGGCAGGTAAGAAAAAGAAAGGTTGATTGGAGCTGGCACTTTTGATCTCTAGGTTTCAAGGCTGATTATTTTCTGGTTAAGTCTTATTTTCGGGGAAGCATGGCATTAGGCTGGACAAAGAGAAAGAGGTGCTTTGGGATAAATATATGTAACATTGATCTGTCCCATGTTCTAGACATACTGATTTAATGCTCATATCCTGTGGGAGAGAGTTGACTTCTCATAGAAGATGCTGCACACATGAGGCCACTATCACCTGGTGGCATAGCTGGGATTGGAACCCAGATGACTTGATTCCAGAATTCTTGTTCCTGAGTCCACACTGTGTTGCTCCCTAGTATAACTGAGAGGATCTACAAAAACTGAGTTTTTGTTTGTTTGGTTTTGTTTTGTTTTTTAAAGAGAGCTGCTTCTCCAAGCTTCTTCATGCTGGCAGTGGAACCCCACTCACACCCTCCAACCCTGGTGCCAAGAAAAATTCAACACTTCCAGCCCTATGCTGAGCCAAAGCTTGGCTAAATCTACAAGTAGATCTTTCCTTTTATTGAGGTACTTCTGTGTGCATGGTGGTGTTACCAGGTAGTCCGCTTCTAAAAGTTTCTTGCCAACTAAATGTTACCAGATTCTGGTTTGCTTGCCTCTCCCTCTGGAGTTAAGTTTCCGGGTTCTTCTCATTTTGAACAAAGAATTGAACAAAATGACCAAAAAAGGAGTGGCCAAGTTTATTGGAGAAAGTAAAAGAGAAGAGTAGGGGAGAAACTGGCTCTGCAGAGCAATGTTGGGCTGAGTAAAAAGAGGGTAAAAAGCAAAAATAAAAGTATACACTGCATCTGGGAAATGCAGCCGGGGCTATCATGGAAAGTTACAACAACATGCTCTTGACTTCAGTATGTCTTTTATTGTCCAGATCTTAAGGAAACTGATGAGAACTTCTAGATATGGGTCCTGAGAGATGGTGCTAAGGTCCCATGTCTCGGGCTGACATCATATCTAGGCCATTCTATTGAAAAGCTGCTCAAGTTTTCTTGAGAAGTCCATGTGTAGGGCTTTGGGAACTGTCCTGCACATTGTCCAGGATCTTGTAATTAATAGGCCATGCCTGCTACCCCAGCCAGCTTTGCCGTACCCTAAATTCCTATCTCAGAGGGGCAGAGGCACACATCTAACTGTCCTTCAAATTTGGCCAAACCGTAAATAAACTCATTTTCTTCCTCCTTCTCCTTCTCCCTTTCCCTTTCTTCCTTTCCCTCCTCTTTTTAGCCCTTCCTCCTTCTGCCTCCTTTCTCCTACTCTCCCCCACCTCTTCCTCCCCCACGACTTTTCCTCTTTTTTCCTTTCTTCTTCTTCTTCTCCTTCTTCCTTTTTCCTTTTTCTCCTTCATGGGCTCTTCAAGTACTCTTGATGGTGGGTAAATGAAACTAGATAGGAGAACCCAGTTTCAGGTCTGACCAAAACCTGCCAATAACACTAGGAAATTCACAAAGGCTGAACACAGAGCTCCAGAACTGGGAGACAGGGCATGGGCTAAAATATTTGTGGTAAAAAAGGAAGCAGAGGTCAGATGACTAAGGTAAATGAGAGGAGACAGTTGTTTGCCTGAGGCCTCAAAAGTCATTAAATATATTAAAGCAGGGGAGTGACGTGCACAAATTTGCACATTAGAAAAAGCACCGGTGAAATTTCAGTTCCTTTCCTCTCTCACTATTCATCTGAACTCAAGGCTTTTATCAGCATGGTTCATTTGAGCCACCTGCCCTGCAGCTGAAGGATAGGAACGTGTAATTTCTATACACAGGTAGCTGCTCTCATAAACCCTTCTTAATCTGGCTTTAGAGGCAGGCCGATGTCTATATGTATCAGTGTCTCCTGCTGCACCCACTGCATGAGGGAAACAACTCTACAGTGAATTTTTTCTAATCACATAAGCTGTTTCCTTCTGACTGGAAAACACTTTAGCCCAGGTGCTCAACCTCCAACAATGAAATGTTTCCCTAATACTTTCAGAGAAATTCTGCACCAAGATTAATGCATTTATCACAAGGTCTGTTTTTTATTACTCACACACCAAGGCTACTGATAACCCCACCATTAGTATGCTGATATCTCAAGATTTGTGGGTCTCTGGGCCTAACGGATGACAAGCTGTACCCCATCCCAACCCTACCAGAACCTGGCTCTTGTTGTGATAGCCATCTTTTCGGGGGCCTGTGTCAGAGTTAGGGGCTGACTGGCACCTGGGAAACTACCTCTCCTGTTCCCGTCAGTGGTTGGGCCAGTGAGCTTGGTCTTGGATAATTGTTAAGTGATTTTGCTGACAAACATTAAAAATAAATTACAACGTGATTTGTTCATCGTCTGCCTACTCAGAATTCACATGAAATGTTACATCTGCAGACTTGTGCATTTTACATTTCTCCCTTGCAATTAATTACTTATTCCCCTACCATGTTGCTCTCTCCTGTGACCCGTCATTCTCAGGACTCTTTATGCAGAGGACAACAGGACCAACTTCCTACTTGTTTGCCTTCTGCCCTATGATGAATAGACTGAGATGGTTCCCATAATCCCATCTCACTGTGCTCATACATCCTTCTGCAATCCTCTCAAGTGTGAACAGGACCTGTAACTTGCATCTGATAGAATAAGGGTTTGGAATGTCACTGCTATGATTTCATGACATAGGACTGCAGTGTCTCTCTTTCCAGGAGACTCCTTTACAGGCTTTGATGATACAAGAGGCCATGTTGGGTAAGTCCTCTTGCAAGGAACAGAAGGTGGCCTTTAGCTGCCCACCAATAAGAAATTGAGGCTCTCTGTCCAGCGTGGCACAAGGAACTGGGTAGTTACGTCAACCACCGCTTGAATTTGGAAGCAGATTCATCTCCAGTTAAGCCTTGAGATGAGATCACATCCCTGGCTGACACAGTTGAGTACTCCTTACAAATGAGAACTGAACTCAGCACCCAGTAATGCTATGTTGACTTGGCTCATAGAAACTGAGATGATAAATGTGTTGTTTTAGGCTGCTAAATTTGTAGTAATATCAGTACACAGCAATAAATAATACATTTCCTTTGATTTCTGGTTGTATCACCTATTTAGTCCCAGAGGCAGCCTCAACTTCTTTTGCTTCCCTTAAATCCACAAGGCACACAATTTCCTCACTCTGGAAATTCATGTCTACAGTTATCATACCAAGGAGAAACACCTCATCTTTAGTTCTTCTGCCTAAAGGCTTCCCAGACCCAAGACATTGGCCTGGACACCTAACTGGTGTTGGTAGGAGTGGCAACAAAGGTGGAAGCTGAAATATTTGCTTAACACTTTGCATTTGTACTTCTCTTGAGGTGGCCCTCCTGACATGTCTCAAGGCCATTGGGTCCTCTGTCCCTCACCAGATTCCTGACTTCTGGTGCACAGGGGACAGCACTCTGACCTGCAGATCACTCTCTTGAGGCTGGACACTTCTGAAAGACTTTATAGTAGAGAGAATGATGCCAAGTCAATCTCCACAAGAGTCATTTGCTTTCTTAAAACTAGTGAATGTGGTGAATGTGTGAATATAAATTCTCTAAAGATTTGAATCTCACAAGTCTCCTGTAAGTTACTCATGGAGTCTGGGCTTCCTTCCTCTTTGCCTGAAGCCATTACCAGTTTGGTTGTGTCCCTCCAGACCCTTTTCTGTGTATCTGCTTATGTAAATATTATCTGTAGAAATACCTTTTCAAGTCATAAAAGATGTCATGCTGTGCATACTAATCTACCAACTAATGCATGTGAAATTCAACTAATGCATTTTGAAGATCCTTCCATGTTAATTCATAGAGCTCAATCTCCTTTAACTACCATATGGTATTATGGCAGAATTAGGCATTAATATGTCCACACAATGTTATAATGAACATCTTAGCATATGACAGTGTTATATGGATGAGCTTTTATGAAATGGAATTGTTAAATTATAGGATCTGATTTGAATTTTTAAATATTAAGACAAATTGTCCTCCAAAAAAGCCTTATGAATTTACAAGTTTACCAGCGGGAAATGGCTATCATTTCCCAATCCTTGTCAACACTATTGAAATGTCTTAATTTTTGTTCATCTGAGAGATAGAAAAATGACTCCTTACTATTATAATGTGCAGGTCCTTGGGTTATAGAGATTTTAAAAACTTTTTTGGGGACATAGGTGTGGTATTTCTCTTTTGTAACTGTTCATAGATTTTGTTCATTCTTTTAAACTCCTAATGATTTATAGTTAGTTATACTAGTCCCTTATTTTTATCTCATTGAAGTTTCCTTACTTGTGGCTTATCATAGAAGTCTTAAAACTTAATCTTGTTCGATTGGTAAATCTTTCATGGTTTCTTTTTATGTGTTAGAGAAACTTTTCTTACCCCACGATCACAAACATCCTTATATTTGTACTTCAACAGCTTTGTGTTTTGTGCTGGGCCTTAAATTCCTGATAAATTAGCTTTAGTGAGTGAGTGGTATGAGTTTTGGGTTCTATGATTTTTAATTAGTAATCCATTGTCCTAACTCTACTGGCTATCCTGTCAGTTTGAGACACCATCTTTATCACACTAAATTTCTATACATAGATGGGTCTGTTTCTGAACTCCAGTTATTAGGTTCATCAATATTATGCAGTTTTACTTGATTTCTTCACTAGGTCTTCATGGCGGTTCTATGTCCACTGAAAATATCTATTATTTAAAAGTAGTGTTATTCCCAGCATCCACTCTCAAGGCTTGGGGATAAACTTCTAGCCCTTAAACTTAGTTGAGGAATAAAGGGATGTGAATGTTGCAGTAACTGAATTCCTATTTTGATCATTCTCTATATTACTTTTTTTTTTTGTCCTTTACACCCGAAAGAAATCTAGCTGAACACGAGTAAGTTAAGTGTTATTTATTGAAAAGAGCAGAGAAGTACAGGCCTCCTAGGGACAGGCCAGGAAGAACAAAAGCAGTGCAGTTCTGTCTCTTGCTCAGCATATAGACTTGTTGCCCCATTTGGCCATCTTGTTATGGATGGGCATCTTAAAGAAGCGGTCAGACTGCAGATAGGAAGCTATTTTCTCCAAAGCCTGAAGGAAAAGCACACCAAACTTTATAAGTACACCAAACTCTAGCTCAGCCCAATAAGCCCACACCAAAATGGCAACATTTACATGTTGCCTGCCTCTACCTTTCCCCCATTTTTGGGGGGTGTAGAAGTTGGCCCTTCCCAGCCATTGAATTATTTAGGCCAAAGCTAGTGTTGGGCAAGCATCTACCACAGTGAAGTCCACTGGGGTCTAGAGGAGCCTGTGAGTATTTCTCTAAGAGAAAAGTACAGGTAGCATCATCACCTCAAAGCGGCACATGAAATCCTTCAGATTTGGGAACTCATCCAGGCACTTGGGTTCAAATATACGGTTCTGATCTAAGACATCATAGGTGAGAAAGTCCACAAAGGTGAGCTAGAGATAGGACAATATGATGGTCAGTTCTTGGGAGTTCATGAACACCTAACAAGGATAGTGAAGTAAAATCTCCCTTTCTCTTTTCCTACCTTTTCCCCTGCAAACCAAGAGTACTTCCCCAGGAATAAGGAAAATTGTTTTAATTGTCCAGGTAGCTGTTCCAAGTACTGAGGTTTCAGTTTTTCCTGGGAGATAGGAAAAAAGAGAACAAGAATAGCGGTTATCACCTACATAGCTAATCAAGGCACAGGCCAGTGATGAACACTTCGCAGCACCTCTCCAGGTGCTTTCTTCTTATTGCCTTTGCTTGGGGGTGGCAGAATGGGAAGAAGGGGTTTGGAAAGGAGTGAGAGGTCAACACCTGAATTACAGAACAAAACAAACAAAAGTAAGAGTTCTGTTTCCTATTCTTAGAGATTGGGTTGGTGGGAAGAAGTCAACAGTAAAAAGAGGGAGAAAGAACCTTTAACTTCCTAACTGCTTCTTTTCCTGATACCCCCACTTAGCTGATGCCTGCTATGAAAACTTACATGGTCAGAGTCGTAGCAAAGACGCACCAGCTGCATGCGGAAATCCATTATTTGATTTTCCATTATGTCCACCCGAATCTTTTCTTCCTCAGTACCACCACCTGTAGGTCAAATGACAACAAATCGCCCTTGGGATCATCCATGCCAGGTAAGCAAATGGCCAGTTTCCTCTATAGCCCTACCCCACTCACACATGTTGTGCTTGCGAGCGATGTAGCGCAAGATGGCATTGCTCTGGGTGATTTTGTTCTTGCCATCCATCAGGTAAGGAAGCTGTGAGGAAAAGGACAGACTCAATGAACAACTTCTCTCTCCTGTGGGAAGGGAGACTTGCAAATAGTGAATGAGACAAGGTCTTGTGTTAGGAAAAAGAAGATGGGTAGAAGGTAGCAGTGGGTCCCCAACTGATTCTGCACAGGGTTCTTAAATCTGTGTATGTGTGCACCACAGAGCCTTTCTCAAAATAGGTTTTAAATGCTAATTATATATATCACATAATTGTAAAACATTTTAAGGAAAAACTGTAATAGAGTAATATGTGCTTATTAATGCAGTAAGTAGCAAGCAGATGTAACTACCACAATTTCAGAGTACTGATGACTACAAAGAACATTTAAAATACCTACAACACATTTAGTAAAATATAAAAACTGATTTCTATTAAAGTCTAATTATTAATGTCTTTTATTGCCTATTCTCACAATCAGAGGAAATGTTAACGTTTGTTAAAGGTTAGTGGAAATGAAAACGTAGTTTTTAAGGACTCTTGAATTCTATCTATTCTATCCATACTCAGAGTCCCTATTCTAGATTTTTCTGAGACCAGAAAGGGACGGAGTATATATTTGAAGGTCTTCCCTTCTATCCTCTCTCTTAAATCAACCTACATTAGGAAAGTCCAGGTTTAGCTTGAATTTCACATCCAGCCACTGGCTTCGATCATAGTCAGGAGCTGTAAGGGAGAGAGAAGTGGGAACCAACTTCTTTCATAACCTTATCATCTGATAAGAGTAAAAAGATCTAAAGAAGCGACTGATTCTCAATACCCCAAATTCCCCGCCTCTCCAATTTAACCTTTTAGTCTCTGCGGCCTATTTATTAAGTATCAAGATGGGGTTGGTTCAGGACAAAGGGAAAACACCTAGGTGGACAACCCCAAGTTGGAGGGCCAGCTTAGCCTAGGGCGCAAGAACAACTTTACCTTCCCCGCACGTGTAACGCTTCTCCTCATAGGGCGTATCAGTGAACTCCAGGAGCAGGCGGATGGCGTGCGCCAGCTGTGGGAAGACAGCCCGAGGTGGTCAGCGCCTGCGCGAGATCCACCGGCCAGAAACCAACCCCCACCCCAACCCCAGCCAGCCAACGTCCTCCGGCCCGGCCTCTCGGGCGGCGCTTCGTCCTGCTGGGGCGGTAGTTAAACAGAGATTCCGGCCCAAAATACGACCTGGGCAGGGCCAAGGAATCCCAGGGGCTGGGCCGAGGGCGGCCTCCGAGGCCGGGCAGCGGGACTGAGGTTGGTCGCTGCGGAAGGCCGGCCGCGTACACCACGTAAAGCGGCTTCTAGGTTTAGACCGCTGACCCGAGCCCCCGCCACCTCCGGGGCCGTCTTTTGACGAAGTGGCTCGACTGTTCAGGGAGACTCACCCCGCGAATATCCCAGTAACCCAAAACCGTAGACGACTCGGAAGACATGGTGAAGACGCTCGCGGGTCTTCCAGGAGGGAACGAAGTTAAGCGCGAACAGCCGGGTTCTTTATATCTCACTGGAGGGGGCGGGGTCAACGTGAACTGCCGACCCC
>NW_022900945.1:41013487-41043786 GCF_012274545.1 Fukomys damarensis
CCCCCCTCGCCCCTCCCTCTGCGCGACCGCTGCATCCGGCGCAAGCGCGATTTTTGGCTACTTAGGCCTAGCCCCGACGAAGCCAGTGTTTGAGACTACATGGAGGTTGAGTGAGTGGAGTGCCGGGCTGGTCGGGAAGTGCACCAACACCCAGGCAGTAGGGACTTTAACCAGGGAGAGTGAGATTCGTTCCATTTCCAAAGCTGCTGTAGAGTGGGTGACTGTTGCAGTCCCTGAGAGGCTGGCTCGAATCTGACCAGCAGGGAATCTCCATCTTTGACTACAGTGTTGGCAAGGGGTAGGGAAGGGAGGCCTACATGATGAGAAACTCATAGATTACTGAAGCCCATAAAACTCTCACCTAAAGTGCTTCAGAGAGAAGTGTCTCTTCTGGTCAGGTCAGGGTGGTTCTGAGGAGGCTTTAAAGGAGGGGTGGTGGGCATTTGAGCAAAGCCCATTAAGGAAGGATGGGCCAATTTTAGCATGTAATTTTACCATTGCTGGACACAATATCCAACACCTACAATTTAAAGGAGGAGAGGTTTAATTTGGCTCACATTTTAAGGGGGTTCAGTCCAAGGTCAGCTGGCTTTGAGGTAGAAATGTCATGGCAGAAGGGCACGGTGGTGTCTGGGAACCAGAGCAGGGGAAGAGTGCCAGAGAGAAAGAGGTGGGGGAGCAAACAGCCCAAGCATGCCTCCACAGACCACCCAGACACACGCGGAAGTGTGTTCCACCAATCCCCCGGGTGGCTCAGAAAACCAATCAAGTGGACATCCTAAATGCCACAAAACCCCTACAGTCCTTGGAAGAGCTTCTGAAATGATGCTGGGCTTAGGAGAATAAAAGGCCCATATTTATAATAATATCAACAACGGGAGAGGGGGAGGGAGAGGATCTGTGAGCTGACTGCAGGAGAGGGAGAGTCCAGAGTGGCTCTGAGGGTCCCTGCCTGGCCTCCACAGCATGATCACTAATCTCTGAGGTTACTACTTCTCTGGCCAAGGTGTGGAAGATCACATTTGGCCATTACTTCAGTAAAAGCAAAATTAAGACTTTTTAAAGGATATTTTGCTAAGAGAAGAAAGGGGGAAAGAGCAATCACATACGGTCAGACAAATTTATAACTCCTGGGATTCTCCTCTGAAGATAATGCAAATTACCTTGAGGTAGAAGACTAACACTTTACTGAGAGCTTGTGACATGCCAGGCAATAGTCTGCATGTTGTATACATGTTCACTAATTTATTCCAATTTAAGCTTCACACAATTTTGTAAAGTAGGTGTTATGCCCATTTATAGAAACCGGTCTGGATGATCTGGAGTTCCCACAGGTAATCTGGGGTTCAGAACAAGATCTGTCTAATACCTCCCTTGTGTGAGTTCCACTGCACTTAGCTATCTGGATAGCTGCTTACTTCACCTCAGTCTTTTCTGTGACACCCAGGAAAGCTGAGCTAAAACACTTATTTTCCTAGTCCTAGAGCATTTCCCTAGCTTTAGGGTTTCTTCAACTTTTAGAGGCCCCGGGAACAATGGGTTAAAATCTCCTCCCTCTGGAGAGCTAAGTAACCAGAAAGAGGTCATTTGGCCTCCTGTAGGCCCCACATAAGAGTCACATACTGTTCTCAGAAAATCTTTTCTAGAAATCTGCAACTTAGTTCATCCTCCCTAAATTCCTTCCCATGTCCTTGGGTCCAAGCTACTCCTTCCTTCTGGCCCACACTTTTCCTTTACAAACAAGGCTGATCCTCTCCTGCACAGACTTCCCTTTGTTCCTCCCAGCTATTCTTCCGGAAAATGTACTCTTATCTAAATAAATTCTCACCTTTATCTTTACTTTGGTCTTAGTAAATTTTTTTATTATCCACATCGCTAGTCTCTGTAATGCTGTCTCACGTGGTGCTCCCTCCATTCTAAGAAATAGCTTTTCTAATTAAATTTACTCTTAAATCAGACTCTTAAGAATGTCACCTTTTAAAAATATTTTGTGGGGGAAACTTTTGCTTTCCTATTTTGTATTACCAGCTACAAGAGATGATTTTCTGAGGCTAGAAGTTGAAGGAAGGATATAGGCAGTCTAAAAAATAGGGCACTCTGGGCTTCAGCCAATGGTGGGGTCACAGAACAAATTCAACTAAGAGGGACTTAAAGAAACATCATAAGAATCCTCAAAAAAAATCCTCAAGAAACTTCTGAAACCATAAAGTTTTAAACGTAGGTAAAGTCAATAAAAGAATGGCTCATATTAGGGAAGACAGAAGTTCATTGTATGACAATTTTGAGATTAAAGTAGGCTACTTACACTAAAAGTGATTAGAAGCCACACAGACAACTTGAACCCTTAACGTTAGAGAGAATGGGGATCCACAGAGTGGAATAACTTGCTAGAGTTCACACAGCTCAGTGGGGGACTTTTGCCTCCCAGTCCAATGTTCCTTATGCTGTGCCACTGAAGGGGCAAACTGCAGAGGGAAATGAAGCTTGGCTCACATTGTACAGTAGGGGACAAAAGTCGCATTGCAAGAGGAAGTTACCAAGTGGAGCCTACAGCACCTGACTTGGTTATTAGTGCTTCTCTCGATCATCAGCATGATGACCACAACCTACAGCTGTCAGCCCAGCACTCTTCTCTGCTATGAAGTGCTGTGTCCTCAGCTGGGCTGAGTGGTTGAATTATACCAGGAGATGTGGACATGGAAGCTTAGAGATGCTGAACAGAGTCCTGTTGTGGAGTTTATTTATACTAAGGAGAGCTCGGCCATAGTTCTCAAATGCTGAGTCCCAGCTCCAGGTTGCAGTGTGAATTCCCTCCCATTCAGTCTGTCCTGCTGGTGGATGTAGCATTGCCCTGTTTCATGCCCAAAGTCCCTGTCCTTTCTCCTCCTCTGCCTTTGACTCCCATCAGGCCTAGAAGAAGCTACAAGGGAGGCGTATGACAGGCTTGAAGATACTTTTATTGGGAAGGAGAGGGACTAGCCCAGACATAGGCTTAGGAAAGAGGGAAAATAAATAGGTAGTGATTGGGACGTGCTCCCAACATAGCAGGGAAGGTACCATTGGCTACAGCACCTGGACCTGTTCATCCTCTTGCTGAGTGAGCTGGGCTGTGTGGTTTGCTGAGAAATGGGGAGCTGGAAAAGGAGTTCTCAGGATTCTAAAGTGTGTCAAATACTCCTTCTTGAAAGGCGAGTTCCTTGGTCTTGTAGGTCTCTGAGCAAGTGTCTAAGGGCTTATCTAATGGAGGAAAAGAATTCAGATGGCCTGGTGCCAGTCGTGGGAGTCCCAGACAGCATGCCACCAGTCCAGTTGGAGTCTCAAGACACACCTGAATGTAAGAAGACAAACCCTGGAGGACTATCTTGTGCCCAGTACCTGCTGCACTCAGTTCCACCCAGGGCTTGGCCTTCCGGCTTGTCGCCTAGCACTCGTACTCCCACTCGGGTAGGACCAGACCCTCCCAGGGGTAGTCAAGACCCCAGGATGTTCTCACCCCTAGTGTCCTTCTGACAGCCTCCAGCCGGGCCATAATCCGTGGGGCCTCCTGGGGACACAGCATCTGCAGCTCCCCAGGTCTCATGCGAAGGAGTTGGCTTCCCATCATGGACCCAAGGGTCTTCACGGTGCTTTGAACAAAAAATAGCAGAAATCACCAGTGGTGAATGGGAAAATGCTGGGCTCAGGTATTTGGATAGAGAAGGAGCTTTTGAGGCTTGGAAGTTGGGGTTACAGGAATATTCATGGAATAGGGTATCTGAAAGGTCAGAAATAAGCTAATTGTTTTGGTTATTCCAGGACTCCATGATTGGAGAAAGTACTCTGGAAGAGAATGTTCTGGTAGGAAGGGGTGACTGATATAGCAGCCAAGATTTTTCCCAAGTTCACTACTCTGATCCTTGTTTCCTTCACAATGCAGGGACTCCCCAACGGATGACCCAGTCAAGGTTTAGGCACCCCTCCCTTTCTCTCCTTTTAATCAGCAGAGACAGCCTTGGATGGGGTTGTCATGGCCATTGGAGGCTGGGTTGCACGTTCTGGATCTTTAGGTTTTAGTGACTACAATCTGAGCCCTTTACAAGGCTCTCCATTAACACCCCATGGGGCTGGGCACTCACACAGTGGAGAAGTTCTCTGCCTGCAGCCAGGCTGTGACCTCCTCAGGCCTTGAGCTAAGTCGAAGCATTGGCGCCTAGAATGGGAGTGGGGTGGGGGAGTCAGAGGCCATCTCATCTCACAGGTGCACACAGCTCCCAATATTAAGGTCCATTTTCTGGGGACCCCTCAAATCACTTATCTTACTCCATGATTCTCTGGTCTAGTAGTGACCTTGTCTTTTTCTCTGCTCTGGCCATAAGACAAACTTGGCACCCAGTAAACATACAATAATACCGATTAAATCAAGCCAAGGCTGTCTCCTCCACTTGTCTTTAAATCCTCCCCACCCTCATCTCTGACCCATGATTTATGGCTTCTGGACAGCCCAGGCTGTGTAGTACCCGATGGAATGACTGGCCCTGGCTCCCAGGGGCCCCCAACTGCAGGGGCTCCAGGATGTTGCTGGGAATGTAGCCACTCTGTCCCGCCTCATTCTTCACCAGCCACCACCGCTTGCTCTGGTCCAGAACCTGCCACGAGTCAACGTGTCAGTCACCCCCAGCTTGTCTGACCAGCCTTCCCTCCCCCACAGAAAGCCCCTGTCCTTGGGCTTTTCTCATTTTCCTTCTCCCTCTTTTGGCCACATCCCCTCCCCCCCGGCATGTTCACACTCTCCACTCCAGGCAGCTCCCACCAACCACTGCCTCCTTTTCTAGCCTCAAGGCCAGACCTCACCTCCAGCACCTCTCCCTGGACCACAGTCAGTTCCTGTGGGTTCCTTGCTTCAAACTCATATAGGACTTGCATTTTCAGAGTTGGCTTGACTGGTTTGGGGCTGGAGGGCTGGTGGTTGGGGTCCTCAGGCCGAAGGCCATGGCTATATATTTCGTCCTCAGAAAAGTGCGGGGTGCTATTTAATCTAGAAGGTCTTCAGGGAGAAACAGACAGGAAGGCCGGAGAACGTGCCTCAGAAACAGCCCAGCCCCAGCCCAGGAGCCCCAGATGTCCCCTGACTGCCATCTAGTGGTGACTGTTTGGTTTCCTTACAGGGTAGGGGCAGCAGTGTTTGGTGTTTGGGGTGGAGGTTTGCAGATAGGAGGGCTCTGTGGACATTTCCAGCAGTGGAACTTTCTATGTCTGAGCTCTGGTTTGAATGTTTCCTGTTGGAGCACTGGGAAATCAGAGGCATGTGTGAGCAGTACCATGAAAAGAAGGGATTGGAGCCTAGGAAGGTACAAAACGGATCACACAATATAGGGGAGGGGTGCTTTGCACATGTCTGTATATCTGGCTAAAAGAGATCGCAGAGTTTCTGAGATGTACATCTCCAGAGGTCCAGAGGCTAGGCCCTCTCCCTCCCTCCCTCCCTCCCTATGACTGCACAGTCTTTGCTAGGCTCAGGGCATACCGCAGGGAAGTAGAGTCCTCATATCCTATGGGTGCCTGTAAGGGACAGAACAGAGAGGGAGTGAGAACAAGAGGCCCTCAGCCTGGTGAGAGGGAATAGGCTATCAGAGTACATCCCTACTCCCAGGCAGCTGCCTCCTGTCCCTTTCCTATTGCTCTCACAGAAACAGACACAGGTACTCACAACCGCCCACCACTTAGTTGTCATGTAACAATGGTTTGGACTGGGAAGGCAGAAACTAGTCAGAGACCGGGGCTTTGAGTGGGGCTCTGTGCCAAGCGTCTCTTACCTGGGAAAAGGGGTCTGTAGGCTGCCAGCCATCAGAGAATGTGGGTTGGTAGGGTGGGGGCTCATTGCCTGTCCAGTCAACCCTAAGGGGAGAACAAAGCTGAGTTCGTACTACTTTGTGCCTCAGGGATCTTCTAGCTAATAGGAACACGGTCCATGCTCACAGATGAAAGGCTGAAGAACACCCACATGGGAGCAGTTTAGCATGAACGAACCCCCTGGTGCAGGCGTCTGTGATCCTACTTCACCTCGGTCCACAAAGCACAGATACATTACCTTCCTGGGAACACAGTGGCCACTTCGTTACCCAGATTGGGGGGTTAGAATTAACTAACTAGGAGTAGAACCCAGAGTGTTAGGGCTGGAAGACCCCTTGGGGTCTGAGGCAGTATATTTTGTCTACCCTGTTGGCAGTGTTCCAGCATCTGATCTCTTTCTTTCCAGCTCCAGTATGGGACTGTTCCGTATGAGAAACATCACCGCAGGATGCTCTGGTTGGCCGTAGAATGGGGCTGGTACTTGCCTCTCACCCTCCTCCTTGCCCACCCGCAAGGCCTGGGAAGGGCTCTGCCACTTGTGGCCTGCAGGCTTGTAATGCTTGGATAGTTCTCCCTCCAGCCACCTCCTCGAGGAACTCCTGCTCCCTGACTCACTCATGCAGAGGTCAGTGTTCCTCTGAACTTGGTAAATCACTGGCTCACCGTTGCTCTCAGGCTTTATTGCACACGTTTCCTACCTGTCCATCTTACTCTGAGAAGTGACTGCACTCCTTCAGGACTGTCTCCCTAGTACTGAGGCAGGTACACAGGCAGCAGCAATAAATGTTTATTCCGAGGGAACAAAGAAAATGTTCCCTCTTCTCAGCCTTCTTCACTGATGCCTTCTCTTCACCTTAGAAACATGCTCCGACCTTCCCTCGACTCGGTTATGTTTCCTTCTAATCTGTCACTGTAAGGCCTTCTCCTTACCAAACGTCCCGTGAATGTGCTTATATACCCTGCCTACGCTTCCTTGCCTTTGCTTCTGTCATTTTTCCTGCAGCCTGATTTCTACCCCTGCCCTTTTCTTTATTAAGCAAGCCCATGATAATCTCCTGATTGTTGAGTCTGGTGGCCTTGTATATTCTCTGTCCTTCTCCATTACCACGGCATTTAGTGTTACTTATAACTTTGGGTCAGGATTGCAAGTTTGGGTCCAGCCTGGGCACCTCAGCAACTTAATGGGATCCTGTCTCATATATATGTTTTCCTAAGGTCTCAAACTCTTGAAGGAAGGCTGAATTTTGGAACACAAAATGATATATTTGACGTGATTACTCAGTGTTAAAGTGGCTGAATAAATATTTGAGGCTTTTTTATTTGAGTCCACCACAGAGCCTCTGTTTCCCTCCCGTGCCAGTGCAAGGCACTTGCCATGGCTGTCCCCAAAGATAAGGTGATCCCAGCAAAACTGCAGGAGCCGGTGGCCTGGAGACCGGCTAACATAGTGTTCTGAGCAACTGACCACTGCTGTGAGGTGGGCTGGTCCACTCTAGGGTTGATCAATTATTTCATTTAGTGATTAGATCAAGACAGCACATTAAAAAGAGGTTATGTGGGATATAAACAATTCAAGCGTCCATTGACGAAGGGATAAGCATACAATAGAATCTTATTCAGCCATGACAAGGAAGGAAATTCTGAGACATGCGACAACATGGATGAACTTGATGACATGCTGAGCGACATGAGTCAGTCAGAAAAGGAGAAACAACGTCTGATTCCACTTATACAAAGTATCTAAAATAGCCAAATTTATGGAGACAACAGGAAAGTGGTAACCAGGGGCTGGGGAGAGGGTGAATGAGGATTATTGTTTAATGAGCGCAAATTTTTTGTTTGGGATGATGAAAAAGTTCTGGAAACAGATACTGATGTTGGTTCTACAACTTTGCTAGTGATCTTCACACTACCGAATTATATACTTAAAATGACTAAGATGGTAAATTTTATGTATATTCTACCACAATAAAAATAGATTGTATATCGAACTAAGTCATGTCTTTAAACAAAGTAGATGAAAACTCCTTTAAATGGACTGAATTGAAAAGAACTAATCATTAGGCAAAAGACTCGCTAGAAAAGCTGGCTTATTTCTCTGTTGACTCTGTCTTTCTAAAACCCTCTGCTGTCTTTGTTTTCATCCCTTTGCCCTTTGCTCTTTTTTTTTTTCATATGGGGTCACTAAATCACCCAGACTTAGCTCAAACTTGCAATCCTCCTGCCTCAGCCTCGCAGAGCACTGAGATTACAGGCATTTACTAACCATGTCAGGTACCCTTTGCTTCTTGATCCTTTTTCCATTTGCCACCTCTATGTGACAGTTTCCTGAGGCCCTGCCCTTTTCCCTCATGGAAGGTACAACTATATTCGCTTAAGCAATTTCTGGGGTGGCCACTGGAGTGCCACTCTGCTCACACTGTGGCCCCAGCTGTCACTTCCATCCTCACTGTGCTACCACACAGCCGGGTAGTCCTCTCATCCAGAGGCCTGGCCCGCAGCCTCTGTGCTGGTTCTGCTCATCCCATGGTCAGCGAATCCAAGCCAGTCTCATCCCCGCTCACTGGAGCTCTCATCTGTTATCTTCCTGGCCAGTGGCCCACGTCAGTTACACCAGCTCTGGGGTTTGGGGTCTTGCTAACAGTTAGCTGGCTGCCGTGCTTTGATATTACATTTGCTGAACCTCTTAAGCCAGTAAATCTTAAGTTCTGAGCTGGGTTTTCACTTTATCCTTGAAAAAATTAAGAACTATTTTAGCAGAAGTTTTACGTCTCTCCTTTCTCGGGAAGTATTTTTTTGTCTAAAGATAATTCCTTCGTTCAGTTGTGGGTAGAATTGAGGTATTTTTATTTTGTTTTGTTTTAAACTGATCCCAAATGAAAAGTTGAGTATAGTCTCCCAAATTGTTTTGAAAAATTTCTGACTAGTTATAACATAGTGCCTGGACACGCCTCAAGCCTTGCTCTGGCCCCCACGTTCCTCACCCCTGGTTCAGTTCAGGCCTTGTTTTCACTTACAGGCTGGTGGTCCAGGCTCTGCCCAGCCCCTTCCAGAGGTTACTCTCAAATGGGCTTAGACAGGACTGCAGCAGGTCGACAGCTTTGGGGGTGAGGAGAGGTGAGATCACTTGAGCCACAAGACCATCTTCAGGGCACTGGGTTAGGATCTGGGGTGGGGGAACGGAAGGCATTAGGAAGACTGGGCCAGATAGGGTAAGAAGGGATCCAGAGTCCCCAACTCTGCTACAATGCTACCAGCGTGTCTCCCTTAGAGCACCGGAGTCCTTGGCTCTGGCCCCAGCCCATGGACTCTGTTAGTGGGTACTGTGCACCACAGGGTTGGTGTCTTAGAGGACAAGAGGGAAGGTGTGATGGGTTAAGCAAGGGGAAGACCCCACAGCTCCCCTCTTCCCTCTGACCCCTTTCCCAACCTCTGATCTTTCCCATGCTCTTTCTTGACCTCTGCCTGCCCCTTTCCACACTCCGTCCATCCCTTACTTACAAAGTTCAGTGTTTGGAAGAGAATATGCACGAACTCAGGGGCACTTGTCTCCTGAAGCCTGAGGGCCAGCTTCCCCTGAAAACATAAGGCAATGTCTGTCACCACCTTTTACCCTACGACATCTTCACCAGGACCCCAGCACCCTACAATTCTTTTGTGCCTTGGCTGGGAAACTGGCCCTCTCCAAAAATAGCAGGAGGAGGAGAAGCTAGATAAGGGGAAGCCTTGGGAAGGTCAGAGAAGCAGGGGGCTGTTGGGGAAAGATGACTAGGGACTTGCAGGGAGACACAGACCAGGAGGTTAAGGCTGTACTTGATCTTCTGAAAGCAGTCAATGTACTGTTCCCGTGTTATCCCTGTGAGAGAAGAGGTGAGGGCAGGGTCACAGATCATCCCAAGACAGCCCACCTCTCTCTCATGGCCCTTAGCACTCACCCCCTTGAGTCTTGTTCTTCTTTTTTCCAAGTTTCTTCTTCTTCTTATGGCTGGCCTTTCCCTGAACCTCCTGCAGCCTTCCTGTGAACAGCTCGATGTCCTTTAGAACATGGTTCAGCACCTCCTGTGCCCCAAAACCCATGGCCTTGAGTGGGCAGTTAGGGTCACCCTGGAACTCCTGACCCCGCCTCTGCCCTCTACCTACCACAGACCCCCACTTCAGACCCAGCCTTGGGTCTGAACAAGCTGGCCCGTCCCTCCTCAGCCCAAGCTTTCCCTGGCCACTCTGGGGCTCTAGTCTTCTTGGAGGAATGAGAGGGTTCCTGTCTTCCTTTACTCCACGTTCAGAAAGCCTCAGCAAGCCTGAGAACCTCTGTAGTTACCTCATCCCTTCCGGGGTGCTCAGGGGATGGTGACCGCCTTGGAGGAGACAGAGCGAAGGCACTTGGTTCTTGGGCACTAGGGTAGTGTGGCAGAGGCTTCGGGGATGGTGGGAAGCCTGTAATATAAGGGGACCATGGGCCTAGAGCTGCGTTGACTTTTGATCTAAACTTTTTTCTCCTCCTGCCCACAAATCCCAAACTTACTGTGCTCCGGAGTCATTCGGTGGGGCTGTTCTGGAGGGGATCCCCGCTCTGAAGGGGGTGTCTGCTCCATAGGCAGTGACCTTTCCAGAGAGGGTCCCTTCCATTTTTCCTGGCCTGAGTAAAGGCTCCCAAATCGAGGTCTCCTGAGGACAGGGTGAAGGAGGTCTTTGAAGAGGTTCTTGGGACAGATAACCCTTTCCCCTGCTACCTGCTCTACATCTGGATCTTTTCAGACTCCTCTCTGCCTCATCTGCCTGGTCTCCAGGTCCTCTTGGGTTCCAGGGACCTAAGGAGTCTCCAGGCATAGTCTTCAGTGCCTTGTGGGTCCAGTTCCTTCCCCATGCCCAATCTCTGCCCTGGGTTTTCCTCAGTCCTAGGCCTGATCGACTGTGCTTGAGGCTCCTAGGTTCCCCTAGTGGAGGCTAGGGTCTGACTCCCTGAGGCCTGTGCTATGAGGCTTCACATGTGGCTGGGCAAAGGCTGCCTACCTTTGCTCCAACTCCTCCTCCAGGGCCTTCTGCAGGCTGGTCCTCATTCCCTGTGCCTAGAGGAAACAGCAGTCAGGCAGGTTGTGTGCATGTGTGTACATGTACATGTACATGGGCGTGTACGTATGTGTATGGTGGTGGTCATCAAACCCTAACCCTGGCCACTCACCCCCACCTCCTGGCACTGGAAGAGCAGAGTGCTGGTGCCGGGCAGGCCAGACTCCTGCACAGTGATGGACAAGACAGAGTTGTAGGAACAGGTGTTGAGAGCCACATCCATGGCCTTAATGTTATCCAGGCGGTAAGAGTCCAGCTCCTCCTGTGTCAAGCAGAAAGATTAACTGTGAGGCCACTGAGAGCCAGGCTTAGGCTCTGGGAGCTCTTGATGTGGTTGCCTTGGTCCTCTGGTGTCCTTGGATGGGGTGCCATCTACCCTGACTCTTGTGCCCATCTCCAGCCCTTATCCCCTGTTCTTTTCTTGGCCTGGGTGTGTGTGGTATATCCGGAGGGGTGCTGTTGTTTTGGTCATGGAGGAGCGGAGTAGAGGAGCCTGGGTTGCATATGGCCCACCACTGGGTTTCATGGGAGGGCTGACCTTGGTCTCAATGTCCAGCAGCTGGAGCCAGCCATCTCTGACCTGCAGGATCAGGTCTTGGCTCCACACCCGGCCTTGTGCATCCAACTCCTGCAGCTTCTGCAGGACGTCCTTTGGCTCTTGGATTCTCTGTGTCCCCAGCTTACATGTCATCAGGTGCTAAAGGTAGAAGAGGCCAGAGAGGGAGAAGCTTTGGAGGAGCGTCAAGTGTGGAAAGCCAGGGGGAAAAAATGGCAGAGAAGGAACGCGTGTCCTTGGTCCCCTTATGGGGAGGTCCCGGGCTCCCAGTGGAGCACCCTTCAAGGGCAGAGTGAGGGCCAGTGTAGAAAGAGTTGGGCTAAGGATGGGGTCTCCATACTTGCAGCTCCTAAAAGCGGGTGTTTGAACTCCTACGTGGGTATGGAACTCTCAGATCTGTCCCTGGCTTTCTTTGCTTCCTTTGGAAGCTGACCCCCTCAGCCTGGTTTTCCTCCTCACTGACCCAGTATTCCAGTCTCCCCCCACACCTAGAAATCACTTCTGGCAATCCACTTCCTTAGGTTTCTCCAGAAGATCAGAAGAATTAGAAGATCTTCTAATTCTTCCTCAGAGATCACAGTGATCTGTCTCAACTCAAATCCTTTGGTGGGTTTTTGCCCTAATCCACCATTCTCTAAGAATCTTTCTTTTTCCCAGCCACATGAGCTGCCCTCTTCCCATCCTGGTTTCCTGTTCTGGGGAGATGCAGTCTGCATTCTGCCATTGGATCCTCTATCCTGGCCTGGGCCAGTTCTCTCCTTACTTTCACACTGCCAGCAGCTCAGGGCATCCTGACACCATTGTTATCCTGATGATGTCTCCTCTTTCCTGCTGGGCTTCAGTGAAGCCAGCTCACAGATGCAACTTCAAAAAGAAGCCAAACACTCCTGGCATCTCCCCAGCCGGATGAGGAGCCCAACCTCCACTGACCTGTGCTCTGTAGAGATGGGTGTGCCAAGTGGTGGGTCAGGAAACAAGTGGGGTTGGGTGGAGTGATTCTAGGTGCCTCCTGGCCTACCCTTCCGCTGCTACCCCTTCAGATCTGGGAACCATGTATCTACCACCTCGACTTTCTTTGAACCTGTTCTGCCAAGCCTCAACCATCCCTCCTCCTCACTTCCTATAATAGGTACTCAGTTAGGTTTCAGGCTATTTGGAACCAAGTTCACCAAAGTTGGCCAGGTGAGGCTGTTGGCTTCCATAGCAGGGCCATGCCTGAGGCATCTGTGTTTTGGCAGAGTAGTGTACACACAGGAACTCTTAGCTTTAGTCAGAAACCACCTGGGGCCCAAAGGTTACTCACCTCCACCCTGTGCTGCAGAAGGGTGGGCTCTGAGGTCAGCCTCTGGGAATATTCTTTCCGGTGCACTGTGGGGTAAAAAAACAGGGACAGGAAGTGCCAGACGGGTGAGAAGATGCTTAGAGGACTGTAGGAGTGGTCAGTGTGAGGAGGGAGAGGACAGAAGATTGGGGAGCAGGCTGGGAGTTCATCTTAGCCAAGAGTTGAGTGAGCAGAGGAGAAGAGGGTTGGGTAAGCTTACAGTAAATGGCTCTGCTGCTGGGCCGGGACATGTTGACGCTGAGTGCAGCTCCCTAAAACCCCAAGAGAACCAGAGACAGCCATCAGAGATAGGAAGATGAGCACCAGGCACAACAGACAGAAAGCTGCTATTGCTTCCACCTGGTGCCTTTGGGACCAGACTCAAAGGCCCTGGTTCCAGGGACCCTTTCTGGAGCCATCTACAGGCAGGGACCTCCTCCAGAGAGTCTTCATCTTATTTGTACCTAGAGGCCCTGAGCTAGGGATGGAAAGTCCTGGAAGGCCACAGCTCAGCTGGACCCCAGAGCAGACCATGGGGCTCCCATTATTTGGATCTGTGACCATATCCTACCCATGGGCCTGGCTGTGAAAGATGCCAGATGAATGAGCTGTGCCACTTCTGTAGGGAAGACAGAAGGCTCAGTATCCTGTCCTGCCTGAGCAGGCCTTCTCCAGCCCTACTTCAATTTTGCAAGCAGGAGGGAAGCTGATGCTAGCCCTGAGCTGGGGAAAATCCCAGGAGGAGGTGTGCATTCACTTGCGGGTGAATGAAGCCTCTATAGAGCTTGTTGGTGATTTGAATTTCCCCAAGTGTCTGAAAATCTCCCTGTCTCTCTCTCTCCGCCTTCCCTGACTCCATATTCTTTCCCAGAGACACTCTCTCTCCCTCAACCTTTGAAATCCAGCTCATGAATCTCCTCCCTGGTAAAGCTCTCCTTGGCCACTACCCTGCCCATAGTGCCCTCTGAATGCCTCTCTGAGCCTTGTGCATTCCTCTCTGACAGCAGCAGTCAAGCAGCCCCCATGTCCAGTACTGTGAGATACTTTTAAGCCCCTCATGCACGCAATCTGTCCAGTCTGTACCATCTCCCATTTGTACAAAACACTATTCTATGGCTTTTACCTTCTTCAATTATTTTAATCATCAAAACAAATTTCATGAGGTGAGTACTGTTATTATCCTCACTTATTAGATGTCTAGGCCTCTGACACTCAAAGAGGGCAATATGCCTGAAGTCACAGTGATTATTGTTTTTCTTTTTTTTTTTGGTTTTTTTTTTTTTGGTTTAATTCATTTAACTGGAATTCTGTGTACTGACTACCATTTTGATAAATCTTTTCCCTGTGGTGATTTAGAGGGTCTTCAAGCTCACATAAATATTTGCCATTTGGGTACACACCTTCACAATACGTCACATCTTTCAGCAAGAAAACACTGAGTAAAGACCTGACACCATTGACTAGGTACAATGAGAATCTGCTCCAAATATTTGTTTCTCTGAGGTAAACTCACCACATACCTATTCAATTAAGCAAACCATCCTTAAAATACAGGATTTTTTTTTTTAAGTAGGGCCTAGAAAGATTAGCACTAATTAGGCACTGAATGGCAGAGATACACCCCCAGCTTATGCCATGAATTCATAGGGGATGGGCTCCAACAACACAGGCTCCTTTCATGGGTTCTCACAGAGCATGCTTCTCTGGGAAGGGCAGGCTGGCTTCAGTTAAACCCAGGTACCTTTCTCTTTGGCTTCCGTCTTTTTTCTAATCATCTTCCTTGACACATTTCAGGAAGCTATCTCAATGCTTTCAGTGTTTGTACAATCCTCTTGGCAAGTATCTTTTGTTTTTCATTGAGTTTATTGGTACTTTTTAGGTATACAGTACAGTTACACTCATCATTGGGATCTTGTACCTTTACATGACAGGTCTTGGCTCTCAGTCTTTCCCCATTGCCTTTAAACTGCTTGTTTACAACAATGCCAACTGCATGCTGGGTAACACTGTAGACTCCTCCAGTTTTACCACAGTAACATTTGTGTGGCATTCCCCTGATGTCTAACAATATTGCCCATTTTTTTAGATTCACATGTGTGTGGCCAAAGAAACAATCCCATGTTTTCTTTTTGTTGTTGTTGGGGTTTTTTTTTTTGTTTGTTTGTTTTTTTAGACAGGGTCTCACTATGTAGTGAGACTGACCTGAAACTCACTATGTAGCCCAGGCTGGTCTCAAACTCACAGTGATCCTCCTGCCTCAGCCTCCTGACCGCTGGGATTATAGGCATACGCCACCACACCCAGCTAATCCCATGTTTCCTAAAAGGCCTAGAGAACATACATCAGGTTCCCCTCCTATTTTCTTTTGGGTTCATCATTTTGGCCAATTAGTGGAAGATGGAGGTTCCAGCCAAAAGGCACCAGTGATCACTTAATAGAGAATGAACCCATATCTGTCTGCCTGCACACACTGTGTTTTAATTATATATAAATGTACCCCTATCCTTGGGCAGCAGGCTGGCATTGAGTGGGTCTAGAGCATTTGTCTATTGAAATGGAATGGAATGAAATGTGGTGTGTGGGGGGGTGGGGGGTGGAGTGGGTGTTAGTCATGCAGCTGAGTCAGGGGTATGTGTTATCTGAGTGAGGAATGTGTGCATCATGAACTGGTGTTGGTTTGTGGGTCTCCATACCTTTCCATGGTGCACCTGATGTATAGGACTCTGGAATATTCTGGGCAAAGTGTAAGACAGCACCCACACCCATTTATTAGGACTGTTATGAATATACTTACAGAGGATCTGATAAGACTCAGTGATTGGGGAAATGAATCTCCAGTAAACATTATGGTATTTTACAGAGCAGGAGGCTGGACCCGTTTCCTTGTTTGAGAGGACCCCTTTCCTCTCCAAGGAGGAGTCTTGGAAGCCTGTTCCCACCCCTCACCCCCATCCCAGTGTGAGTGTGACACTCACTTCCTGATTCTAGACGCGGAAGAGCCGTGTCCCCCCCACCCCTCCCCGACCCCAATTTCCGGCCACTAGGGTAGTCTCTGTGGATCCTTGTGGGTCTAAGGGGAAAGACCTGCTGCCAAAGACCCCAGGAAGGAAAGCTGATTTTGGCCCACCTACCCCCTTGGAGTGTGGGAAGCTGTGGTAGCCCTGTTCTCCCATTTGTCTCCCAAAGCTAGGAGCTTGAAGCGGGAAGGGGTATCTGTATCACAGACACTGGAGCAACTATCCCAGAGCCACGTCGTCTGGAGCCCCTTGCTCAGCTTCCTAGCCCACCAACCAGAAGCGGAGAAGAACCTCCCTGGGGTTACACTGGAGAGGCCCTGGGCTGGGAAGCCACTGCGTCACCACCACTCACCCTGGGATCCCCTGCAGCAGGGCCAGGCCCTGATCCGATAGGTGCTTACCTGGATGCCAATGTGGCCTGGTAGCTGAATCCCCGAGGGGGCTCAAGTTTGATCCAGTGGTCAGGTGCTGGTGGTGGAAAGGCAGTGGCTTTCTGTTTGCTGCCTTAAGAAAGCCCTGCTGGCAAGTAGGTGGCCCTGGGTGAGCAGGCAGTGCCTGTGGTGATGAGGCTCGAGAGACAGCCACACCTGTGCTCTTTGGACTCTGGTAGGTGGAGAAGCTTCCCGAGCCACCACCCACCCTACACTGAACTGGACAGGAAGTACCTGTTCTAACTGATTCCTTGAGCTTAGCCAGAGACCCTTGCTTTCCAGATTCCTCTTGGCTGGCCTCTGACCTTAGGTGTGACCATTCTCAGCCCTCTGTCTCTTGGGTACCATCTCTGGGGCCCCTGGTCATTATCAGGCATTGAGGCTGGGAGCAGAAAGAAGGGGCATCTGTGGTGTAGAGTCTGGGTTCTGTGACCAGGGAGGGGACAGGTCAGCCGGAGGCAGACTCCGGGGATGGGGGAAGCTGTGGACTGGCACATGTTCTGTGTGTACATGGGTGCTGCACCTATGGACATGTGATCATGTGTACGCAGGTGGTATATGTGAGTAGGACATAGACCTGTCAGAGAAACGGGAGATGGAGGCATGCGACTACCATGGCCATCCTTGGAAGGCTGAGATTTCCCTTCAGCAGGGTTCAACTTGTTCTCTCCTTTCTTCTGTTCCCTTTCATCCAGCAAGGAGCCCTCTCACCCACTCATTCCTGTCCATGCTCTTCCAATCTCTCTTTTGTCCTCCACCCCACTCCTCTCTCCCAGAGCCCTAGTGAATACCTGGCTGGCTTCAGCAAAGATGGGAAGTTGAGGTTTCCTTCTATTCATTTTCAAGAACCTACCCTGTCACTGTACTGTTTTATTTAAACACCTCCCTTGGCAACCTAAGCAGGCCACACTCTGTCTTCTGGGAACTCATAGCACAGTGAGGGAGGCTAGGTATAAACAGAAATCAGAGGAGAAAAGCAGGAGGGCAGGGGTCAGAAGGGAAACATCAGTGTAGGAACTGACCCACATGAGGCCGAAGATCAGGCCCTGCTGGGGTTTGGATCTGTGACGAGAACGCCATAGAGTCCAGGACTGCTGATTGCAACCTGCACTGCCATCTTTGGCTTCTGAGGGACAAGTCCAGGAGGTCTGCCCCTCCTCCCCGCAGCCGACACTGCCCTGGTGGCCTGGAGTTCAGGGATTGGAGCCTAGTGAGGGGCCTCCCCAACCTGGGCTGGTGTGGGCCCCTGGGAAAGTCCATTATGCAGCCAAATTCTAGGCTCCAAGGGTCAGGTGCCTCTTGTGCCAACACTGATTTATGATCCTCTGGGAATAGGCCCTCCTGACCTCCATGGCTGTCTTGATCCCTGGGCCTCTTGGCCTTCCTTTGTTTTTTAAAAATACTACATCCAAAGAATTTGAAATGTTTAATTGCAGAAGGACATCATTCTTACCTTTATCTTTAATTTTTGAAAATGTAAAATGTAAAAGTTTTATCAGTAATAGTGAAAGCAGCCCACTTATTATAACTTTAAGTGCAAAATATACCTAACAAATGTTTTACATTCCAGTGAAGCTGAAAGAGGAGTCGAGGACATGACTCTGTACCGAGAACTTCAGATGCTACTGCCCCAGTGTTTCTATGGACCTAAGGAAATAACTGAAACATCAAAGCTTCCTTTTAATGTCTGAGAATATGTGTTGAACACAGAAGTGCAACCCTGCTAAGGATTTGAGTCCTTTATAATTCACCCTAAGATCTAATGTAAGACTTTATCTTTTTCATGTAAGGCATCTGTTTAAAACAGCATTCATAATTTTATGGGCTACATAAATATAAACAAGGCAATGGCTACTGGCAAAATAGTTCACATAACTGGAGATCACACGTATGTTTGCTGATGATTTTGGCTACAATCTTCTTGCAGCCCCTGCTCACAAGTCTCAGCCCTATCCTTATCGAGGACATAGTCCTACTCCTGGCTTGGGTGTCTAGCCAAGACTTCGTTTCTACCCAGCTCAGGCCAGGCTTTGTATTTTCCACAGGCCTTTCCCCAGGTTAATGTGAGTATGGCAGAGACAGGGCTCAAGCCGCTGCTGGGATCCACGTGACATCTTTGGGCAGATAAACTGCCCATGTGTAGTGAAGCTGTCCTTGACAGCTTGCACTCTGCAGTGCCCCTTAGGGGTGCCTAGGAGCGGGTGGACTTCCTCAGATAAAAGCCCTTTGTAGCTTCTTTGGCGCCAGGCACTGGGGAGGTCTGCTGCAGTGAAGTCTCCTCAGGGAAGACAAATGTCAGAAAGGATTGAAAAGCCAGGCCACTTACTCCTGAGGATTTGGTAATTGATGCTTCTGTCCAAGGAAAACTGCATGTGTCAAAGCAATCCTGCTGAGGCGTAAGGAGCTGGGACTTCCAGAGGAGGAGAAAGAACTGGGACTTAGGGAGTAGCTCCCTGAAATTGGGAGGTTACAAAGGCTGGGGGATCTCATTCATTCCTCAGCTTCTTGTGGAATCCAAGCCCCACTGCCTGCCAGGTACTGTGGTGGGTGCTGGGACACACCTGGAGGGTCACAGGTACCTCAGAACCTCAAAACAACTCAAATCCTCCTCCAATGTTCCCATCTCACTGAAGGCACCAGTGCCCAACTGTATGTTCTAGTGGGGGCTGGAGCCATCCCAAAGTCTGCATACCTGATTCATCACCCTCCAGACAGTCCTACCTCCTCAGGAAGGTGGTATACAGAGCCACCCTCCTCTAACACTCTGCTTTCTTTAGGCGTCTTTCCTATTAAATTCCCTGCCTGTTTGTGCAATAGTCACTTCACTCGTCCCCCTGCCTCTGCTCCTGTCTCCCTCTTGATTGTAGCTTCTTTTTCTTTTTATTGAGTTTATTGGTACATTTTAGGTATACAGTACCGTTACATTCATCATTGGGATCTTGTACCTTTACATGACAGATCTTGATTCTCATTTTTCCCCCATACCCATACCCTTGCTTTCCCTTCACCCCCTCCATCCTCCCCTATTTACAAAGATTTTTGTTTCAATTCTTCCTTTTCTAATATTTTTTATTTTCTGTTATTTCCTCTCCCCTCCCCTTCCCACTTGCCCTAAACCTTTAGCCCTTTTCTTCCTATTTCACATTATTAGTTATACAAATTGGATCTTATTTACATTTTTAGTTTTTCACACAAGAGGAACTACTCAGTATTTACACGTGTGTGTCTTATTTATTTCACTTAAGAGTATAGCCTCAATATGCATCCATTCTTTCATTCTTTATGGCTGAGTAGTATTTCATTTTATAGAAAAACCACATCTTCTTTATCCAGTCTTCAATTGATGGGCAACTAGGCATTGCAAGTTTTATCTATTACAAACTCTGCTGCTATAAACATGGATGTGCATATATTGCTGTGGTATGATTCTTTTAACTTTTTTTGAAAGACATCCAGCAGAGGGATAGCTGGGTCAAATGGAACTGCCAATCCTAGTTCTTTGAGGTATCTCCATATTGATTTCAACAGTGGTTGCACCAGTCTGCACTCCCACCAACAATGAAGAAGGGTTCCTTTCTCCCCACAACCCTGCCAACATTTGTTTTTGGATGATTTCTTGATAGCAGCCATTCTTCCTGGGGTGAGGTAGAATCTCAATGTTGTTTTCATCTGTGTCTCTTGGATGACCAGTGATGTTGAACATTTTTTTGTATATTTATTTGCTGCTTTTACTTCTTTGTTGTGGATTCTTCCTTGACTGGAAATTTGATCATCTACTCCTCTGCCTAAAACCCATCACTGATTCCCATTGCTCTCAGGATGAAATCTGACTCCCCATCATGACAAATGAAGTCCTTCATGATCTGCTGCCCTTGATCAGCCTTATCTTTCTCTGCCTCCTACCCCTTGTACTTTACACTCAGCTTGGAGGGCAACTTATAATTCTTGAGTATTTGTGCTTTGGCTAGTCTCCCCCGCCCGGTCTCTATCTCCCTTTCCCCACCAGGGATACCCACTGGAAATACCTACTGTGACCCACATCTTCACATATGCTCTGGTTCCTCTGAAGCCTCTCCACTGCCAAGAGCTGTGGAGAGCATGGCTCTTTGCTTCCAGACATCTGTTACACAAGTCCCTCTATCTTCAGGTCACTATGGGGGGATATCTCCATCCCTGAACTTCCTTGAGGACCCAGATGCTTTTTGCAGCATTATTTAAAACAGTAGAACTTCTAAACACATGTGTAGAGAAGCAACAGCAGCAGCAGCCTGCTTTTATCCCTTCCAGGCTACCCTCCCTTTAGGTGGTGCCATCCATACCCAAGGTGAACATTCCCACTATACAAACCCAGAACTATGACAAACCAATCAGTGGGCTAATTTAGTAATCAGACACCCTTAATACCAGTGCCACACACTTAATCCCAGCATCATACCCTAGATCCAGCCACTTTTGAAAAGCCCCACCCAAGTGGAGCTTTGCGGGGACATCTAGACACAAGCCATAACAAATGTCTCAGGCTCATGGAACCAGACCACAGAGCAGGGTCTTGCTGTGCCTCTTACTTGTGGGCTGAACCAGGCAAGGCATACCCTCAATGTCAGGTGGATTCTGGGCCTTGTCTTGTGGCATCCTGGGAGCTGAAGGGGAGCCCCATCCATTATCTTGGCATAGGAGGGCTGGGCATAGGAGGGCAAGTTAGTTCTCTGAGTAAGGCAGGGGACTCAACAACAGAGATTAAAGACTCTCTCCTCTCTCTCTCTCTCTCTCTCTCTCTCTCTCTCTCTCTCTCTCTCTCTGGAGTTTATGCTCCAGAGGTAGAGGAAACTAATCCATATAAAGAAAATCAGAGCTCTGCTAAGTAACATTAAATGGGGGATATGGACAAGAGCATAGGGGTGAGAAGGTGACCTGGATTCATGAATTTGGAGAAGACAACTCTGAGGGAAATACGAGCTGAGACAGAGGGATGGGAAGGGAGCCAGGAAAGGAGAGCAGCAGTGCAAAGGTCTCATGACTGAGAAGGAAGCCAGGGTGGCCAATGTACAATGACTAGGGGCAGAGCTGACATGAGATAAGCAGACTAGAGCGCATGGTCCTGCCAGGAGTTGGCAGTTGGAGAATATTGAGATTTAAGCAGAGGAGTGGCATGGTGTGACCTACATTTTAGACAAGTCTCTCTGTTCCGGGGACAATGCATTATAGTGAAGATGGAGGGAGTTGCCCCAGCGGGACCTATAAAAAGTTGCTGCAGTAATGGCAAAGTATATCAGGGTCTAGAGAGCGGGAAGTCAGTGAAGATGGAGACATGATACAGTGGAAATGGACACTTGCACTGTGGACGGACTAGAGGGTTGTGAGGGGGGGAAGAAAACTTCCAGACAGCTCAGGTTTTGGGCTTAACCATAAGTGGGTTGTGGTGACAGTGAGAAGAAGGTCTGGAAGATGAAGAAGAACGAAGACTTTTAGTTCCACAGAGATGGCTTTGTTATGTTAGAAAAGCAGGAGCAAACTTAAATTGGGAGCTCCACGGAGTAGGATGCTTGTGGCACAACCATCCCAGGCCATGACGTAAAAGACTCTTCAGGAATATGAGAAAAGTTCACAATGTAGACAATGACAGGGGCTTGGCAGTTGTTATATACACAAATTATAACCAGAGGCCAAAGGCTAGATCAGACCACCAGGGAGTGTGTGCACACGAAGAGAAGTGAGCTTGGCCTGAGTCTAAGGCCACACATGTGAGACCGGAAAATCAGGAGCACATGACTGAGGGATTGGGTGGGGGGTGCCAGTGAACTCCAGGAGACCAGGCGGGAGAGTGTTTTAAGAAGGAAGAAGGAGACACCTGAGACAGGTGCTATCAAGAGGGCAGTATCTGTACATGTGGCCCTATGGAAGTCATGGGTGGTCCTGTCACCAATAAGCTGAGGGTTCTTTTGCTCAATTTGGATAGAAATCATGAATAGGCAAAGTGTAGCTATTTTTAGTGTTAACAACCCTGAGTTCAGAATGCCAACAAACATGACTCTTATTGTTAGTAGCTCTCTACCATTCTCCTGACAACCAAAGCCAGAAGGTACCAACAAGCCTTTGGGAACTCTTCCAGTTACCAAAGAAGGAGGCTCCCTGTTACTTTCTGTCATCATTCTCCGGCTGCCGGGTTCCCTCAGTGTTACAAGCCCCAACTGCTGGCCACTTTTGGTGCCTGTGGTCTTTGGTATCACATGCTCTTAAGTATACAAGCTCAGCCTTCTCCATACGGAAATCATGAATAGGCAAAAACATGGCTATTCTTAATGAAGTCATCCAGAAGAGGCTTTATTAGGACTTACGCTGCAGCATAAGGGAGAACAATACAGGGACTGACTCACTAAAGAGAAACTTCTTATAGGGGAATAAAAACATGGGCTTGTACATATGAAGGGCCAGACTTTTTATTTAGTCATGAGTAGGGGAGGATTCTTCATGGGCTTGACCTAAGATGGCTGCAGAGAGGCAGAATTGACCACAGAGACTAAAGAGTAGTTACCTGGGATGGACTCGCAACCAAAGCTTGCTACAGCCAAGGCAAATGTCTCCCAAGGCAGCTGTATAGAGTGAGATGTAGCTGCGGATGGCTATAAGTGTTTAAATAAATAAAAGTACCTCTCGGGAGTGTTGTTTACCTTCTCTCCTGTCTCAGTCCCCTGGAGGTGTGGAGTCAGGAGTGAGACATGGGAGGGGGGATATTTTCAAATATATCGGGGGGAATCATGGTACGTATTTGCTAGTGGAGAGGCCAAGGAGAAGCAGATCTGGACAAGTAATGGAGTTGAATGTAGATGGAGGAGGAGTTGGCCTTCATGGGAGGCTAAGGAAGGAGGTGAACTTGTTTGATGCTGTTCCCGGGTCAGACTCTGCTGAGTTCCCCATGCTTGCCCTTCCCATTAAGGCAGAGAAAAGAGGCTGGGAAAGGAGATCTGGAGGCAGATAGCCACTTTTCTGGACCAGAACAGCATGAGAGGCTTGAATTTTCAGAGGAGAAATCCACGCCTGTAATTGAGGGAAGCTCCTAAATAAACCCTCTAGCTTCACTTGCTTTTAGGCAACTTTAAAAAATCACTAATTTGGGGGGCCACCCAGCTGATCAATATATGACTAGTCACCTACAGCCTTGCTGTGGACGTCACCTGTGAGGCATGGGTTATGATGATAATGGTTGCCTAGGTTACTTTTTTAGGAACTTGAGGACCATTGTTGGTAGAAGCTCTCACTCCTCACTTGGGCCTTCAGATATCCAATGGTGACTAAAGCAGGGTAAAAATGCATGGCATCTCTGCTTCATGCTCTGTCCTCCTTTGCTACCTTATCCGTTGGCTCAGATCATGTCTGCATGTAGATGTACTTGTCATTTGAGGGATATTGGTGCATAACTGGTAGGGCAAGCTTGATCTCCTTGAAATTTCTCAATCCTTCCGTCTCCCTTCAGAGGCGAAGACACCAACACAAAAGTAACTAAGATATTTTCAAGATTTACAGGGTCATCATGGCCAACAGATTACCAAACACCAGATTTCACAGCATCCCATTCCAAACTACCAGAGGCACACTCACGAGTCTCCAGTTATGGATCTTTTCTTCACCAGTCTCTTTGTCTTGACCCCTTGTCTACGGGCAGAGGGAGCTTGAAACTTAGGCTAAGCTAAACCAGACATTCAGGATACTAGTGCTCCATCTTCTTAAATTTGCTGGCTTACCAAGTAAATATTTCCCCTGGCTCCAATAGCTTGTTCTTGACTCACCGGGTGCCTTTTGATGTAGTGAATAAATGGAGTTGAGTTTGATAAAAAGCCTCTAGAGCTCCTGAAATCCACCATGTCCAGGGGTGGGAAGTGGAGATTGGGACCTCAGAGATGCCCCCTTTTACTAGTGCACGCTGGGTTCTTCAGTCTCCTAAATCCTCAGACCTGAAATCAGCTCTGAGGACTATTTCTCCTCCCTTTTTCTCATTGCCCCGGCAGTTGGATGTCACTCCAGATCTTTCTCAGTCCCGCTCTGCACACATGGACCCAGGCCTCTCCAGCCTAGATCCATTGTTGAATCCTACACATGCCTTCCCTCTGCTCTGTATCCCATCCCTTATCCAGGTAGATGGCTCTTGGGACTGGATTTCTCTGCTCCCTTGCCCTTACAGCCCTAGAAGAAAGGCCCTTGGGGATGTCTGAAATGTCCTTTGCTAGTGGCCTGGACCTTGGCCTGTGATTCAGGGAAGGCTCTCAGGAAAGCCCAGATGGAGAACCACAGACGTGGCTGGAAAGGGGCTACCTCCAGGAAGGAAATATACTTAGTGATCTCAAAGGTAGGCCCTGACCTGGGCCCACTGACACTCATAGGACAGGTGGGGAGAGATAGGGAAACTGAGACTTGTGCCCATCACCACATGGACACCATGTGTCCCGGCTGCCCATCTAAGAGCTGGTGGTAGTCAGGTGGCCAGCTGTGCCCTCTCCCTGGGCCTGGCCCACTGCTGTGGGTTCAGAGGGGATGGGGCCTTGACCAATGTTATTCCCTGACTCGTATGATTCTGCTCTTGTTCCTGCTCAAGCCATTAGCTGAGCTTGGCGTAATGCAGTCATTCAAATCCATGTGGTAAAAGGTATTCAACAACGGGGGGCAAAGTTCACTGAGTAACATTACATAGAAAAAAACAGGTTATAAAACATAAATTCCCAGCTTTGTGAAACAAATGCACACATACATACACGCGTGTGTGCGGGGGCACACACACACACACACACACACACACATAAACAAATAAACTGAGTCATAGAAAAATAGATAAGTGAAACCTATAAAAAGCTAAACAGAGGAAACATTGCCATTATATAAATCTAAATGTAGCAAATGTTCATGATGTAGTATGAAGTGAGAAGAGCTTGTTAAAAAATGGCAATACTCAGGTTTGTAAAAAAGTGCTATAATGATGAAAATCTAAATGAAGAAGAATTGGAGCTATATGGATCTAAATGTTTATCCAGCCCTCGTTCTGTGATAGGCACCCATGTAAGTGCTTAATAGCAAATGTTCACAACACCCCTTTGAAATGGGCACTAAGATTTTCATCTCATCACTGAGACACAAAGAGGCACCGAGAAATTAAATACATGTCTCAGGTCACACAGTCAGTCAATGGTGGGAGTGTGACTTGGGCCTAAGCAGCTAGGCTTACGGAGGAGATGTTGAAAAATATCTTATTTTATGACGAGCATTTGGAGAGGGCTTCTCTGAGGTTTTACTTTGTTTATACTTTTGTTGTAGTTTCTTGCTTTTCCCCAACGAATGTGCTACTTTTGTAATCTGCATAGTCACTCCCACTCTACTCACAAGAAATAAACAGGCACTTAAACATAAAGTGACAAATAAGACAAGAACTGTCCCAGGAAGGTGCTCTTCCTGCGCTCTTGGGACTCTGTCCTGCCCAGGGTTGGTTGTTGAAGGGTGAGATGGGTGGCCTAGGAACGGGAAGGGCTCTATGTGTGCACCCTCCCTGTCACGGTCCCAGAGGCCCTGCTGGGGCCTCTGAGGAATCAGCCTCCCTACTGCTGAGCCAGGCCTGGCCTTGGTCAGCCTTGAGTAGGGCTGGCTTCCCTGAGTTTCGGGAGGCCTGTGTGTGTGTGTGTGTGTGTGTGTGTGTGTGTGTGTGTGTGTGTGTGTAGGTGTGCAAACCAGCACAGAGGAATCTGGCACCTTTTCTGTCTCTTGGCCCCACACCTCCACATGGATTCCCACCTCCACACAGGGTGGAGCTTTTCCAAACTGCTGCTGGAGTCTGCTTAGGGACCCAGAGCCCATTACCTCCCAGGAAGGAGACTGGCCCTACACAGCATGGACGAAGCATTTCGTGTCAGAAATGCTCAGTTTGAGTTCTACTCTGGCCTGTAGCTGTGGGCCTGGGATCTGAAGTTCCTTGTGCTTGAGGTTCTTCATTTGTTAAAATGGCTGATGCTGCAAGTTTCCCTTGCACGTGCCTGTATTTCAGCTACAAAGGAGGCCAAGGCAGGGGGATCACAAGTTTGAGGTCTTCCTGGGCAACTCAGTGAGACCTGGTCTCAAAATAAATAACACAAAAGTCCAGGTATGTAGCTCAGTGCTCCCTGGGTTCAATTCTCAGTACTGGGTAGGATAACAATGGCTGACGGTAACTGAGAATTTTACACACAACGTAGGTACATAGATCACACACCTGGGGAGGGGCATCAATAAATAGGTCTCCAAAGTCAGTCTCCTTGTGTGTCCTTCCTATGCTGCCAGCCCTCTCTGTGGAGGCCCCAGAACAACATCTCCTCCTCTGACAGGCTTTTCCCCTGCCCCTTCAGCCACTCCAGCACAGTACAGCACTCAGCAGACTGCCATCATGATCTCTCTAGAGTGCTCTCTCAGCTACCTGGTGCCGCCAGAATCGCTGGGTGAATGGCAAAGGCCTAGACTCCACTCACGGAGAGTCTGGCTGAGGCAGTCCAGGCAGCAGTCTCAGAATCCAATTTTTACCATCTCTCCAGTGGTTGTGATGGGAGCAAATGCTCCACCACTGTCCTGTCTCGAGTGTGCTCCCAGAAGTGGCCAGGGCCAGGCCGGAGCCTGAGAAGCACAGGTCTGTGCCTCTGGCTGCTTCTTGCAGCCAGGTGTCAGTTGCCCGGTGTGCCCTGTGAGGGTGACTATGCTGTGGACAGGCAGTGTCACTCCAGAGAGGATTGTTCTGTCCCTGGCTGTCTGCAGTACCTGGGGCCAGGAGCCCCAGACTCCCCACCTGTCACCTGCAGTAGCTTTTGTGTCCAGTATAGTGTGTTCATCCAGAACACGCCCTTGGTGGGAGTGGGCAGCTGTGGAGCAGCTAGCGGGGGCTGCCCCTGGGCTGTGACTGGAAGAGGCCTGCAGAGAAGATGCAGGGCTGTTCCAGTCCCAAGGCGACGGTGTCCCGAGGAGAGTGTAGGCAGCTGTGAGGCCCTGGGTGGAGCTGTGCCCTCAGAAGACTGTGGCCTCTGTAACTCAAGGCAGACATACACTGTGCCTGGCCCTTCAGTGACCTCTGACTGTGGCTTTCTGGGCTGCAGGGGACATTAGGGAGACAGATCTCTGAACTGCCCCTCCAACCTCACACCACGCCCACTGACAACTGAGGCAAGGCCCTGTTGCAACCTGCCAGCCCTACCCATTGCCACACTGCTCCCCAGGCCGGGCTCAGGCCTGAATCCCTGGAGTGTCTACCTGCTCTTTGAAGGCAAGTCCTTCAGTTATTTAGGCCACATCATGCTCTTCTGTGGCCTCCCACAGCATCATCAGAACCAGAGCCCCAGGTTCAAGCAAATGCTTGGAGCTTGTTTCCTCATCTGTGAAATGCAGATACCACAACTACTAGTCATTGAATGTGTGCCTCGGCTCTGTACTAAGCACTCCACACACCAGGCACAGCGGTGGCTTCTGAAGGTTTCCTGACTTTGCCCAGACCCAGGCATGGGCCACTAGTGGTCTGCAGAGAGGTGTGGGGTCCCTCTGCTGTACAGTAGCTGAACTACAGTAAGAAAAACCCAGAACAAGGTAGACTGGCAGGCTGTTTACAGGGTGGGAGGAACCTCGAAGGTGATCTGAACCCGCCTGGTATTTTACAGTCAAGGAAACTGAGGCTAAAGCACACAGGATGGCCTCCTTGAAGTCGGCCTGTGTGAATCCCAGATAGGACAGCGTCTCCCACAGAGGGGAGTTGGGCAGTTCAGAATTAATAGAGTTCCTGACACCATAACCCTTTGTTGATCCCCTTCATTGCCCTGGGATGCACATGGAATGGCGGAAGCCTGAATCATGGGAGAACTGCACCAGACCACTGCCCGCCATGCCTTCACTCCTACCAGCAAGCTTCAACTGAGGGAAGGTTGTAGGGTGAGGTAGGGGTCAGGAGGACTGGACCACCCTGGGAGGGACAGAGGGCCAGTGAGCTGGGGTCTCCCAGACTGTGCTCCTTAGGGAAACAAGCGGGAGCAGTCTGGGTCTGCCTATCAGGGTAGTAATTACATGGGTGGGTAGAGGCCCAAAAGGACCTTCTGGTGGGGAAACACTAGTAGACTTGGAAGACTGGCATTTTTGTAAGTTCTGTGTTTGTCATTCATGGTAGTAGCTCTTATTTATTGAGTACCTCTGCCAGGAGCTGAGAGGTAACTGATGGTTATTATTTCTTCACTTTTCAAGAATACTACAAAATAGGTATGTTAAGTCTATTTCATGAACAGGAAATTAAGCCTTGGAGATGTAGAACCATATATCCTGGATCTAGGAGAGATGGGATATGAATGCCTTCCCGCTAACCTCGTTGCCTTGTGTTTGTTCTTGCCCCCTGTCCCCTCAGTGAGTAAATTAGCCACAAACTACTAAAAAGCACAGGCCCTTCTTTCTTGACCTCTCTCCCCTACCCGACTCTCTGTCTCTGGGTGAATGCTTCACCTCCGTTAATGGGTCTAGCCCGTCTCTCTGCACCTCTGGCATCGATATAGGACCAACTCTTGGTCACCTTTAGCCAGTGCCTTCCAGACATTTCAAGCTCACCATGCTCTAAACTGAAGCTGCCTTCTCCACAGTCCCTACTCCTGGCTCCCACTCCCCACATCCAGTCACCAAGTTCTGTATTTTTCTTCATTAAGTTTCCAGAATCGGCTCACTGTTTTACTTCCCTATTGTCCCTGACTCAATATAGACATCTCCACCCACAGTCTCCTCAGCCTCCTGTGCTATCTTCCCTTCTGGAGGAGTCTCCCTTCGGGTCCTTCCACTTCTGCCCAACAGAACCTTCTAAAATTCAGATCTATGCATGCCACTGTCCTGCTTATAAACCATTCCGTTTTTTTTTATTGCTTTAAAACCCCTTCAATTTGTCCCTGCCCCCATGCTAGTTCACAGCCTTCCCACTCCACACCCAGCCTCAGAGACTACCTGAGCTGCCTGCAGGCGAGTGCAGCTGCCTCACCCCACACGTCACTGTTCCTTCCGTCTCTCACCCTTGTTTGCCCGGATAATACCTATTTCTCCCTTCCATCTCACTTTGAACATCTCCTATTTTGAGAAGGCTTCCTAGACCACCCTGACCCTACAACATCCCTCAGCTGGGCCAGGGTTCGTAGCATGAGATAGCGTGCCTCTTGTTTTCTCTGTGTGATGTTCAGACACGGCTAGATATCTTAGTTGTATCTCCTGCTAAACAGTGCTGGTGTCTGACAGCTAATGGTGGTGATCACTGAGTGAGGGAAAGAAGGAAGGAAGGAAAGAAGAAAGGAAAGAGAGAGAGAGAAAGAAAGAAAGAGGAAGGAAGGAAGAAATGAGCTAGAAGTTAGGAGAAGTTAGAACAGTATCTGGGAGAGGAGGGAGTGGCCCAGAACGCTGCTCTGAGTGTGTGAGCAGTGTCTGTTGGACAGATATCTCCTGTGTCTGGCTGCATACAGGGGCAGATCTTCCCCATTTGTTTCTACCTGCAGCCTGTTGACTCTTGGACACTAGTGTTGGGAGGGCAAGGGGCCTGGAGGTGATCAGAGAGCTAACCTGAGATCATCCTCCCTCCCTCCCTGGGGGACCTGCCAGCTTCCCCAGGGAGGATGAAGGGAAGGATAGGAACATGAAAGGTTGGGCTGCGTTCTCCTTTCCCACCCCATGTGCAGAGCCCTCTTTTGAAACCCTGAGTTGTGCACATTCCAATGGGATGCCACCCTTTATTCTAGCTGAGACTGGAGTGGGCCCAAGCCAGAGGTGCAAGGATTGAGCTCTAAATTAAGTAGGATTAGGATCCAGATGGGGCAATGGATGAGGTGAAATCTGAACGGGGCGTTGAAACAGAGAGAAACAGGCAAGGGCATTGCTGGCAGGAGGACAGCCTGTGAGAGATTGGAGGTCAGGCCACATGGCCAATATGTACCCAAGGACAAGGAACAGTGGTTTTAATTGGGGCTAGGCTTTTAGGATGAACTGGTAGGAAGTCAGCTTGGAAGGGACACTGGAACCAGGTCCTGGAAGACTTTGCCTGGAGTTTGGACTTGTTTTTTTTTTTTTTTTTTTTAAAA
>NW_022900945.1:41044192-41065383 GCF_012274545.1 Fukomys damarensis
TTTTTTTTTTTTTTTTTTTAAATAAGAGGTCTTGCTATGTAGTTTAGGCTGGCCTCAAAAATTCTCCAGCCTCAGCCTTCCAAGTGCTGGGATTACAGGTGTGTGCCACCACTGCTGCTGAACCAGTAGTCCTGACTGGGACCCACAGGACATCGTGGGGAACTGGAGCCACAGTACTTGCCAGCCCAGCAGGCAGCCCTTGGTGGCTTCCTCCAGCCTCTCCACAGTTAAAAGCCCATTCCATATGGTAGCCAGCAGGGGGCAGGACTAACTCATGTTCCCTTAGCTCAGGACACATCCAGTTGAGGATTCCAGATCCTGGGAGGACTAGGGTGGGGTGGCCTTTCTGGGAGTAGAGAGGCACACCAGGCACTAAGGAAATAGGCCAGCTGTGCACAGCTGGGGGAGAGGAGAGGCGGGCCTCCGTAGATTATAGCCACTGAAAGCAGGGTCAGGTGATCTTCCTGGGCATAGGCTTCCCGACACCAGTCCAGCTTCCCAGCCGAGCCTCTTTGCCTTTGGTATCCACAGCCCCTCCTTCCCAGTAGGGGGACCCTTAGCTTTGTGAAGTCTCTGAATTAGGCGTCTGGAGCACCCCAGCCCCTTCAGAATCAAATCAAATCCGGAGTGGAGCTGGGGAGACACAGTGCCCCTGCTGCTCCATTGCCTCCCTTCCCAAGAAGGATGAGTAGGTTGTGATGGGAAGGCATTCATGTGGGCTTCCGATGGGTTCTTATACAGCAGCCCTTGTGCTCTGGGCAAAGACGTAAAGAAGAAAGTGCACCCGCTAAGGTGTCTCCTCACCCAGGCCCCCAGTCCTGAGAATAAACAGCGTGGTGACTCAGATGGTGTGGATGAAAGGCGGTAAGGGACTCGGTGTCATGGTAGGTCCGCAGAGGAGAGGCTACTGCTTCTTGGCCAGAGCAGTGTAAGTTTTCACAAAGGAGGTGATACTGGAGCAAGGCCTGGGAACACGTGTCAGATTTTACCAGCTGGAGAAGGCACATCCCTAGCAGGAACCAGCATGAGCAAAGGCTTGGAAGTGAGGCTATGGTTAGAGGGTGCTGATGAGCAGACAGAGCTGCGTATGTGTTTCAGCGACCACTTGGTGTACAGCCAACATTGTGCAAATGGGCTTAGTTATGTGACTTCTGATTCTCACATCAACCCTTAAGGTGCTATGATCCGTCCCCACTGTATGGATGGAGAGTCTGAAGGTCGGAGTAAAGGCACAGTAAAGCCCTGGTAGGGAATGCAGGAACTGATTTCTTAGTCCTGGTCGTGTGACCCCACTCTGCCTCTAGTGGATTGGGGTTAAGGGGTATACGGTGGAGGGGGTACATAGAGCAGAAAAGTCGTCCCCCCAGGGGTCTCTCCCTTGGCATCAGCATCTCAGGCCAGGCTAAGAGCTTCTGGTCAGAATCCTGTTCTTAAACGGTCACCTATTTGTCTCTTAATCTTCTCTCTTTCAGAAAAATTCTTGTGCAGATTCCGTTTTTGTGGATCAGAGATTTTGTTGAGCCTGGGTCAGAAGGACCGGGGAGGTGGCTGGAGGAGGTAAGAAGAGGAGGAGCTAGGCCAGACCCCTGGAGTGTGTGCTGGTTTTTAAAGGTTGTCTTCTGGGTGGGATGGCAATGTTTAGAGAACAGCCTGCTCTCCTCCACAGGCTTTCTCTTCCAGATGAGAGGCAGTGCTGCTTCTACGGCACTCCCTTCCCCAGAGAAGGCCCTGCTGGGTATCCCTCTCCACACCCTGGCCTGTCTGAGTCTGTCAGGCTGCTGTGACAGAGTGCCACTGACTGTGTGGCCTGTAAACAACAGAGATCTATTTCTCACAGTTTGCTGTAGATTTATCATCTGCAAGGACTGTTCTTGGTTCATAGGGATGATCTAGCTCCTTGGGGTCTTTTTAAAGACACAAATTCCTTTTATAAGGGCATATAATCTAAAACTCCCACCTCCTGATATTGTCATCTTGGGGGTTAGAATTTTAGCATGTTAATTTTGGGAGAATGCAAACATTTAAGCCACAGCACTCTGTCCTTGGAACTCTCAAATTTATGTCATACTCACTTGCAAAATAGGGCCCAGACATCTTAACTTTCTCCAGCATCAACTTCAAAGGTGAGACTCATGGTACTGCATGAGACTGAGGCACATCACCCTCTAGCTGTCCACCTGTAAAATCCAACAAGTTCTGGGCTTCCAAACTACCAGGGTAAGACAGAGGGATGGGCCAGATCTTCCCATTCCCAAGGGAGCCATAAGCAAGAAGAAAAGGGTGACAGGCCCCAAGTAAGCCTAAAACTGAACAATATAAACAACCTTAAATCTTAAGACTCAAAAATAATCTTTGGCTCTATGCTCTGCAGAAAGTTGGGCCCGCAAGACTCTGGGTGACCCACTCCCACAGCTTTGCTGCTCACTGCCCACTTTATATCTCATGGATTATAGTTGAGGGCTGTGGCTCTCCCGAGCTGGAATTGCATGTCTGTGGCTCGCTGAGAATCTGGACATTGTGGCAGTGGGGACTCTGCAGTGACTCCACTATCACTGTGGCCCTTTGCCTGGGTGGCACAGCTGAGGTTCCTGGTATCTTGTCTTCAAAATCTAGGTAGAAGTAGGCACACCTCATGGTTGGCTTTCTGTGCAGACAAGTGGGGATGGCACTTCATAGTCACCAAGGTTTATCACCCATGCAATCCAGAAGGGTGGTCACCATGGCCTGTGGTGTGTGTGGGCCACGGCAGCCATACCTAGCATTGCCAGGGAGCAGAGAGTTGGGGTGGTATACTAAGCGCCTGCAGTAAGGAGAAGCAGACCTAGCACCCTCTGAAACGTTTTCAGGGGCAATCTTGCCTTGACTTGGCAAATAACACCTGGTTTCCTTTGAGACAGTCCATACACACTGATTTCCACAACCAATCGGTGCTTGGCACATCCTCCATGTTTTTTTGTTTTGTTTTGTTTTGTTTTGTTTTTTCCCAAACTCACAGTCTCATTCCTTTCACTATAGACAGGCTGAGAACTTTCCACAATTTGAAATTCTGTTACTTTTTTACTAAAAATTTCATTTTATATCATTTTGCTCCTCTTACATTTTACTATAAATACTTAGATTCCAAAGACACTTCTACGTTGTAGATATTTTGTTATACAACACCCCACCCCCAACGTCACTTTTCTGTTTTGGTCCTTTCAGACTGTTATAACAAAATGCTCGATGCTAGGTAGCTTATAAACAACAGAAATTTATTCCTCACAGTCTGTGAGGATAGGAAGTCTGCAATCAAGGCACTAGTAGACTCTGGTTCATAGAAGGCAACTTCTAGCTGTATCCTCACAGAGGAAGGGAAGATGGCTGTTTAGAATCTCTTTAGTAAGAGAGCCAGTCACTCACAAAGACTTCTACTTCCCAATGCCATCACCTTGGGGATTAGGGCTTTAACACATAAATTTTAAGGGAACACAGACATTCAGACCATGGCCCCTTTCTCAATAATCATCTAGTCTTCCTAAGTTGGGGACACTCATCTTCACCTTGCCAGGAACCCTTCAAAAATAACTCTAATATTATAGCATTACACCAGAAAAGCGTACATAAAATCAAAACCATTCTACCCACTCTTTCCCTTTGTTTCGTCCTATTCCCCCAGGGAACCACTCCATAATTTCCTGTCTATCCACGAGATATGCCTGTATATAGACAAGCTGTCATGTGTGTTCTTCAAACATAAATGCAGATGGGGCCATACCATAAACACATTGTTTTGCAATTTACTTTTTTTCACTTAACGTTAGAATTTGGACATGTTTCAAGCCAGTATCCGTAGGCCTACCCGTTCTTTGTAATGATTACAAAGCACATTGTAAAGATGTGAATGACCAGTTTTTGGTTTCTTCCATTCCATTCCCTTCCCCTTCTTTCCTCCATCCCTCCTCCTTTTCTCCTTTCTTTTCTTTGCTTTTCCTCTCTCTCTCTCTCTCTCTCTCTCTCTCTCTCTTTTCTTCTTGTAGGTTTTTTTTTTGCCATTGCAAACAGTGCTTAGATGAACAACAATATTTATAGACCAGTATTTGCCAGCTGACTGATAAGGGTTGTCATTTAAATTTGAATATATGTTCCCAAGTTGCCTTTTAAATCTTTGTAACATTTGGTAGTTCTACCAATAGTGTATAAGAATGCCTGTTTCCTTATAGTTCCACCAATGCTGATATCATCAAACATGCCATTGCAAACAGTGCTTAGATGAACAACAATATTTATAGACCAGTATTTGCCAGCTGACTGATAAGGGTTGTCATTTAAATTTGAATATATGTTCCCAAGTTGCCTTCCAAATCTTTGTAACATTTGGTAGTTCTACCAATAGTGTATAAGAATGCCTGTTTCCTTATAGTTCCACCAATGCTGATATCATCAAACAAATTTTTGCTAATTTTGTAAGTTTAAAAGGTATGTAACTTTAAATATTGAAATGCCTCAGAGTAAGGCATGCAATTTATTATATACCAGTCCTCCCAATCCTTGAGGATATGTTACAAGACCCCCAGCGGATGTCTGAAACCAACGATAGTATCCGTGCTATATATACTGTTTTCCCTATATAAATCGAATGCCTATTCCAATTTCATTAAGTACTTATCATGTACTGTGGCTGTAATTGTTGTAGTCTGCGGTGTGAAAAAAAGATTAGCCTGAATTTCTTTTCCCTTGGCCACCTGGGTTTCATAGATAGAAGATTCATTCTTACCATAGATCTCAACATCTTTAGCTCTGATTTTTTTTTCTGTATTAACTTGAAAATGTTTACCTTTCCACTTACAGGCAGCACTTTGCTGCTCTCCTCTGAATACTCGAATTGCCAGGATCATTACTCTTGCACCATCATGAAATAAAATTTGGGTTACTTGAACACAAACACTTTGATACGACAGCAGTTGATCTAACAACCAGTAGGCCAGTGAAATGATGAGGGAGTGGGCTGTGTACACCACTTGGATAAGATGGACAAAAGGATAATCCACATCCCAGGCAGGGTGGGTTGGACCGCATGGGATTTCATCATACTATTGCATACAATTTAAACCTTACACATTGTTTATTTCTGACCTGTTCCATTTAATGCTTTTGGACTGCGGTTGACCACAGGTAACTGAAACCTTGGAAAGTGAAACCGCAGATCAAGGAAGGACTACTATGTTAACTATTTGAAACTTTTTTCCCTCTGTTTTGTGACCCCCATTTTGCTGGGCTTTGACCGTTTGTGGGGCTAATCTTTTTCTCTTTGATTTGTAGGAGTTGTGTATATTAAAGAAATAAGCATCTAAGATTCATTTTATTATTGCCTTCACTACAAACTGCATGTTTGGAAGGATTTTGTTAAACGGCCCCTGTTAAGTTACTCTTTCTCTGTTTTCTCCATCTGATCCATGTGTGCTTACCCTCAAGATGTTTATCAGTACAAGATGGCCAATGTTTCTGTATTGAATTGATGTAATTCCAGCCAAAAGCAAAGCCTTGGAATTTCTGCTAATCCCAGAAACCTCCTATGCCTCAGTGTAGGACACATACTGGCTTTCGGAGATATTTTAAGTGGCGTGAGGAATCCTAGAGGCCTGGTCGCCTAGAGTGGGAGCCACAGCCTTGGACTTAGGCCTTCAGCCAGCCCAGCTCACTGGGACCGGTGGTGTGGTCTGCACCTGCGTGTACCCTGTCCATCTGTGGATTCTTCTGTTCTGGTGAGTGGGCCGAGTGTTTGCATATTTTCCCCTTTGTTTACAGGCACATATGGGTGTGAGCCCCTCCTCCCTTCAGTCCAAGGTCTCCAAGGCCCAGGTCCCATGGGATTCTACTGCTGCTGAGTCCTAGGGGGTGAGGAAGAGACACAGGTGGGGTGCAACAGGAGGAGGCTCACACAGAAAGCTTCCAGCTGGCCTCATCCCCCTTTGCCCATCCTTAGCCCTCTAGCTCCTTAAGGAATTTTCCCCTGAGTAGGCCTTGTTCTCTTGAGAGTGGGCACAGTTCTCTGGGCAAGAAGGGAGGAGGTTTGCAGAACTCTAGATTGCTGGACACCAAATGCAGACGGGTCTGAGTGTCTTAAGGATGATGGGGATACAGCAGACTGTCAGTATGGGAGCTGGTGGGGAGGACATGTCCAGAGCAGGGGAGGTGGTTTCCGGCTTCTGGGCACCTGCTCCCCAATCTAAACGTAATTTCCTGGGTGACACTGTCCTCTCCTAGTTGTGGGTGTCCAGGAGCTGGGAGAGCTCTGAGCTCACAGATGCTGGGAAGGGGGAAGAGCAGAGGAAGGGAAGCGAGAGGCCTGGCTCTGATTTCTGACCTGCCTGAACCTCTGCAGCTGACTTAGAAGCTTCCAGGTTGCTTTGTTTGTTTAACCTAGGGCTGACGTTAAAAAGACTGCCGCATTCCTGGGGGTTGGCAGGGAAGGTGATTAATGGGGTTGGCAGCAAAAGGCCAAGTCTGAGGCAAGAGCTACAGTATGACACTCTTAGTGCCTAAATTCCCTGTGCTGTGGCCTGGTGTCTGGAGAACTGGCACCTCTGCTGACCCCAGAGTGCCCACCTCTGCACAGTTGGAAGGAGCCCTTGGGGGAGAGAAATTACCTTGCTTTTCCCCATAAATACGCCCAGCCTTTCTGGGCTGGCTTTGTGGGCATTAGGGTCTTGCCTTGTTCTCTCTCTTGGGACACAGCTCTCCTGCCCACCTGGGGGACCCAAGGCTAGGAAGGGCACACAGACTGGGCAACAGCCTAAAACAATCTCACTATGTATGTACCTCTATCCTGACAGTGAACCTGAACGGTGTTTCTGTGCATAGTGCAGCTCCATAAGGGCGTTAGTTTCCATTTCCTCCATCTGGGTCCCCACCAGGCCCAACACAGCCAAACTAACAGGACCCCAGTCTGGCATTCAGAACTTGGCGATAAAGGATGTGGCTTTGGAGTCAGGCAGATGAAGGACCAACCCGGCCCTGCCAGACGGGAGCTGGCTCTGCAGGCTGAGTCCACAGCTGTGAATGAAGCCCTGGCAGTGCTCACCTCCTCCACCTGTTGTTAGTACTGCATCACAGCAGGGTTCCAGTGCTCCCCAAAGGGCCAATACACTGAGCTCCTGCTCTCTGATAACCCTTCTCCCTCTGGGAACTGTCCTGCCTGCCCCAGCTGGGCATGGCTCACAGCTGATCTTCCCTTACCTGTTAAATGCTCAGATCTAAGAGCCTTTTATAGCCCCAGAGTTGTTTCTGTTTGGTTGGTTAGTTTGGTTTTTAGTGTGTGTTTGTTTTTGAGATGGGATCTTGCTGTGTTGCTCAGACTGGCCTCAGACTCGGGATCCTCCTGTCTTAGTCTCCAGAGTAGCTGATTGAGCTTGAAGTTTAAAGATCCATCTCTACCACTAGGTCTGGCCTGAGCCGTCTGACTGCACAAGCAGTTTATCAGGTTGGATTCAAAGAGGAGGCTTAGGCTGAGAACTTGCAGCATAGCTGTTTGGTGTGAGAGGATAAGAAAGTTCTGGCACATAGAGGACTGTGGGGTCAGCTGGAGTGAGAGAGGAGGGGCTTGATAGCAGTCAAGAGAGAGAGAGAAAGAGAGAAAGAGAGGGGAGGGAGAGAAGGAGTGGGTGGGGTCTTAATATAACATTTATTGCCAGGTGTGGTGGTGTAGGACTGTAATTCCAGCACTTGGAGGCTGAGACAGGAGGATCCACAAGTTTGAGGCTAGCTTGGTCTACACAGTGAATTCAAGGCCAGCTTGAACAACATAGCAAGACCCTGTCTCAAAAAATATTTTGTCCCATTTTCTCTCTTTTTTTTTTTTTAGAGCTAGCCTGATTGAGGCAGGGCCAGCCTTGTTTGGGAGTAGATGTGACCAACTGTAGCCCTCGGTAGGGCCATAAAAGAAAGGCTTCTGAAGCTTTTGGGTGCCATTTGGGGTCCTTCCTAGTGCTTCCGCCATCCATGAAATCAAGGTTTCTATTTAATAGATTCCCTCAAGAAATGCATCCAGCACTGCCCAGGTGACTGTGCTGTAGTCCCAGAGGCTTCTCACCACAGATACAGGGGGGACGAGCGTGATTCCCATGGCCTCTATGCCTACGCCCGGGATGCAAGTGCAGAGTCAGGGAGGTGGTGCTCAGCTACATGTAGGGCTCTGAGGGAAGCTGCTTGTTCTGTCTGGGATGCACAGCAGGAAGCTCCACTGCCAAGGAAGACTTAAACCTCCTCCAAAACCCAGCTGGGCCTCAGTGCAGTCCCATGGGTGCCAGCACTCGGGTGCAGTGGGAGACCTAGAAGTAGTGTGGGGTAGCTAGAACCTTGGGGACAAGGACAGTGGGGTAGACAAGCTGGAGGTGCTATGCTGAGCCTCAGGCCTTGTGGGCAGGGAGCGGGGGTGGGGAGGGCGTGGAGATCCTGGTGCAGGAAGGTGTTGGTCAGGGCAGGATGGGCTGTTGTCCCAGGTTGAAGAGGATATGCAGCGTTCTCCATCAACCTCAACCAACTAACTCTTTCAGAGAGGCTGAAAATCCAGAATTATGTGTGGGTACTGTTTTTTTGTTTTGTTTTGTTTTGTTTTTTGTATTTTTGGTACCAGGGATCGAACTTAGGTCCTTGTGGTTGCAAAGCAGGCTGTGGAACCACTGAGCTAAATCCCCAGCCCCTAGGTACTGTTTTTTTGAAGGTTAGCAACTAACTCAAAGTTAATGCATAACAAAACAAACCACACAGCTCAGGCCAAACGGGAGGGGTCTGGGATCCTGACCGGGCAGGTAATGTGCTAGTGCGTGATGGCTGGGCTGCCGCGGTGGGAAGTGCCTGCAAGTAGGTCCCAGTGAGAGTAACTGGGTCGAGTTTGCTCCCTGTAGTGCCAGCCTGTGGATGGCAATAAGGGGGAGCAGAGTCGAGATAGGCAGGGAGACCAGGTAGGGCGTCAGTAGAACAACCTCATTCTTCTGCACTCCTTGATTTAACAAATATATGTTGAGCATGTGCTGTGGGCCAGGTGCCCATTAGGCAGCGGCTATTAAGGGAGGCTCGGCCTCTTTGTCCCCACCCCAGACCAGGGACCAGGCTAATCTGTTGTCTTCTTCCATTCTTCCTCTCTGTGTAAGTGCTGATGCTACATTTCACAGTCCCAGGTCAAACCTGCCCCCTGCAGGGCCTCTTGAACCCCAGTGTGGCCACTTGTCTAGCTTGTGTCCTTCTCTGGTCACATCCCTCTCTCTTCTCTTTTGCAGTTTACTGCTCCCACTCAGCTCTAGCTTTGTACACTCACCCTCCAGCTCCTGGGCTCCAGCAGGTGAAGAGCCTCCCTCACCTCAGCTCCCCTGGCCTTGCCATCAGGAGGAAATCGGCAGAGCTTCTACTCTGGACCTGAGCAAACACTTGTGTATTTGTGCATTGAGCTAAGCACCTAGCCTGGGCCTGGACTAGTCAAGGAGCCCTAGGGCCATGAGAGTCCCTGTCCTCAAGGTGCTCCCCAGTAAAAGGGAATCAGAGCTGTCCAATACCCCAAACCCACTCAATACCTAAAAGACGGTCCCCATCAGTCAACAGGGGCTATAGAAATGTAGCTTCCGTGTTCTTAGCACTAAGCGCTTAGTTTCCGAGGTCTCGTGAAAGCCTCACCACAGCCCACTAAGTTCAGCCCTGTTATTGTCCCATTTTACAGATCACACTGAGGCTCAGAGTTGAGTAACCTGTCTATCAGAAGTGGCACTTGGGTTTGACCCGGATAGTTGACTGCAAAGCCCACTTTCATCATGGAGGAGCAGTGTTCTACTTGGGCTTCAAGGCAGGGTGTGCCCAGCCTAAACTTGTAGTAAAGGTAAGAATTTCCCTTCTTCATCCTTTTTCTCCATTTGTGTCTATTTCTGGGATGGGGTGTGGAGTTGGGTGCTTCTGGGGCACATCCCCATGGTGTCTTGCCTGGGCTTTCTCCGGGATGGGGTGTGCTAGATAGAACCTGCCTCCTGGAGCAGGGGCCTGCAGTGTCCCTGTTCTCTTCCCTATTATCCTCCTCCCTATTCACCTTTCTGGTCTCTGACTCCATGGTACATGACTCCCCTCCTACAGTTTATCTTTCTTCCTCCTACACAAAGTTTTTCCAATGCTGTGAATGAGCATAGAGTAGGAGCCAGAGTCCAGTAACTTGACTCTGGGCCTGTAAAATGGGTGTAAGCATTGAGCAGCCTGCAGGGATCTAGTGGAGATTAGCAATTGAAGATTACAGAAGGAAACATCCAGGAAAATTATGAGGCATGAATCATTCATGCCAAGATTTATTGATCATGAACTCTGGCAGGCCCTGCACTGGATTCTAGGGGCACCATCTTAAGGAAAACAGGCACAGCTTTCTCCTGCTTGGGGCTGGAAGGCTAGGGGCAGAAGTGGGGAGTAAGAAGCCCTATATTTATTTACCTGAGTACTAATCAAATTTGGTCCAGTAAGATTACTTAATAGATAACAAACATGGGGCCCGGAGGCTTTCCTGAGGAAGTTGGATTTAAGCCAAAAGATGAGAGTTAGCTGCACAGAGCAGAGAAGGGGACCCCAGGGCACAAGTGCCAAGCCCTGGAGGGAGGAGTAAGTCAAAGGCTCTGGAGGCTTACAATAGGACAGCAAGAGCCAGGGGAGATGGAGGGCCTGGCTGGGTCCCCATTAGTCAGCTTTTGTCACTGTAACAAAATACCTGAGGTAATGATGTTGTAAAGAGGAAAGGTTTATTTTGGCCCTGTTTTGGAAATTCCATGATCAGCTAGCCCAGTTGCTTGGGCCTGTGTCGAGGCAGGACCCAATGATGGGAGTGTGTGGTGGAACAAAAACCACTCACCTCTTCACAGGCTAGGGGGGAAAAAGATTTCCAGGTTCCACAGCCCCCTTCAAGAGCATGCTGTTCTACTAGGCTCCACCTCCTGAAGGTTTCACTGTAAACACACACACACACACACACACACACACACACACACACACACACAGAGATTTGGACATCTCCGCATATTACATCCTGGGCGCCAAGCCTTTAACACATGGGTTTTTGGGGGAATATTCAAGTTCCAAACTATAGCAGGGCTGGATTGAGCATGGATGGCCTTGCGAAAATGAGCTTCTGAAGGGTTTGGTTAAGCGGCTTACAATGGCGAACTTCTCTTTCCAGTACTTTGCTCTTTGACCTGTGTCTGGAGCTTTTCTCTGCCTTCTTTGCCCTCTGTCCATTCTGCATGATATGAAATTGGGCCGGGAGGATCTAGTTCCTCACCCCGTCCCCGAGCTGAGGGATAGCTGATTAGAAGCAGATGCCATGCCCTGGTGGGGCCCTGGTGGGGCCCTGGTGGGAGTGGCGGGGCCGTGGTGGACCTGGCCCCCCCATGCTGACCTCAGACCTGCACCGCTGGCATGTCCAGGCCGCAGACTCTCTGTCAGCAAAGCCGCATCCGTCCTGCAGAAAGACGGTCACTGTGGCTGCCCACACCCCCGACCCAGCAATTTCCCTGCCACGGTGAGAAACCTCCTGCATTCCCGGGCCAAGACCCAGCCTTCTCCAACTGGGCCAGGAGCCCTGGCTGGGGGAGGGAGCGAGGCCAACTAGGTTCTTGGAAAGGCACAAGGCTGGCAGAGGTCTCTGTCACCTGTACACGGTTCTTTAGTGCTCTTTACCAGCACAATGCCAAATGAGGCTCGCAGAATCCTGCTTGCTGTGCGCTGGGCTCAGTGGTAGGGGCTTTGCATCCTCTCACTTGATCCTCACTGACAACTCCCTGAGCTCCATCTGCTAGGGGCTTTTGTGGTTGAAGCGTGGAGAGGCACAACTGGTAGGGGCAGAACTGGGGTCTGGACCCAGTTGTCAGGCTCCAAAGGCCGTGGCCCCCGTGGCCCTCTGCAGCGAGGCCCTGGCTTTGCTCTTACCCTCTCAGACACTCCCTGTGCCTTTTGTTCCCAAGGATGTCCAGGTCAGCTCCAAAGGCCCTTGGAGGCCTGTGCCTTGGCACCAGGCACCAAGATGGGCACACGGAATGTTAGAGAAGCCTCTGGAGAGAGGGAATGGGAACTCTGGACAAAGTCAAAGGCAGTGTGCTTCTTTTGGCTCAGTTTGGGCTGTGTCCAAGAGTTTCTTCACCAAGAGGAGCTATTCTTCTGGTGTGTGTTTCTGAATTTTCCCCAGGAACCTCTTCCCACACACTCCCCTGCTGGAGTAGCATCTTTACCAGGCCCTTTCCAAGCCCCACTGGGCACACGAAGGGTCCACCAGTACCACGGTTCTACCAGGCCTCTTCTGTTTTAGCAGCTCTGATGTCACTCCCCTAACTGCCTAGGAATGCATGCTCTTTCCTCAGTGGAGCAGATGCCCCACTTCCCTAGGGGGCCAGGAATGCTACCCTCTTCAGTTGTGTTTCTGGTGCGTACGTCTGGTGTCCCTGGACCATAAAGAATAAAGACAGGGGCTTCACTGCTGGGCCCTGGACTTCACTTCTGTTTCTTCTGATTGTCCAACTACTAAGACACAAAACAAACGAAATCAAGCAAACAACAAAAACCACGGAAGGGTGCCCCTCTGCCCACCCTTTTCTCTGTTCTGGGCCAGAGTTATCCTGTGGTCCTTGGGCAGGTGAATTGGTGCTGGAGCTTATGTGAAGCCTGGGGGGAGGGTGGCAGGTGTGGGCCGCTTCCTGGGACTCAGCCCCAGAGGACTAAGGAGGCCATTTACATTTTGGGGGGATCTGGAAAGGAGAAGCAACTTCAATCCCAAAGTGAGCCTCAGGGAAGGAAGCGGGACTGCAGTTCTGATTCAGTCTGAGAGTGGACCCAGGGGCCCGGCGAGCTCAGTGTGGGAGGAATAGTCACAGATGGGGATGAAGTAGCCACGAGTGTGGGCAGGGCTCTGGCAGTGACTGAGCAGGTGGTGTCCCCCTATCCTCTTGGCCATCTTTGGAGTCATCCATCTGGAAGGTCCCAGTGACCTGTATGGTGCGCTGGTCATCACAGGGTTGCTTCCTCCTGACCATGTGGCCCCTCTCAGTGAGGAAAATCAGCATTGCTGAGGTGTGGGAGTTGGACCCTCTGCTTCCCTCTTTCAGCCTGGGGATTCCTGGGCAGTCAAAGGGAGAGGAAGCTTCGGGAGAAAGGTATATTTTTCTTTTAAGTATACAGACCATGTGGTTATGTCGAAGCGCACCTCTCATAAATTGAAACAATTACAAGACAAAAATGCATTTAACACACCCAACATCCTGAACACTGAGGCCCAGCACATGTTCTCTGTAGAGTATGGGCTGCTGATCGACTCACCCTCCTGATCGGCTGAATGGGACTTGCAGGCAACTACTTCTTCCTGACTTTGTGGGAGAGGATCATACTGCATATTATTAGCCTGTGGAAAAGATCCAAATTCAAAATTTGGAAGTATGGCTTCTAACTGAGTATGTGCTGCTCTCACACCATTGTGAAGTCTAAAAGTCATAAGGTGAGCCATCCTAAACTGGTGACTGTCTGTAACACACTGGGTCTAGATTTGGCTAAAATTACAAAAGCAAACCAGTACAATGGTATTAACACCTCAGATTTCTGTTGCTTCTCACTATGGTTGCTAAGGCGACTGCTCCTGATTTTCTTGTAATTTACACACTACTTATAATCATTAGTTTCTTTATTTAATTTTTATTAGCACGTTTGCCTAATGACAAGATTTATTGTGGGGAGTTGATGCATATAAATAACACATCTTAATTCTTTTTTCATCCCCTACCCTGCTCCTCCCTCCCTACTTCTTCCGTTTCTAAAGAAACTGTGGTGTTTATACACAATGGAATATTACTTTGCCATGAAACAGGATAAATTTGAGTCTTTCATAGATGAACGGATACACCTTGAGACCATAATATTAAGTGAAATAAACCAGGCACATGAGCTAAAGTATCACATGGTTTCGCTAATATGGGAAACCCAAAGTATAAATAAAGAGTAAAATACAAGATAATAGGAGGTAGGGAGATCTTTTTCAAATGGAAAAGGGAACAAGAGATGGAGAGAGAAGGAAAAGAGGGGAGGGAAGGGAATGAAAAGAAATGGAGCTAGAGCTCCTACAAATGGGAAGGGAGCTAAGAGATAGAACTGCACCTGATGATTGAGAGCCTACTGTGTGCCAATATTCCCATATGTATTATGTAATGTAATCTTCACAAGGAAGTAGCTATTTTTGTCACCATTTTAGAGATGAGGAAACTGAGGCACAAAGAACTTAACCATTATTCCCAAAGTCACGGGGCTGGCAAAGCTAAGAACTGGTCTTTTAACCCACATATCCCTCCCTAACACATTCTTCAACCACAGATCCCACCCTCCTTCTATATCTGGGGGTCCCCTACATCTGTGGGGAACCCATGCTCTTGCAGGAGGAGTGCTGGGGGAGTGGAAGCAGAGGCTGGATGTCCATCAGGTGCCCATCTCCTGCAGCAGCTGGATTTCATTACAGTGTGGACAGCAGTCTTTAGGAAGCCACCTTTGCTAGGGTCGTGAGGGAACAGAATGACCTCAGCCAGTGAACCTTGGGGGCCCTCAAATTTCCACTGCCCACCAGTGGGTTTCATAACCTGTTGACGTTGACAGGGCAGCCTGTGTGGAGAGCGCAGGAAGCCTGGGGCCTGTGGTTGGCCTGCATTGCTCAGAGTTTCCTGGGCTGTCTTTCTGTGGGCCCTGCTCAGAGCTCTGCCAGGCCGGTGCCTTCAGTCTCAAGGCCTTTGTGAGTCCCGTCTGGCTCTGGTGCCAGTGAAGCCCCTCTCAGGGTGCTGAGTCCTGGGGATCTTTGTGAGGCTCTGATGATGGCCTCGGGTGTCTGATGGTTTCTGAAGACCAGCACCATCAGGTGGGCAGAGACAGTGGTGCTGCAGATAGAACAGTTAAGCTCCGCACAGAACCACACTGACTGGACAGGTGTCTCTCCTTGTGAATCCTGCCCTCATCCACCTGCCAGGCCATGACAAAACCCTCACCAAACAGGAACATGCTCTGCTGGTACTGGCAGCTCTCAGTCCTCCCTTCAAGAGACTTCTAGAGTCTGGACTTAACAGGTTCCTGCAGAAGAGGGGAAAGGCTTTCTAGGCAGAGGATAACCTAAAGCAAGGCAGAGTTAGAGAAGAATTATAGACACACACCCACACGCTTTGAGATCTTGCTCTTTGTGCCAGAAACTGTGCTACTCTTGTATATATATGAACTCATTTACTTCTTTTATTATTCTCATGTGGTAGTATTAGCTTGTCCCAGCTTTGTAGATGAGAAGAGGTAAAGTAACTTGCTCAAGGTCACACAGCTAGATGGGGGACCTAAGAGCTGAACCTAGGCAGTGTGGGACGAGTGGAGCACAGGCTGGTGAGGCTGGCCAAGCCAATTTGCCCATTGCTGCAGGGCGGCACTGTGTGGTGTTGGCACACAGTGAATGCTGCAGAGGTCTTCCTGGACTGTGTGCTCGGCTGAAGGTGCTGTTGGCTAGCTGGTCTGGAGCCACTGCCCTTTCACACAATAAAGGATGCTGGCGTTTCTGGGTGGGAACAGTACGGACCTACCACTTAGGCCTCTGACAACCAGCTCCTGCTCAGGCCTGCCCATTGGTAAGGCCCACCCCAAGTGGGGCTGCTGGACCCTGCTGGCAGGAGGGGTCCAAGAGGGCAGGCAAGAGCGTAATAGTTTTGCAGTCTCCCTCTGGACCCCAACCCTTAGCTGGCCTCTCCTCCCTGGACACTGGTGTCCCTGACTCCTTCCCTCCCTAGGGGTGTTTTAGTTTGGAGGAGCTCAGGCTCCTCCCAGGGCCAGCACATAGGGGGACACAGACCATCTTGCAGTGTAGGCTCACTGCTGGCAAGAGACAAGCCTGTCTGCAGGGCTGCGGAACTGTGGGTTGGTGAGAAAGGAGGCTTCCGTTCTCTGTGGTACTCAGACCCCACCAGGAATGTGGCTCCGGGCCAGGATCCCTCTGGGCAAGAAAGGATGACTCAACAGAAACAGCGTCTTGGACCAGGGGATAACTGGAGCCACCGTGCAGGGGGCTGGTGCCAAGTGGTGGGGTGGGTGAATTCGTGATCCTCAGCCTCTGCCTTCAGCCCTCACTGCTGTCACTGGGATCCTTCCTTAGATGCCATTCTCTGGCTGGGCTTTTAAGACCCTCATAATGGTGAGACTCTTTTCCCCCAACTTTCAGATGGAGTTGGCAGGGGCTGAGCAGTGGCCAGCGCTATCCTGCTCCTGGGGCAGCTGATAAATGGTGAACAGGGAGCAGTCAGCCTTTGACACCCCAGCCTGGATGGAGAAAGGATAGTGCAGCGCTGGCCTGGGCTCTGCAGGGGCGTCAGTTGGAAGCACATGTGTTTAAACGGCACAGACACCAACAATCTACTGCTTCATTCTTCTAGCACAGCTCCCCAAATTAAGGATCTTGAGAATCCTTTGTGAGCAGAGGCACATCAGAGTATGGCCTGGTCACTTATAGGGACTACAGTGGTCCTGCAGTTGGCATCAGTCCTGCCCACTTGCAGCCCGGGTCCAGAGCAGAGCTAAATGATGAGAGGACAGACAGCTACTGCTGACATTTATCTAGTTCTCCACATCCCCTCCTACCCTCCATTACCTGCTGATCTCAAGCATTCTCATAATGGCCTTACTCAATAGGAAGGTTCTAGCCTTACCATCATTTTCTAGAGAGGAAATTGCTATAGAAGGTTAAGTAGCTTGCTCATGGTCACCAAGTACTGAGTGGTAGAATAAGACTGTAAAACCTCTGCTTGATACATTTACCTCGCCCCCAGACCCCTACTCAGTGGAGAAAGGAAGGGGCAGAGTTCCTGTGCCTCAGCCGCATTCCCTGGGTGCCACACAGTGATTGAAGGTCAGCAGGGTTAGCCGTGGAAACACTGACCCCTTTCTAGAAGGCATTGCAACATCTGGCATTTCCGGTGCAAAACGTCACAGGGTACTTGGAACTTGTGAGCTGTGAACGTCCTGGGATCTGGGCTAGTAGACATGAGCCTGTCTCCTGACTTACTTGGCTGTGCAACTTTGACACCCACCTTTATCTGCTTGTACCTCAGTTTTCACACCTGTAAAATGGGAGATAATACAACTACTCTCCATTACCTGCCCCAGCAAGACAAGATGTAGAATGTAAGGCCCAATGCAGCCTGGGACCTGGCCAGGGAGCAAGCAGAGGGCAGTGGCAAATGGTGGGACAGGGTGGCATGTGGCAGCGAGGAGGCTGGGGGTGGGTGGAACGAGGAGGGGCATGGAAGGAGGGGCTGGGGCTGGCATCATGCTGCTAGGAACCCTGGGGTCCCAAGAGGCCAGCAGAGATCAGGATTTCCTTTCATAGTAGATCAGGGAACGGTTACTTTGCACTAACCCATATGCCTGATGGACTCACCTGGGGATAAGCCAGGAGTGTTTGGTGAGCACACAGAGCCTGCCTCGTCTCAGGCAGCTCCCACGGGCAGCCCTGCTCTAGACAGGTGCCGGATGACAGGCAGTTAGTTCCCTGTTTGCTGATTTCTTTCCTGCTCTGACCCAGCTTCTGTTGGTTGACTAGTTCCTGTTACCCCAGCAACAGAGCAACAACGTTGGTGGTTGCAAATGAATATATAAAATCATTTAATTATCACACATCGGCCCTGTGCCAAACCAGGGTGTTTACAGTTATGTTAGGCTTAGTCATTCTTGCAACTAAATGTAGCTGGGATGGTCCTACACATGCCTGAAATAATAGGCCCCACCACAAATACATCTTGATCGACTGAAGTGCTTTTGGAATTATGAAGGCATTATATTACGCTCACTAAAATTTTACCACTGAGGTGATTTTATTAGAGTCAAAACCTTGGCAAACCAGTGGAATGCGTGGCAGGCTACCTCCCAGTTGCCCATTCCTCAACTCTGTACAAGGACGTATTAATACTCGCAGGTCCATTCTGTTTAGCTTATTATGGCTCTATTTTGGAACATCCTGTAGTGGTTAGTTTTTGGAACATCATTTAGCTCATAATCTCTTAGCAACAGGACTTTGAGGGCTAACGGCTGATGTGTTATCCAGCGAATGATTGGGACTCGTGGGCAGACAAGCCTGCAGTGGTCACATCGGAGCACTCTCTGATTATGGGTTTAATTGTTTCAGGTCATTCAACGTCATCGGAGCCCACCACGGGTCAAACTTGCTTTGCTACGAGTAGCCTGTGAGCATTTGCTAAGCAGCCTCATATCCAGGGCCTGGGGACTTTGAGAGTCTCTAAGTGCCCTAGGCAGTCACAGGAGGTTTCTGGTTTGGCACAGACTCCAAACCTTGTATTCTACTAGGAGGAGCTTTTTACTTCCCACTCTGCATGTGACCGGCACTCCGCCTCGCAGCATCCTCACAGCCCCAGTGTGCGGTAGTGTTAGGGACACCGTTACATTCGTAAGTCCACTACAGAGCAGGTGGGTCTTCACGGGACCTTTGGTCTCCATAAGGTTCTTCTCCAGAGCGGAGCACTTGAGAGTCACTGCCACAGACTGCTCCCAAAGGTCAAAGGCCACACAAACAATGTATATATTGGCCGCGCCACAGAGCTCAGCACTCAGGGCAGTGTGGGGCTACCTGTCATGGGGGTTTGCAATTTCCTTTGGACTGCAGTTCTTTCCTGTCCCTTCCAGATGTTGAGACCATGATTCTTCATTAGCGTAGGGTAGGAATAAAAATGCTTAAAATAGCTACCACACATTACAATGAATCACACTTATACATCTTTACTCCTTAAAACCTTGTAAGATGTGATGAGGGTTGGTGTGATTGTCTCTAAGTTGCAGAAAACAGGTTCCTGCTGTGACTCTGCAGCCTCCCTGGCCCTCTGCTCCATTGCTTATGAGCAGAGGTGAACTTTGGAAGCCCCACTCGGTCCTGGCCCCATCCAGCGCCCTAGAAATCTGTTCGGTCACATATCTTTATTGAACCTGCAAAACTGAGATTTTTGAATATTCCTTTTCTAAAAGAGAATGACCCCAAATTTTATAAACCCCCGGCTCCTCAGGGAACTTGGATCTGTTCTGCTCATGGTCTATCCTACCTAAAAATTTACCCCTCTCTTATATCTCTTCCCTTACCTTGTTTTTGTTTTTTTCCTTTTTAGCACTTTTTACTAACACCCCATATTCTTTGTGTATTAATCTCATTTATGATACATTGGAGTCACCACTCAATAATGCTTTGGGTGAATGAATGAAAGCATCCATGGTCCGTATAATTAAGAATCCTGTGTAGTAGATGGAACTGTGATTATTTCTATATTATAGACAAATAAAAATGTGAAAGGTGATATACTCAAAGGCACTCATTCCCAAATCCAATTCACTTTCTGAATTTTCTCTAAGATGCCTTTGAACTTGGCCATGTCCAAGTTTCCTCTGGCCATGACATCATAATTTACTCATAGACCAGACATCATATCACTGGCACTTCATCCTTTACTCTTCTGTCCCCCAACAAACTCCCCTGACTCCAAAAGCTTATCAGCCACCCCCCAGATGTCTCCTAAACTTTACTACCTCCATGGCTCCACCTCTTACGCGGTCTTCTTTAGCCTCCTGACAGGGCTCTCTGCCCTAATTGTATCATTTTCCAGCTGGAATTAGCCCCTGGATCCTCACTTCACAGAGATCATACTGAAATCTCCAGCCTACCCTACACTAGTCCCCACCCCCTCAATTCTGAAACACAGCATCGCCTTCCTGACTCAGAGCTTTCACACGTGCTTCACCCCCTTCTGTTGCCAGAACATTCTTCTCCTCTCTCTCCAGCCTACTTGATTGTTGTTCACCCTCTGGTGTCAGAGCAAGCATCACTCCCTCAAGCCTGAGTCAGAGCCTCTGCGAGTTGTTTTTACAGCCCTCTGTGAGTCTGTGCTTGGAGTTGATCACACCAACTGAGTGTTCTTTGTCTGTTTGTTTTGTTTGAGTTATTCTTGCTGCCCCTCTCTTTCTCCTCACCACAGATCGCAAAGGGCAGGGGACACACTTTTCTTGCTCATGGCCGAATAAAGATGTTTGCGTGTCACCCTCACAGATGAGCACTCACATTGGCTCTGAGTGATGACTTAGGGGCCCAGGTCCCTCCCATGCTGTTCCTTGTCATCCCTAGGGGTTGTTATCTGCATGGTTGAGGCTGGGTTGTTGACATATCTGGCTTGGAGCCAGCAGGAAGAGGGGCAGGTTTTCTGAGTTATGGTTTGGTTCTATTAATCTATTGCTGAATTGTGCAAACCCTAGTGCTATAAAACATCAACCATTTCATTGCCCTCACATATTCTTGGGACTGTTACTGTGGGTGATGGGGTCCGGGACAGGTTCCTAGGTTCTTATGAGGGATGAACAAAGAATTGGACACAGCAAGGAAACAGTGGTAAAGGTTATTCAGGTAATGGTACTCAGAGTGAATGGGTTCTGGCTGGCAAGATGCTGCAAGTGCCGATGGGATAAAGTGGAGAGGTTTTAAATGTTCCAGGGCGCCTCCAGTGGGGGGTCTTCTAGAGCTTGATTAACAATATTATTCACACGGTGCTGAGTCATGTCAGTTGTCTCCTTTCCCATTATGCACTTTGTTGTAATTGTATATATGAGAAGCAGTCAGTATGCATGAACCTTCTGCAATGAGCTCCAGATGAACAAAGGTTACTGTAGGTCATACAAGGAGATCTGGTGAGCATTTGTCCTGATTTGGAATTTTTGAACTTTCCAAAACAGGCTTGCAGGTGTTGGGGGCATCTTTGTTTCACTTTTCTCTGCATTGTGTAGTAATGTTAGGAGAAGGCTTTGCCCAGTTCAGGTGAGTGGAGGGGAGCAGCCCTGTAGCCCTCAACTGTATTATCTATATTAGATCTGCAAGGAATTTGGATAGAACAGGAAGGATGGCTTGCCTCTCTGCTCTCCAATGTCTAGGCTTGGTAGAGAGCTGAACTGCTGGGAGAATCTTTGCTCACCTAGCACTTGGCAGGAAGCCTGAGTTCAGCTGGGCCAGTACCCAATATGTGTACCCAGCTCAGGGGAGCTGGACTTTCATGGGGGAACGGGCCTTCAAGAGTGAGCCTTTCCAGGTTGGGGATTTAGCTCAGTGGTTCTGCTGCCTGCCTTGCAAGCACAAGGACCCGAGTTCGATCCTCAGTACCAAAAAA
>NW_022900945.1:41065583-41167366 GCF_012274545.1 Fukomys damarensis
AAAAAAAAAAAAAAAAAAAAAAAAACAGTGAGCCTTTCCAGAGAACAAGGTGGATGCTGCTTAGCCTCCTGCTCCCTTGCCTCAGAAGCTGCATTGCTTCTTACAGCAATCTCATCTGAAGACTGTCCAGATTCTAATGGAAGGTCATAGATCCCCATCTCTTGCCAGAATTTGTGCTCATATTTTAAAACCACTATGGCCTGAAAGGGCACAGGCCAGTTTCATTCACACTCCACTAGCGAGAAGGTAGTCATGTGACCTCAGCTAAATGTACAGGGCCAGGAATTGCTGTCCCGGGTTGGCAGCCATGTGTCTGGCTTTGACTCCATTACAATGGAGGAAGAGAAGGTGGATTTTGGTGGACTATTTTAGTCTTCCTCTAATCATTGAATAACTACTTCATATGTGTTTCTCTTTTACTTAGGGGAAAAAAAAAATCAAAGTCCCACTGATGGCGTCCAGAGCTGCATATTTGTTGAGGCACTAACTGACTGGATGTTTGCAGATTGTCCAGCTGAGCCATCATGAAGATGAGGTGGTCAGGGGCAATGTTCCATTGCTAACTTCAGAGCCTTTGCACATGCTCTATCCCCTTTGGGCGCCAGAACATTCTCTCTCTCTCTCCTACCCTGCTTAATTTTTACTCATCCCTTTGATCCCAAAGCAAGGGTCAGAGGCACTCCCCTGGGATACCTTCCACAACCATGAAATTTGTATCAGAGCTGGTGAAAAACTCAGGTGGACTTAAGTCTCTTAGATATGGAGAAAAATCTGCTCTCCTTTTGTCTTAGTGCTTAATTCAATTTACAGAATAGGAAACATCAGTATATGTTAATTGAAAAGAATATCTCACTCTGCCCCTAAATTGATTCCAGATGGATCAAAGATCCAAATGTAACCATAAACCCTTAAAATGCTAGAGGAGAGAACTAGGAATAGACAGTTCACAGAAGATAAACAAGGGGCCAACAGTGGTATGTAAAGATATCCCCTGAGAATGTGGGGGAGACAGGAACTCTCCTGCATTCTTGTTGATGTTTAAGCTGATCATTTTTAGAGGGAGGGTCTGGCAATTCTTTCAAGATGCCCAGTGCTCCATTACTCTTTAATCCAGAAACTCTACTTCTTGGTATTTATGTGTAGATAGACAGTATTCTCACAAATGAGCAAAACTATGGGGCAGAAGAATATTCACCACAAGTTGTTTTAGATACCACAATAGCTGGAAAACACCTAACTGCCCATCCATGGGAAACATTAAATAAAGTAAAATCCTAAGCAGCTGCTAAAAAGAATACAGTAGATTTGTTAATATTCACAGTGTGAGATGTCCAAGGAACACTGGAAACGAAACAAAAGGCAAGTTGGAGAAAACTATACATAGTTTAATTCCATTTGTATTAAGAAAGAAAACAAGCTGGTATAATTCATATGTCTAAAAAAAAATACCTGGAAGGCTGGCTATGTAGCTTAATGGAGGATACTGCTTAGAATAAGCCAGGGCTTGAGTTCAACCTGCAGCACCAAAACAAAACAAACAAACAAACAAACAAACAACCACTTGAAGATCTGCAGAAAGTTTTAACAGTTATTACTTCAGGGAGAGTGAATTTAAGGGTGGGAGTAGCAGGATGATTATTTTTACCTTTTGCTTTGCTTTATGTCCTTCTCTGATGTATGGGTTGCTTTAGTGGAAGGTCTTTTATGGAGAAAATTAAATTTAGAATGGTGATTACCTCTAGCAAAGCAGTAATAGATCATAGGGCCCTTTAACTTTAATTTATAATGTTATCCTCAAAAATAAATTGAAATAGAGAAATTAGTAAATTTCATGTTTATTTTACTTAAAAAAAGAAATTGAAGCAAGCATGATAATATGTTAAGAACTAATAATGCTTAGTGGATATTAGAGTGGCCATTATATAATTCTCTCTGGTTTTCTGAATATTTGAAACATTTCTCAACTTCAAAAACAGTTTTTTTAAAAAAGACTCCTTCAATATAACAAAAGAAAAGAAAATTAAAAAAAATAAAAAAGGAAACCAGAAAAAATGAAGCAAGTGGAAAATAAGGGCAGTAAAACAGACAACTTTACATCCCTCACAACGCATTCAGCAGATAACCATCTTACAGGTAGCTCAGTAAATTTAATTCTAGTCCCAGAGGAAATTGGGAAGCATGATGTTTCCTATTTTTATCTCTAGCATGTACCGCAGATAAAAGAAACAAGAGAGACAAGTTCCTTAAGGAAAAGTGCGATTCACAAGAATCCCAGCACAGTGGCTGGGTTTGGATGTGGTGAGCTGAGGTAGGGAAACAGTTAGGAACTGGCTGCTCTGGGGCAAGTGACAGCAGCCACTGGATGTACTTCGAGCTCCTGGAGGCCAACCAGGGCAGAGGGGCTGGACAAGGACAGGAGCTGGCCACTGTACAGATGGGCACCCCTCACCCGCCCACGCTCATGGTCCTCTGTGCCTGGCCCTCCGTTTACAACACTCAGAGGCCCTGAATCCCCCACCCCACCCTTTGCCCTCTCTGCCCCTTCCCCAGCCTTTGCCCTTGTCCAGAGAGCTGGAAAGTCAGTGGGGCCTGAGGGGGGGTTGTCTCCCCTGCATTCACCCCGATTTTCTCACTCTGCCCCCTTCCTGCCACAGGCAGGGCCTAATCTGCTGCCCCTGCAGTTCTTTGATCCATTTTGGTTTCCTTTCTTTTGAAAAGTACTTACCACAGTGCAGTACTGACTTTGATGTTTTGAAAACCCTCTTCCTGTGAGCTTGTGATGCAGGTGATAAGAAATAAAGAGCAGAGGCCTGTGGGTGTCACCAGGGTCTTTGCTATGGTCACCAGGGGAGGGGCAGCCTCCGGAGGCTTGAGGCTCTGAGAACTTGGGTTGTTGGGCTTTACACCCTTGGCATCCAGGGCAGGCAGCCTCTTTCCTATCAGTTGCCCAGCCAAGCCAGGTGCCTGGGAGGCTGTAAGTACCCTCTCTCCTATGTTGTCAAAGGGGAGGGGTAGGATTCCCATATTGCCAGAGAGAGGACTCAGCACTGCCAGTGTCCTACCAGCTATGCCCAGGATTCTTGGAAGGGCTGGGACGCCTGGCCCAGCTGTCTCCCTGTCCACTACCTCATTTGTGCTCTGAGACAGACCCAAATGCTAACAGCAAGCTTATGTATGTCAAGCTCTAGGCTAGTGGTCTCGAGCTTGTGGCACACGTGCTATAGCTGGCTGTTTGTTATTGATAGCTCTAGAAGGTTCTCCATCACTGCTCTAGGTTGAAAGCCCTAAATATATGACCACATTTCCAAGTGGAGCAACCAAAGCATAAGTATCTTCAGCATCCCTCTTCCACAGAGAAGGAAACTGAGGCCCAGAAAGGTTGAGTGACTTATCCAAAGGGCCCAGCTGGGAAGGGTGGAGTCAGGACCAGGTCTCTTTTTGCTTCCAGTCTGCCTCCGAACTGCCTACCCTGCTCTGCTCCCCAAGAAGCTGCCATGTGGGACAGCATCAGCTGGGGCCCCTTCCCTCCAACAAATAGAGAGTGAGGTCAGGTCACCTGACACCTCCTGCATGTTTCCACAGCCTGGCTTCACCCCTCAGCTGGGGCCTTGGTCCTGCCAAGTAGCCCTTCTACTCAGTTCCCTGCAGGTCTGGCAGCCTGCCGGCCTGTTAGCCCTAGCAGTGGGATGGCCTGCTACTCTTGATCTGGCTTCCTGCAATCTTTTCAACCCTACTCAGATCTTTGACAATAGCCTCCTTCTGGACTGCTCCCCAAATCTCCCAATCTGTGGGCTGCCTGCTTCCTGCTGGGACCTTGCCTGATCCATACCATGGAGCCAGTTCATCAGCAGGGAGTCCTGGGGCTGCTGAGTCATCACAGGCTGCAGTTGGGCTCCCTGGAGGGAGGTCTCCTTCTGTTTCCTACTCTTTTCTCTGGCTCTGTTCATGCTTCCCTCTCCATCTCCCTTCTCTGCCTATTAACTCCACCTGAGAGTCTCCCTCTGCCAGATGTTTGGGATGCTTAAAGGATGAGAGTCCCAGCTAATCAAATTCCCCCTGATTCCAGCCACCCATGATGCATGCAGGAAGTGGTATTTAGTGGAGGCTCTGAGTTTTGTGTCAGAGGGAGTCACAGAAGCCCTGAGTCCTCAGGACAGGTGTCCTGGGAGCCAGTACTGAGAAGCAGGGTGATTTCACATTGCTGGGAGGTGCCTCCTCTCTGGGGACTCTTGGCCTGTGTAGTTCACTCACTTACCTAACTCACTTCAAATGCAGCAAGGCTGACTTCCGGCCAGGCCTGCCTACCCTAGGGGCCTCAGGGGGGCCGCCTGCCTCTGCCTGTGCTCCCATTCACCCCATCCCTCCTTGCTTTGTAATACTATTCACACTGATGTCCTCTGCCCATTGTCCACACCCTGTGCTGAACCCTCTGCCGCCTGGAAGCAGGAGTGGGTCCCTACGGCTCATCACCGTTTCTCTCGTGCCTGGCTCAGGGCTGGGCACACTGAAAAGGTTCAACAAACACTTGTTAAATTGAAATGGAGAAATGGTATTTCAATAAATACTGTACAGACTACTCCTCTTGTATTTATCAAAATACCGTTTCCATTTTGGAGTGTTGGTCCTCAGTGGGTCCTCAGGCTTCCCTATGCCCTATCCTGCAACCACCAACCTGCTTCATTATTTCTGTCATCCCTCTGTGTCTTGAGAGAATTCGCATGTGGCAGTGACTGGTAGGACCAGTAAATATTCTTATTACTGAGACTAAACGTTTTTCAGAAGACAAGGCCCACATTTTACTAATTTTTATGGCCTCTGGGGCTTGGCTTGTTGCACTTAGGATGTTCAGTTTGGTTTGGATACTCTGTAAGAGCTGAGTCACAGTGTCTACCAGAGTGATTTAATTGAGTCCAGAGCGGTAGCCCAGGACCAAGTGGTGGCTGGTGGGGAGGAGGAGCAGTATTGGAGGAGGAGCAGAACAAGTTAGGCGACAGTACTAGAAGGAGCAGGAGGAGTCTTGCCAAGTACATGTGCCCAGACCCTGCGGTGGGCAGCCAGGAAGCCCTGTTGCTCTGTTTGTCCACCTACCTCTGCCCTTGACTTTCTTCTGTTCTCGCTGCTCAATGGTCCTCCTACCTCACTCCCTCTGAGCAGTGAGATTTGGGTGTTGTAGGACCTACCTCTGCTAATGGGGAAGGGTAAGAGTAATGCTTTCAAGGACATAGGCTGTCGGGGCTGAGAAGGACCGTAGATTTGGGATCAGCGGCTGTCTTCAGGATTAACACTGGAGTCGTGTTCACAGGATACTTCCTTGTACACCTCAGGCTCTGCATTGCACATTTTCATTTCTACTGTTTTTGTTTGTTTTGTTTTTCAGATTTCAAAGTGGTTAAACTAAAGCCTGGAGAGGGAGAGCAAACTGGCTACACAGCTTTACCTTGGCAGAGTTAGGACCAGATATCAGGTGTCCCAACCCTCTGGGCCAGAATCTCCTCTTTATGATAAGCCTCTCCGCACATCTGTGGGCTCATGGTTTGACAGGGAAGCCTGGCTTGACTCTAGCCCAGCTCTCCATACAGGCTGCTCTGACTTCTCAACCTAGATTTCTTCCTTTCTGTCCTTTTTTCTCTAGGGTGTTTCTGCCCCCTGCTATTGCTGTGCCACATTCCTCATCCTCAGCCCGGCCCAGTACCAGCCAGGGCAGATGATCCAGACTGAGCACAGAGACTGTTTCCTGGCAAGGGCAGAAGAAGTTTAAGGCTTGCACATTTGGGCAGCTATTGCCCAACTCTAATCTGCAGAAAACAAACAAGAAGGATCATTTCTGTCATTTTTGGGTAGGGCCGTGCCCTGAGAATTGGAGTTTCCTCCAAGAGGCAAAGGGCCCACTCCGCTGCAGAAAGGGGTGGGGATGGTAACGAGGAGCTAGGGTTCTGCTTGGGTGGGTCAACTGTCCCAGGGAGGGAGCAGGTCAGACTGGAAGCTCACCCACCATCCTCAGGTAGAAAAGTGGAGGACAGATCCCCCAGATACAGTAGCCCGGAGGGCCAGGATTGTAAAAGCCTGCAAACATCTGCCGTGTTGTAAATCCCTTGCGTGGGATGTTTTTGTTACTCCATCTGCTTTCCCTGAAGAAGTTAGTGGTAAATCCTTGAAAAGCATGTCTACAGGGTTGGAAAAGAAAGGGAGCTGGATGCCTGGGTTCCTTTAGCACCTATAGCAGTATGGGGCCGGTGGGCACAGGTTGCCATGCCTGACAGACAGGTTGGCTCCCTAGAGGACTGAAATCAGCTTGAGCCCGAGCCAGGGCTTCACTGAGACACTTCATGCCTTGGAGGCAGCTTCCATGAGGACTCAGAGGGGTTTGCATTACCCTGAAGCCCAGCCTGGCTACCACGAAAAACTCTAAACATGGTCAGCAACCCAGGAGGAGGATCCTTAGTTTCCTTAGTTCATTCCACCTCCTTTCATAAATGGGAGCTTCTCAAGGAGGCAGCCTAGAAAAAGACAAAGCACACTACACACACACACACACACACACACACACACACACACACACACACCACTCTTTAACTATCATGGTACATAGCCCATAGATCCCAACTACCCTGGGTCAGGCCACAGGCGACACATGTGTGTAAGGAGGATCCCAAGAAGACTTATCTGCTCACATGCAACTACCCCCAACACATTCACCCATAGTCATGCTACGCTGCATAATACACTAGCCATGTACAACTACAAGGAACACAACCACAGGCAATCATGCACTCATGGCATGGTACATAGCCCATAGATCCCAACTACCCTGGGTCAGGCCACAGGCGACACATGTGTGTAAGGAGGATCCCAAGAAGACTTATCTGCTCACATGCAACTACCCCCAACACATTCACCCATAGTCATGCTACGCTGCATAATACACTAGCCATGTACAACTACAAGGAACACAACCACAGGCAATCATGCACTCATGGGCATGGTATACAGTCACACAAAGCCACACTGCACATGGCGAGACTTAAGCATGTACCCTCGCATTTGACCCCTTCGTCTGCAATAATCATGCACAACTGAGCACAGTTATACAGAGTGACTCTGACTCATTCAGGTCACACACAGATATGTATCACTCCACACAGCCATAATCACGTTCAACCACACTCATCAGCACATGATCACACACAGTCCTAGGCAATTCCACACAATCATTACAGCCACAGTGGTCAAAGCAATCATGGGCAGGCCATTAGGGGCAGGAAGGGCCTGCTTCTCTGCGAGGGCCTGTCTGTGTCAGGGACAGAGGAATCCACTCGGATCACCAAACAGTCCACTCCAGGTCCTCCCTTCAGAGCAGGAGAATTAGGAAAGTCACCCCCCTTGTCCTGCAGAGCATCCTGGGCCCTGATACAGTCTGCTTGGCCATCTCCCCTCTGGCCTGGCTGGGCAGTGATGAGTCTATGGGCCGTGGTTCAGCAAATGCCAGGCCTTGGGTGGTCATAGGGCCTGCAAATCCTGGGGCTTCTGAGGGTGGAGGGTGGAAGGGCTGCCCTCTACTGTGAGATGACCCATGCCAGGTAGAGAAGCCTGTACGAGGGGCTGTTTTCAGGTATCCTGAGTGCAGGGCCTCTGCTCTTGGCAAATCCCCAGGAAGCAGAAGTGAGGGGTTGTGCTCTTCCCACAGAGAAGCTGGGGCTTCTCCCTCACCTGCTGTGAGTTTCTGCTCCCACAGGGTCCCCAGTTAAGCTTGGCCCAGTGCAGCCCTGCAGCCCAGACCACACCCTGACGCATATGTTCATTTAACCCCACAGAGCACCTACCACACCAGGATGTGTGGCTGTTTTCTAGTGGAGAAGTTCATCTAAAAGATGATTCCAGAATAACATGGGCTCACAGGGACAGAGATATGCACATGTTAGTGTGGAAGCTGCTGGGGCCACCTGCTCTGTGAGCCCTCTGTGTCCAACCACTGCTGACCTGATGGCTGCTGCTTGGCACCCTGTCCTTTGGGTGCTCCAGGCTTCGAAAAGGAAGCAGCAGTCCAGTTAGAAAAGAGTGGGTGTGTCAGGGGCACACATGATGCTAACAAAAGCCATTTTTGTTTATCTATCAGAGTGAGGAATTACTTTTTCAAATCTGAAGAAAGATCTCTGAGGGAGATCTTGGTGTCTTCTTGCCTCCTGCAGCACCCAGTTTCCCCACAACATTCTTCCTGCCAGCTCAGGGCCATTATCACAGGCTTTCATTATCACTAGACCAGGATGTGGTGATCCTTCCTTTGGCTCAAAGTAGGTGCTCAAGACATACTCAAGTGAAATTAATAGGACACACATGTGTAAATACTGAGTAGTTTCTCCAGTGTGATAAACTAAAAGTGTAAATAAGAATCAAAATGTATAATTGATATTGTATAATAGGAAAAAATGTCTAAAGGTTTAGGGGGAGTGGGAGGGGTAGAGGAAAGCTAAGACAGGAAAAGAAAAAATAAGAGAAAAGGAAAAAAATGGAAACAAAGTCTCTGTAAATAGGGAAGGGTGAAGGGGGTAAAGGGAGGGCAGGGGAATGGGAAAAAAATAAGAACCAAGACATATCATGTAAAGGTACAAGGTCCCAATGATGAATGTAACTGTATTGTATATCTAAAATGTACCAATAAAGAAGAAAGGAAAAAAAGCAGGTGCTCAAAGCTGGGCGTGGTGGTGCAGGCCTGTAATCCCAGCACTCGGGAGGCTGAGGCAGGATGATTGCTGTGAGTTTGAGACCAGCCTGGACTACATAGTGAGTTCCAGGTCAGTCTCAACTACATAGTAAGACCCTATCTCAAAAAACAAAACAAAAGTAGGTGCTCAAAAGATTCTCATAGAAGAATACGCACTTATGAGTCCACCCTATTAGGCTGAAAGATGGGAACATGGGTGGTAAAGGTATAGATGCCCCTGCACCAGGTGCATGGGACCATGGCTGGGCTTTTCTTTCCTGCTCCCTCGATTCTTCCCAAGAGGAAGGCAACTCCCAGGTTCTCCTTTCTGTTTTGTTCCTTTCTCAGGGTACCTAACCTATCCTTGAAACACTATCTGAAGATAGCACCCCTCTCTTGCTAGGTCCACCATTCTTAGCTGTCCTGAAACCGGAAAGCACTAACTCCCTTTCTTCTCCCTCTTAATCAGTCTCTGGAAACAAGATGTTAACAAATATCAGAGCGGTTCTGGAATCTCACAAAGTTTTTACATCCTAATGGATTACCCACTTAAACAAAAAAGACCGACAAGTCATCACTGCATCATAAAACAATAAAATAAATCCCAGATAGATAAAATATTTATATATAAATAACTGTAGAACGCATGATAAAAATGGGGGTGGCTACTTTTCAATTTTTATTTTAGAGTGGGAAAGACCTTTCTAAGCAGAAACACAGAAAAGCCTGATACATCCAACTACATAAAATTTTAAAGTTCTGGACAACAAAAGCTTTATTTTACAAAGTCAAAACACAAAGGGTAAGCTAGGAGAAATATTTGCGACAGATAAAACAAAGGGTTTGTATCCCTAAGCTACAAAGAGCTTTTACAAGTCGACAAGAAAAAGATAAACAATCCAATAGAAAGCTGAACGGAGGCCATGAGTAACCCATAGAAGAATTATAATTAGCCAGTAAGTGTATGAAAAGATATTCATCTTCCCCATAATTTCAAAATGTTAAACTGCTCTATCAAAATGGCAAAGATTAAAAAGATGAATATTTAGCATCAACAATATGTAGGTTGGTGGGCATTTATTTTGAGAGGTTTCTTGGTGGGAGGAGAAACTGATAAAAACTTTTTTGGAAGACAATTCAGCAACATCTACTAAAGTTTGAAATGTGCAAGCCCTTTGACCCAGCAATTCTATTTCTAGAAGTTTATTCTATAGTAAGGATATACACAGTCACATCGAGATAGTCACAGTGCATTTCTGGGGGGGGGTCAGTGTGAATTTCCGGATAGTGCAGTATTTTGGCTCTACCCCTTTGAGATTCTACAGCACTGGGTTATGGACTTAATATGGTTCAGAAAACCCATTTGGTCTTCCCTAAGCTCATCTACCCTTCTATTCTGTCGTGAATTTCTTCCCTTTCTCAATAGTCCAATTTTTGTTAGAAAATCCTGCTAAATTTGAGAAAGCTATCTGCACCTCAACCCCAGATGGGAAGACTTGACCTATACTTAAGTCTGTCAGGTCATCCCAGAATAGGCACATGACCTAAACTGATCCAATGATGGTGTATCTACAGGAGTTTTGTTGGAAGCCCTAAGTCAGAGATTTTCTGTTCTTTTGTTGTTGTTGTTGTTTTGGTACTGGGGATCAAACTCAGGACCTTGCACTTGCCAAGCAGGTGCAGCACCAGTGAGCTACATCCCTGGCCCTATTTTTCTATTCTTATACATGACATGGATAGATCTGTGACCCGTAGTATTTTAGCTCTTTTTACTACAAGCATGAAGATAAATCTGAAGGCAAAGCTAAGCTAGAGTAAGACTGAGCCAAGAGAATCAAAGAAAAACAGAATAAAAGCCTGATGATACTATGCACCTCTGGAGCAAACCATGCCTGAATTCCATGCAGCCCCTAGACTTTCCTATAATGCAGGGGGCAGTGCCTTCTCTCTGTTGTCTAAGTGGGTTTGAGAGAGATGTTTGTGCACCTTGCAGTGGAAGCCTTATACAAATACAGAATCTCTTTCCTCCACAGATAGTCTGGCTTCTTGTCTCTGTGGAGCTCAATCTCAGAGAACAAAGTCCTGTTAGTTCTTGGGAGCCAGGAAAGCTCTAACTTGGTGTGCGGCTGTGATGGTGTATGGAGGAGACAAAAATACTTCCCTGCCTTTGGGTAGGGAAGCACCAAGAAAAAAACCAGACATTATTTTCCACTGAATTATTTTACTATGTTTACTGCAGCTGAAAAACTAGAAATAATGTACATGTTCATCAATAGGACAACTGATCATAGTCCATTCACTTGGAGGATCCCCTGTAGCCATTGAAAAGATGGAGGGAATGCCCTGAAAGATGATCCTGTGAAACCACCCGATTGAAGGACAGAGTGCACAGTATAATCCCAATTTGAAACTACAATTGTATGGTTCTGTCTCAGGGGAAAAAGATCTAGAAAAAAGTTTGCTTTATAGTACACATTTTTTTATTATCTCTGGGAGCTGGAGTTCTGAAAGATGTTAGTTTTTTAAATTTTTTCCATTTCTTAAGTGAAGTATTTTTTGGGGCAGGGGGGTACCGGGGATTGAACTCAGGTCCTTGTGCTTGCAAGGCAGGCCAACGAACTGCTGAGCTAAATCCCCAGCCCCTCTTAAGTGAAGTTTTATAGTGTCATTTAAAAATATTTTCTTAAGGACAATTCTTCTAGTCTTGGTCCCTAGTCTACAGGTCTCTACTTCCTTTTGTGGTAGTAGAGGGAGTTCTTGAGGGCTCAGTCACAGGCTGAATAACGCATCCAATGCCCCAGCTGTTCCAAGAGGTACAGGCTTGGCCTGTGTGGAGGGCCATGAAAGATGCCTCCGGGAAGGGTGGGGCAGTGTGCTCTGTCATGCTGACTTGGTCTATGGGGCCAGGCAGTAACGAGTAGGCCAGCCGGCCAAGTGGCCGAGTGATGACCCACTGGTTAGCTGTGTTAGAGGAACACAGCAGGTTGAATGGTAGGCTGAAAAATATCTCTCAAAGTTTTCAGTTCCCAGTCTCTTTGGCATCTGTGAAAGTTACCTTATATGGGGAGAAAAAGGCAGTAGCAGAGGGGATTAAATTAAGGACACTTTTGGATTATCCCAGTAGGATCTACATACACCCACGTGTCCTTACAAGAGAGCAGCAGATCTGACAAGAGAAGGCCATGTGACGAAAGATGTAGAGACTGGAGTGGTGCAGTCATAAACCAAAGAATGCCGGCAGTCGCAAGGAGTTGGAAGCCAGGTACAGATTGTCCCCAACCTGGCTCATTCTTTGATTTTGGCCAAGTGGTATTGATTTTAGACTTCTACCCTCCAGAACTATGAAAGAATAGATTTTTCACTGTTTTAAGCCACCAAATCCATGACAGTTTGTCTCAGCACCCACAGGAAGCTAATACAACTTCAAAACGTGAGGTGTCCCTACTTACAGCACAGATGGTTTGCCCTGCTGATTGCCTTCCCCATCACACATGCCCAGGCTGAAAGAAAACAAAGTTGCTTTCTCCAGCTACCCAGCCCTCTAATGAACTCTGGCACCTGGGTGGGTAGGGGGATGGAGCTACCCTTGGCTCTCCACTGGGCCCAGGGGTTGCCTAGCAACTCCTGAGGGCTGCCTAGGCTCCCCACTGTGCCCTGGTTTCCCAGGGAATGGTATGTGCAAGTGGGATTGTTAGAGTGCAGAGGCTATTAAAAAACAGAAAACACCACCCTCCGCTCTGAATAACTTCCCAGGTTCTAAAAATGGAATTTTGCCCAGTAGTAACATTTCTCACTACTGCAATAGTAAAATCTCTCACTCCCTCATGCTCTGTAGGTTTGTGTCTGCCCTAAGAAGGAACTGCTGTTAATGGCAATTTCCGCCCAATGTAACCCTCTTGGTGAGCCATATGCCCATGGAGAATGACAGTCACTAGTGCAATAGGCTTCCCCTTTCTCCCATGACCCTCCCTAAGAGTGTGAGGTTTTTCCTTGATCTAATACCTATGGTTTCTCTTGGGTCAGAAGATGACAACAATGATAATAAACCAATTACTTATGTGGCTCTTATCATGTGTCCCGCACTATTCTAAGTACTTTGCATATATTAACTCATACAATCCTGCGGGGTAGGGGGAACACTTTTATTGCCTTCAGTTTACAGACAGAAAAAACTGAGGCGTGGAGAGGTTAAGAATTTACCCACAGGCATGTAGCTGCTGAGTAGCTGAGCTGGAGTTCAAACCCTGGTTGAAGGGCTCCAGGGTGCCTGTGCTATTACCTCTTGTACTGTGTTGGCTGGCTGGAGTGAGGGAGGGAAGGCTGCACTCGGCCAGTGGCAGAGGACCTTTCTGTGCCCAGAGTGAGCTGTCTTGAGCAGGGAACTGGGCTGAGATTTGTGTTTCACCTGCAGGCAGGCCCTCCAGCTCTGGGGGCGTCAGGATCGCAGTGGCTGTGTCCCAGCTTGATGCCTCTGTCTTCTTTCCCAACAGCAACTTTGCAAGGCTGCATATGGAGCGCACTGGGGAAGGATTCTTGGCGTAGACCTCAGGTTGGTATCTGAAGTTTTCAGGCCCGCGCAGAGGAAAACCTAGTTCCATCCCGCTCACTTTTCCTAGGCGGGTGGGTAGATCAACAGCCTGTGTCAGCTGCAGGTGATTCCTGGGTGCTGAGATGACAGAGGCCAAACTGCTTTCTTTCCTCTTCCTTCCTTGGGGAGGAGGATGGGGCAGGACAGGAGGAGGAAGCATGGCTCCCCAGGGTCCCCGGATAAAGGCAACAGGTGCCTGCATCATCTGTGCCTGTGTGGGCTGGGCCTGGCTTGTTGAGGTGAGTCTAGAACTTGTGTCAAGGGGACCTGGCTTCTAGTCTGCCTTCTGCCAGGTTCAAGTATGACCCGCTCTTTAACCAAGACTTCACTTGTATAAGCCAAGCACTTTGAGGTGTGAAAGTGCTCTGTAAAAGCACTCTAAATGATTTACAAACCCAAACAGCTTGAGGAGTTTCCTCCCTGAGAGGCAGCAAACTCTAAGCAGTGAAATCCAATCCTTATATCTTTGCAGCTCCTATGTCTTGTCACCTTGCTTGTCCTCATTTGCAAAATCAGGGTTAAAAACACACACTCATCCCAGAGCTGTCAGACTCTAAGAGATATTGCTAGGAGACAAGTGTGGAGGTACACGCTGGTAATCCCAGCACTTGGGCAGCTGAGGCAGGAGGAGCTCTGTGAATTTAAGGCCAGCCTGGGCTATGGAGTGAGTTCAAGGCAAGCTTGAACCTTGTAGTGAGACCCTGCCTCAGAAAAACCAAAACCAAAACTAAAAAAAAAAAAAAGCTCTTCCTGAGAAGGGTGGGTCTTCTTTCATTAGGGGGAGACTCACCTGAGGGACCCACCTGAGAGGGGCCTGTGCTTGCCTGGATTCACATGGGGTGTGGACATTGGATCCTTCAGCAGAAAAGGATACCAAGTAAAGAGGTGGTAAACCAGCAGCTCAGAACACGTTCACACATTTTTTTATTATAAAACAAAAGCACACTTATAAAACACCCGGAGCGCCGTGGGGGTGGGGGGGATAGGCAGTGCTCCCTACTTACCCACAGAGCCCACCCTCCCTGCCATTTTAGGCAGGGTCAGGCCAACGAGCTGACTGAGTCCTGCTTTCCGAGAATCCTGACCAGAGGGTTTAGATGCCTCAAGGGGCAGGATGGACACTGCTCCCTTCCCCAGCCCCACCCAGGCCTCGTGGAGCCCAGTGAGTGTGCTGAACAGGAGTTTGGAAATTATCTGGACCCTCTCCCCCATACTTCCTCTTGGCTTAGTCCTGGCTGGGTCTTTTGCTGCCGTTCCTTTGTTCTGGGGTCCCTAGAGCAATCAGGGCAAAGGGAGGCAGTGCCAGTGCTGGGCCTGTGGGGGCAGGGGAGGGCTGGATGTACCCTGGCCAGCAGCCCAGGAAGCCAAAACATGTCATGAAAAGATTATGTCTTCTCAGGTTCTGCCTTTTGGGCAAGAGTTTTCAGTGTTGTTCTTGTCCTGTGACCTCTGCTTGGGCTCTGTGTACTCTGCCGCTTGGTTCTCCCCTGTGTCTTTAGGCAGGCTCTGCAGCTCAGTTCTAGTTGGTTCTGGGCACAGTTGGGAGAGCACAATTGCACCTATCCTGTATGTGTGTGTGTACTAGCTTTACGCGGATTATACACAGATGAACTGAGCCTCCAACAAGAGCTGCTGCTCATCCCCAGCCTGGGATGATTCCCTCTGCAGTGAGGACCATGGTCACTGGGTGTGGGGTGTGTATGGTGTGTGAGACCCAGCCTGGACTGAAGAGTAGATGTAGAAAAATCCACGCACCCGCAGCATTATGCCAGAGCTTTGAGAATGGTCACGAAACACCGTGACCTTTGCCAGTAAGACCAGAAGACATGGACATCAAGCCATCACGGTCTTGGCAGCACCACACACCCCACGGACACCAGTCTCATCAACCACAAGGAAGTAATAGCAACATGTCCTTGGCGGGGGGGCGGAAAAGGGCCACTGCTGGGAACACAAAGGAGCGCTAGGGAGGGCTGAACAGGCAGAGCTATGATCCCAGGTGTCTGGAAAAGGCGGAGCACTCCCGGGGGGTGACAAGTGGGGTAGTCACACGGCCTGTCTTTCCTCTTCTCTGTGGCTCTATGCCTGGCCAGGAGCTGGGGGCAGACGTGTGCTTTCTGGGATGGTGGCCTGGGCACAGAGGCTGTGGGGCCACAGGGACCCCTCCAGCCATGAAGCCACTGATTCCTGCCACAGCCCTGTGAGGGGTGTGGGTCCTTCCTTGTTGCTCAGCTTGGATGGCAGCAGTCTGAAGACAGGGAGGAACCAGCCGGGATCTCCCAGTTTGGGGAAGAGGGCTCCATCCCCTGAGCACTTCTGTCTGAGCTAAGCACTTTAGAAACACCACTGTGAGCCCATTTTATAGGCAAGCAGACGAAGACTCAGGGACAAAAATATCAGCCATGGCCAGTGTCAGGTGCTGAATCAGGACAGCCTGATTCCAAAGAACCCGTTCTTAGCAAAACAGTCCCACTTTCCCCTCCTACCTTCTCTCTCACTCCCAGACATTGGGGGCTGGGGGGTCTTTCTCCTTCTAGCCCCTAGGGGCCATGGGGCTGCTTTTATTACTCTTAATTCTCAGGACTCTTCATAGAGCAAGAGCTTCAAGTTCAGTCCATGCTTTTGGCCTGGGCCTCCTTTCTGCTCTTGAAAGAGGGACAGGAGAAGGGTTAAGGGAGGTTTGGGAAAGTCCTGAGGAGGGGCAAAGAGGAGGCCTTCACCCCAGGCTGGGATCTCCAGGAATTTCAGATACTTCCTGCCTTTGTGGAGGGAAAGTGTGAAACCCTTAGGATATTTGAGTCCTATGACCACTCAGCCTTCACACCTCATGACATAATAAGGGAACCTTGTCCTTGCTACATTGCACCCAATCCACTGATAGCAAGGCCAGTGGCCTCTGGAATCCTGAAGTTCATAACAACTTCTGCTGAGCTCCCAAAACTGTGCAGAATGCAGGGTTCCTGCCTGCCTAAAAGTGGCCTCTGCCCTTTGTGGCGTGGGGGTGGAAACGTTATGCCTTGCTGAAAAATGTGGGAGCATCTAGAAGGCAGATCCTTTAAGGATGCAGTTGGCAGGCCAGGAGGGAGGACAAGACATTGCAGGGGTGAGTGTGGTGCAGACAAAGGGAAAGCACAGCACAGCCTGGTCAGGCACTTGGGACTGACCTGGGTGGACAGAGCAGAGGGAAAGTGCGGGAGAGGTGGGTCACACTCTGACCAAGGCCTATGTTAGTGTCATGGGAGCCACCGGGGGCTGTGAGCAGGAGAGTGATATGACCATGCTTGCTTTTGGAAAAAGCCTACCCTGGCTGCCAGAATGGTGTGGGGAGAACAGTTAGGAGGTACCAGGTAGAGCACAGCATCCACTGCACCACAGAGGAATTTTGTGATGAGCACCCTGAGCAACTGGGACCTGACCTGTGCAGTGACAGTCCTGGCTGGAGCCACACCAGTCACTCCGCCCCTGCCCCCAGCACTTGGAGTGGAGCCTGCTGGCTGGAGAATGGAGCAGCCACAAAGAGACATGTGGCTGGCGTGAGTGTGGTTGAGGAGGCTGTCGCTGTGCTGATGAGTCAGTGGCCTGTGCCCCGTGCCAGCCCTGCCGGCTTCCTGGGATTAGGACATAGAGTGGGCAGGGGAAGGTGGGGGTTTGAGGGACTGTGTGGGTGTGTGTGGAGGTAACCTGGGGAAGCTTTGGTTGAGAAGCCCCATGTCAGCCATGGTTCATGTCCTGACTTACCCAGCGGAACAAGTGTGAGAGCCTCTTCTGTACACCGGGCTAAGGGGCCCAGCTAAACCCCTCTAGGGCCAACCACACTGCTCTGCCCTCTCTTACTCTCAGGGGTGACCCCAGGAGACAGGATGGAGAGGCAGTTGAGCTTGCACTTCCTTCTTCTCTGTGGTGAATATATCACCGGTTCCTAGTTGTCCTAGCCTAGGAGACTCTGTCTTTGCCGTTGGCTCCAACCAAGACCAGCTGGTGTTCACTGGAACCTTGGGCTTTGTCAAAGGAATGAAGGATAATAGAGTGTCGGGCATCCCGAAGGCCTGGTAGGGGGACAATGAACAGGACTGCAGGCAGGGGCTGACAGAGGCTTCTCAGGCCACATCCAGCATGTCTCTGACATCTAGCAGGTCTGGATGGCAGACTGGGGTAGCCTTGAGACTCCTGCAGCTGTGTCCCATGTGGGGTGGGTGGGCTGACTCTTCAGAAGGGAGGCTGGATGTTGGCCCCGATCCCCAGGAGGGAGGGCAGGAGGCACCATTGTCCTCACCCAACATAGGCCCTCAAAGGCCAGAGTGTGCGTCACTGGATTAGGTGTGGCTCCTCTTCTGTCACATAGAAGGGTGGCGAGAGGTCTGAGGGAGAACCCTGGGCTGCCTCCCCGGTGTGTGGACACAGGGACAGGGGTGAGGGGCAGGTGCCTTTAGGGAGATCCCATGGACAGAGGAAAAGAGGACCAAAGCAGGCAGGAATGATGATTCCATGTGTTGTCCTTCCTTGAGGAAAGCGATGAGGGTGGGTGGAGTGGAGGGCCTGCTGAGTAATGTCCTCAGAGGGACAGCCAAAACTCAAGGATGTATGACCCTCGGCTCAGGAGCCGGTGAAGTCACTCTCCTGGCTCCAGTTTTCAGACAGGGTGCCTTCCTGCGGGTGCCACCCTTTTAACTACCCAAATTCTGACTCTTTGGACTTCAGTCATTCATTCAACCGCTCCTAAGGAGAGAGGGGAGCAGTGTTCTGGGCATTAAGGGATGGTGGTGCTAACACATATGTGCTTAGTTACCATTTAGCAGTGTCCTATGTCCTGTCTTGCTGAGGTCCAGAGACAGGGAGATGTGGGGGTACTGAGGGGTTGGCTCTGCTATGTGTGACAGGGAAGACTTCCCAGAGGAGGTAGCATTTGGTGAAGAAAGAGCTGTAAGGAAGGAATGGGAAAGAACATTCCAGGGACAGAGCAGGTGACATCCGAGGGCCAGGGTAATTGAGAATGTGGTGCACGCTGTGACACATAGGATTTGCCAGCTCTCTGGATGTCAGGGGAGGGAGAGAGGGCATCTTGGTGTAATGTCAGGCAGGACTGGGGCTGGCCCTTCACAACTTTCACAGTTTCCTCATCTGTGTCATGGAGATCACTGTGATGCCAAGTCCCTGTAAGCACCACATGTGCCAGTGCTTTGTATCTGTACATGGCTCTGCAAACGCGAGGCATTGCTGGGGTTGCACCTCCACTGCAGTCACTTATGTGTCGACCTTTGGGGGCACATTTCCTGGGGAATAACCACGGAAGGCTGGTCTCACTCAGTCACATTGGTTTTCATGCAGCAGGTGATGGTTTTGGCCTTTTCCACTCACTCCTTAGGGTCACTTTGGGGCCCGCTGTTGCTCACCCAAGAGCTTGGGCCTGCTTGGGAAAGGTTGGCAGCAGGGGGGCCCAGGGCTGAACTGAACCCAGGGGAAGGGCTGTGGGGCACCAGAGGGCAGGGCCATGATGCTAGAGTGGGACACGGGGCCTGTAGAAAGGAGAGCAATGATTAGCAGATGAGTGAGGCTGGGAAAGGATTGGTGACAGGGTCGGGCCATAAGGACGTGGAGGAAAGGATATAGTGAGAAATGAAAGAGCCAGGAAGACAACTCTGCCCTCAGAGAGGAAATCCGTTGCCCTTCCCCCCAGCACCCCATGTATCTTCCTTCGGACTTGGTGCTGACTCAGAAGGGGTACAGGGAGAGCACAGGAGGGCTTTTAGCTGCTCATGCCTGGTGGTGGGGGGTGCTTTCTGCAGACCTGCCGGTCCCTGCTGTTTGATATGTAGCAGATTCTGTTCCCTTTGACCCCCACACTCACCCCGGCCCCAGCCAGGCAGGGCTTCACTGGTCTGTGACTCACCGTCTCTTTGCCAGGAGTGGGTTCCAGCTGGCTGCTGAGCTCTGGTCCCCATAGGGCCGAGGCTTCACTGAGGCTAAGGAGGTCCTCAGCACCAGCTTGACTCCTACTCACTCTCCAAGCCCCTCAGCTGTCCACTGGCCTTCAAGATCCCCTCTGTCAGCAACAGCATGCTGTCAGGCCAAGGCTGTGCCCAGTGACTCAGCCTGGCCCTCTCCTTTGCACTAAGTAGGTGTCATAAATACTTGTTAAATGGAATTCTTGCCTCTGGTTGGGATTTTCCACTGCAGCCAACCTCTGTTCCCACCCCTGCCATGGCCGCCCATTTCTGGGTCTGCTCTGTATGTATGTCTACCAGTTCTTCTCTTCCGTACCAGGTCCTGCTCGTGCTCACAGCTATCCTTTCAGATTGTTCCTCACAGCCTCCCTGAACTCTCCTTCCTGAGCACAGCCTCCCTGTGAGGCCCTTGTCTGCCCAAGTGTCCTGTTAGTCCCACCCAGTGTTTACTGTACTTCCTGACATCTGCCTTCTGTTTTCTCCTTGTTTTTTCTTCCCCGGCACATGTCTCAGTGGCACGGCTGAGGAAAACAGGCCCCAAAGCAGAATTTATCACGTAGTCCAACAGAAATTCAGGCACAAAGAGGCGATGTGATTTTGTAAAAAGTCACATAGTAAGTAAGTGGCAGAGGCAACATTTTAGCCCCAGCAGCCTGGCTCTAGGACCATGCTCTTAACCATGGTGTTATATCTCCTCACACCTGGGGCTTTAGTAATACTCACTACAGAGACTTTGTGGGGACTACCTTAGGCCAGTTATGTAGTGTTGCCTTGTAAACTAGAAATCCTTTGGCAAACATTAATTAACTTGTAAAGTGTTTTGGAAATAACAATATTATACCAGTAGTTAAGAAAGCATTTGCAAGTTTCTTCCGAATTTGTCCTTTCAAAACTAACCACAAACTGAAATTATGAAATTTCCCTTTCTCTTCTTTTTAAAAAAAATAAATTAGAATAATCTGGTGGTCATTGTTTGTCACTTGTTTCTGTGATCAGTATCATCACCATGTTTAGTCAACCCTTACTGTAATGCATTTCTTTCATGGAGCCCCTCCTTTCTGTTTTCAAGCCATGTCCAAGCCATCTTCACATTGCGTCTGAATTGTTATGATAGCTTCCTAGCCAAACCTCTGCTTCTAGACACTCTTGTCTCACATTCAGCCTGCTCATAGCTGGTCCAAAATTCAACATGCTTTTTACCATTCCGGTGGTCCCCAAAGGGCCTACCTTATAGCCAGTGAGACAAGGCAGGAAACAGAAATAGGAAATAGGATTACGGGAAAAAGAACTGGCAAATCTTTTATTATTCAGTGATGATCCAATTGAATACCTAGGAAACCCATGAGAATTCACTGAAAGGCAAATATAACTCATAAGAGTTTTTTTAGCTGGCTAGAAAATAACAACTGACACTTATGTAGAACATAAGTCTGCCAGGCCTTGTCTCCAGAGTCCTCTGTGCACTCCCCAGCTCCCCTTGACCCTTCTACTCTTCATCTTGTAGACAGAAACCAAGGCCTGGGCAGTCCCGTGGCTTGGCCAAGACCCATGTAATTTGGCTGCTGTATCTGCTTGCTTAGCTGCTCTGCTAACAGCAGTTGTCCTATGTTCCAGAAATTCCTTCTTATAAAATATCAGGCGAGAAAGACGCAGTCCATCAAAGTGGCTGGCATTTCACTGGATACCTCACTTTGTCACCTATGTCCCATAGCAGCTTGTACCTACTGTCTCTTCAGTCCTCTTACAGAATAGTCACCAGCTCCTGGCCCTTATGCCACTAACTACAGGGGCCTGTGCCTACCCTAAGAACCAAATGGAAAGGAGCACTGCAACAGCCCATCATGAGCTTTGCCCTCTCACTGGCAAGAACATATTTTATTCACAGGAGACTGGTTTGCAGGGATGCCATCTTGTCTACCACAGACACAGCCAGAATCTTCTTGCAGTCAGAGCTCCATTTCAAGATAGGGTCTTGGATTATACTTCTGTAATTAAAGGTCTAAAGGCAGAGTTCTCCTGAACAACAGGACAGAGTATCCTAAATGAGCATTGAAGATTCAATTTTTAATCGGAAAGAAACTCTTTGCAGTCACGTGGGCCAGGTGAGTGCAGCAGCTATAGCTTCTCCGTGTCTGTAGCATTATGGTTGGTGCTGTTACCATCTTGGTTTGATGTTAGAGTGTGGGTATTATGTTTTCCCTCATGATTTGGAAACTTCTCCAGAGGACAGACGCTTCTCCTCTCCCTTAGGTCAGCTGTAGGGTGCCAAATAGCACTCAGAAAGGAACAAGGGCACTTATTGGATCATTAACGAGGCTCAGCCCTATGATCCTCCATTCAGAAGAAGCAAGAGGAAATAATGACATTTATCCAGCATCTTTGTTTTTCACATGTACTCCACGTGTTAGAAACTCTCATAAGTCATCTTATGAAATCTCCACCATAACGTTATGGAGTGTTATTAAACTTGCTTAGATGAGAGGACACTGAGGTCCTCTGGAGTAAAGAAGTCTGAACAGATAGTTAGATGGCTGAGGCTTGATAGTATGGTTGCTGGCCCAAAAGCCTGAGGTCTCTGCTTCCTGTCTGTCTTAGTTACTTTTCTCTCATTGCTGAGACAAAATACCTGACACTCAGAGTTAAAGGGGAAAGGGTTTATTTAGCTCACAGTTCATAGAGGTTTCAGTCCATAATAGTCTGGCTCCAAGGCATGATGATGTGGCAGACAGGCCTTGCAGAGGAAAAACAGTTCACAGTGTCCACATGGTAGCAAAAGCAACAAGGGACCTTAACAATGTCTTTCTGTCCCTTTTATCTTATTCAGACTTCTTAGGGCGGGTAGCACTCATACCCTTAATCCTAGTCCCCTCAAGCCTAGCCCTGCCATGAATCAATCACACCTATAGGTTCAGCCATCTCTGCAAAAGCGTGAGGCTTTGAGGGACATCTAAACACAAACTGTGACAGTGCCATACTTCCTCCAAGGCAGAATACCATCTTCACAGTCTTGCTAAAGACAAAGTTGGATGGGGTGTGTATTAAGGTATTTTCTTATGAATGAGTAGGAGCTCATGGTGAGATACTCTTCCACAGGATGAGAAAATGCCAAGAGTGGGGGACCTCTAGTAGTGGGATTAGAGAGAGAGGTAGGTCTTCTGGGATCTGGGGGCATTCTCTGCAATGTTGCTAACAGCACCAGTAGGAGTGTGCCAGAAACCCCCTCAGACTCAGCTGAGCAGAATGCCCTTCACGTGGTGTAAGCCCAGCAAGGCCTGCTCTGGCCTGCTGGCTCTGAGCCTCTGCTCTGAGCCCCTGCTGGATGGGTTGGTCTACTGGGACCTAGATCAATAGCTTCCCCAGTCACCTTTCACTGCTTCTAAGGACTGAGGCTGAAGCACATCTCCTCTCACTTGGGCTAAGTTAAATATCAGAGATGTCAATAGAGAGTAAACAGGAAGGGGGAAGTCTGGATTTAGTCCCTGAGGCCAGGCCTAAGTGATCGGCCTGTCCACTTGAGAAATGGAAGATGGTTGGGACTTTGTTGCTGCCCCACTCCTCTCCCATCCCAGTGGTCTCTCTGATTCCTGTGCAATTCTCAGTGGCTTTTTCAAGGGTGGAGGTTTGTTTGGACGATTGGGTGAAACAAGAAGGAAGGGGAAGGGGGTGGCACAAGGTGTGACTGAAAAATACAGTGGATACTTAAATTTTTAAAAAGTATTATAGTAAAAGACATAATACTATTAATTCTCCTCAACATACTACCTCTCACTTCAAACACACTTAGCCCATCATTCTTGCCTCTTTCTGAAGCCATTCAGGACCCTCATTTTTGTGATTTTTAGTTTTGCTGTCATGGCTGCCTTAATGTCCTGAAATGATTCAAAATGTTTGCCTTTTGGAGTCATTTTGACTTTGGGGAAGAACCAGAAGTTGTACAGTGACAGACTCAATAAATAAGGTGCATGACAACTCACCATACTGTTTTTACAAGCCTGCCCTTCTGTTGGATGGCCCCTCACCAGTCACCATATTTTTGATTACGTGCATGAAAGAGGACTTCCAGAATTCCTTCAGGAAGTGGCAAGATGATGGGATAAGTGTGTGTGAAGTGAAAGGGGAGTATTTTGAGGGGGATGAATGGCAATGTGTATTTCACTGTAATACATTTTTGAAATTTAAAACTTCATTGTGTTTTTGGATCACATATCACAATGGTAGGACTAGAGACGGGGCCATGTAAGTCATGGAAGGAGACGTCTAAGTAGCTCTTTTAGTAACTGTCTTTGTCCCTAGGACAAAACACCCAATACCCATAGCTTAAAGAAAGAGAGGTTTATTTGGCTTACAGTTTGTAAAGGTTTCAATCCATAGGCTGGTTGGTTCCAAGGCACAGCAAAATGGCAGAGGAGAAACAGCTCACAGAATAGTATCAGGAAGCAGAGAAGGGTTGGGGAGAGAGAGATAGATCAAGGGAGGAGGGAGAGGATTCTGCCCTTCCACACCATGCCGTCAGTGACTCACTTCCTCCAATCAGGCTTCACCTCCCAAATCACATTTAGCTATAAACTCATCAGTGCAACAATCGCATGATCCAATTACATCCAAAAAGCCCCACCTAGGAGCCCATGAGGCTTTAGAAGGACATTTAGTTTTTGTTTTGTTTTGGTACAGGGGTTTGAACTCAGGTCCTTGAGCTTGCAAGGCAGGCCACCAAACTGCTGAGCTAAATCCCCGGCCCTTAGAAGGACATTTAGATATAAACCATCACAGTAGCCATAGCAGCATTTATTGATTTCTTACCATGTGCCAGAGTGATTTTAAACACTTCATGTACATCATTTTTCTAAATCCTCAAAACCATTTAAGGGTATAGGCACTCTTATTGCCTTATTATACTGATGAAAATATTGAAGCTTAGCAGAGACTTTCAGCCGAGCTGAGTCCCCATCCAAGTGACCTGCCCAGTACATCAAAGCGGGAGAGCATGAGGAGAAAGCCCATGGAAGCCCAGCCAAAACTGCTGTGCTCCTGGGTTCTGCCTTCCTATGGTATCTTCCTGCCATCTCAGTTGCTTGCTCCCTAGGGTGATGGGCCTGTTTCTTTTAGGTACCCACCTGCTGTGTCCCTTTCCCAAGTAAAATCTGCTTATCTAGAATCCTGAATTGGTTCAAAACATTTCTAAATGCGGTCTAATTGTTCACACTAAGATCAAAAGGCCTCAGATGGCAGCTGAGGTGCTCTGAGAAGAGCAACACACTCGAAGACCTGGCTCCTCATCCTCCCGGGCCACTTAGCAAGTGGTGGAAGATAATATGGGAGAAAGAGCATGGAACAGTGCCTGATATAGTCACTGCTTCTTATGGTTTGGATCTTAAATGTCTCCCAAAGACTCATGTGTTGAAGGCTTGATGATGGTGCTATTGAAAGGTGGTAAACTTTTAGGAGGTAGGGCCTAGTGGAAGGAAGTGAGGTCATTGGGGGCATGTCCTTGAAGGGGATAGTGGGACACTAGCCCCTTCCTCTCTCTCTTTGTTTCCTAGCTTTTATAAGGTAAGTAGCTTTCCTTTGCCACATTTTTCTGCAACGATGTTCTGCTTCACCACTGGCCCCAAAGGCAACAGCACCAAGCAATCATGGACTGAAACCTCTGCAACCACGTGCCAAATAAATCTTTCCTCCAATCAGTAGTAAGTTGATTATCTCGGGTATTTTATTACAGCAGTGTAAAGCTAAGACAGTGCTTACTAAATTTTAATCTGCAATATAACAGGGATTATAATCCTACCTCACAGTCTGTGGTTAGATGGATGGTTTGAATGTGGATGCTTTTAGGATACTGCAAAATTATTTATTTACAGAGTTTTAGTATGATCTCAGAGATTATCAGACAGCAAAACCTGAGCCAAGAAATGAGGATGACTGGTTGGAAGTTTTCCTGGGCTCAGAAAGTCCCTATTGCTTCTCTAGAAACATACCTAAATCCCACAACTGGCCACTGGCTGCCTACTATGAGGCCAGAAGCCAGGTTGAGCTGGTAAAGACCCTCAGGAAGAACCCCAAAGCTGGATCCCTTGGAGTCTCCAAGAATTTACCAGTAGCAGAACATCCTGTTTTCAGAGGTTGTAACTTACCCTCAGGTGGCCAGGAGACTGTCCCCTCAGAGGGGCTTCTTGCGATGGGCATAGAGCTCCAGGCAATGCCACCACAGCTCTGCAAACTGGCTTCCCCACACTAGAGGGCAGGCGGACAGTGTAATGCAAAGGGTTGTATTACAGGTAAAAGGACAGATTTTGGCGTTTCCTTGGTTTCACGAGGCACTGTACTCCCAGCTGACTCTCCTGCCAGCACTAGGAACAGAAGAACAAGCTGCTTTACAGCTGAAGGCCTTCAAGCTACAAGGGTAATACGACTTGTGTGAGTCACATGTTTTGAAAAGGGAGTGTGGAGATTTTTATCTTGCTCTGTCGGATCCAATACCCCAGTTCTATTAAGCGATATGTCTTCAAAGTAGAGTCCTTCCCCCCACAGTTTTATTTTAAATTATGGCAAAAAAGTAACAAAATGTACTAGCTTAGCCATTTTCGTGTGTACAGTTCATTGGTATTAAGTATATTCACACTGTTGTGCAACATATCTCTAAAACGTTTTCGTTTTGCCAGTCTGAAATTCTATACCCCTTGAGTAACAACTCCCCATTTCTCCCTCCACTGGCAGCCACCATTGTCCTTTCTGCTTTGATGAGTGTGGCTACTCCAGACACCTTGTTTAAATGGAATAATACAGTATTTTTCTCTTTGGTTGGGTTGTTTTACTTAGCATATCCGGCAGGTTCATCTGTGTTGTAGCAGGTGACCTAATTTCCTTGTCATCATCATCGTCTTGGTTCTCTTCCTCTTCCTCCCCTTCCCCTTTCTGTTTCTCTGTCTCCTCCTCCTCTTTTCTGTTGTACTGTGGACTGGGCTCAAGGCCTTCACACTGCTATGTCCCTATCCCTTTTATTTATTTATCTTTTTAACTTGAGACAGGATCTTGCAAAGGGAGATCCTCTTGCCTCAGTCTTACAGGCTTTCTTCTTTTTAAAGGCTGAATAATATTTCACTGTACGTATATATCACCTTTTGTTTATCCATCCTTCCTTTGATGCACATATTTGGGTTCTACTTCTTGGCTGTTGTGGATAATGCTGCAGGGAATGAGTGAGGAATGCCTTTGAGAACAACAGATTTTTTGGGAAGGCGTACTGGGGATCGAACTCAGGACGTTGTGCTTTCAAGGCAGGCTGTGGAACCACTGAGCTAAATCCCCAGTGAGTAGCGCCTTTGAAAGTAAAGACATTTGCATGCACATAAAGATATAAGTCCACGCTCAAGTATGGTGTGCACACCTAGGCATAACCTGCCTTTGAATATATCTTGGAGCAAATAAGCAATCATATTTTCATGAAATAATTTCAGATTTTAAAAACTTTTGTCATATTAACAGAATATTAAAATACAATGCAGGGCCGACGATTTAACTCAGTGGTTCCACTGCCTGCTTCGTAAGGGCAAAGTCCTGAGTTTGATCCCTGCTATGAAAAAAAAAATACAATGCAAATATTTTTTTTAAAGTTTTGAAATGATTTTCTGAATTCCAAATAGTGAGTCTGATTTATAAATTAATTGGCTTAGATCTTAAGTGTTTTTTTTCTTAGCTTCATGTCTTGCAACTGCCAGTCAGATTTTCTCAGGGCTCAGACAGTGGTACTTTGCCATGAGAATGGCTTTGCTATAGATATGTTTGGTAGGACAATACCACATTCAAGGTTTTTTGTTTTTCCTGTTCTGTTTTAAGATGGATGTCAAGACAGCTTTAGGCCAGAGTTTTACAAGCAGTAAGAAATGGAAATACATTTTATGTCACAATCTAGAATGCATAAACACATGTATCTGGATGCTATGGTTTGGCCCCAGAATGTCCCCCCAAGGACCTATGTGTTAAGATTTGGTCTCTTGTTGGCACTGTTGGAAGGTAGCAGATGTTTTAAGAGCTAGGGCCTGGTGAGAGCCTTTTGTGTAATTAGGCGTAAACCTTCAAAGGGGGTATTGGAACCCCAGCTCCTTCCTCCTCTTCTCTCTTTTGATTCCTGGCCCTGAGGGGAGCTGCCACACACTTCGGCCATTATGGGCAGCATGGCCACAGGCCCAAAAGAAACAAGGCCAAATGATCCTGAACTGGAACTTCCACTGAAACTGCGGACCAGAATAACCCTTTTTTCTTTCTAAGTTGCTCCTCTCAGGTACTTGTTATAGCTGACTAACACTGGCTAAAGCAAAAATTCCATGAAATAATACTTATCCTCTGTGTGATACATTCATATTTTCCAGTCCAGGGCTATTTAAAGTATGGTCCAGAACTGTTTGTCATTGGTCAAGGAAGAGATCAGTGTAGAAATTAAGCATGAGTGTTGAGGAGGTGAAAAGATATTGATATCATTAGCCATTGGGGAAATGAATACAAAACCACAAGAAGGATGGCTACATTAAGAAACAGAGATGATAAGTGTTGCCAAGGTATGAAGAAATTAGAAACCTCACACACTGCCGGTGGAGGGGAAAATGGAACAGCTTCTGTGGAAATCAGTCTAGCAGTTCCTCAAAAAGTTCAACTCAATTATCATATGACCAGAAAGTTCCACTCCTAAGAGAAATGAGAATGTCCACCCAAAAATGTGTACGTGAGTATTCATAGCAATGTTGTTCCTAAGAGCCAAAAAGGGAAAATAACCCAAATGTTCACCAGCTGATGAATGGATAAACAAAATACAGGACATCTACATAAAGTAAAACATTATTCAACAATAAAAAGCAATTGAGTACTGTCACATGCTATAACACTGGTGAACCTTGAAAACATTGTTCTAAAAAAAGAAGCCAGCCGCAAAAGACCATGTAGTATATGATTCCCTTTACATAAAATGTCTAAAACAGACAAAAACCCATAGAAACAAAAAGTACATTAGTGAGTGGTTCCTGAGCGCTGAGGAGATGGGGGTCCAAAAAAAAAAAAAACCACAACGCCCCCTCCGGAGATTAATTGCTAATGGGTAGAAAGTTGGCTTTAGGAGTGAGGAAAATGTTCTAGAATGATTGTGGTGATGGTTCCATGACTCTGTGAATGTACTAAAAGCCACTGAATTGTAGATTTTAAATGGGTGAATTGTTGTACGTGAATTATCTCAATAAAGCTTCTAGGACCCAAAGAATAAGTATCTTGGGACCTTAGAGCCATTTAATACTACTGCGACATCCATGAGAAGGACCCTTTTTTGGTAATTCATTTTAAGTGTCTTACTGTATTTTACAAAAGTATCAGTCTCTAAATATTGTAACTTCAAAAAGGAAAAAAATCCCTGATCTTCCAACATAGATAATGTGAAGGCAATGTTAGAGTACATTTAATTATTTGAAAATATTATAGTTTTTCCTTTTTTCAATTAAAAAAAAAAAAAAGCCAGGCAGAGCCCTCTAAGTAAATACTTCCTACTTTACATACCTCACCTGTTTTTTTTTTATTTTCTCTTTTTAAATTTATTTTTATTTTAAAAAATATTTTAATTTTTAGTTTTATTAGTATACGTTTATAGTTCATGCAGGTTACAACCATCTTGGGGAGTGACTACATGTACATACCACAGGTTGTTCCCTTTTTTTCTCTCTCTCATTGGGTTTATTGGTACATTTTAGGTATACAGTACAGTTACATTCATTATTGGGATCTTGTACCTTTACATGACAGGTCTTGGTTCTCATTTTTCCCCCTTGTCCCTGACCTCCCTTCACCTCCTCCTTCCTCCCCTTTTTAAAATGTCCTTCCTCTCCCCCTGTCCTCCAATTCCTTCGTCTCATTTTTCATTCTTGTTGATATTATCATCTTAGCTCATGTTATGGCCTATAATGTTTGCATTAATTGGGGTTTCCACACACTGCACATCTTTATTCTACTTATTTCCACTTCTCCTCCATACCCCTTGCCCTTGTTTTCTTGGACCACTTCCCTACTGCAAGAGATCCATCTCCTTGTCTCCTTCTACTCATCCTTTATCATTTTCCTTGTTTGTACTTTGCCTCACTCAAATGAGAGATACCATATGGCATTTAAGCTTATGTGTCTGATTTATTTCACTCAACATTATATTTTTCTGGGTCATCCATTTTCCTACAATGAAGGAGGGTTCCTTTTTCACTACAGCCTCACCAGCATTTGTTATTGTTTAATTTCTTAATGGTTGCCATTATTTCTGGAGTAAGATGGAATTTAAGCACTGTTTCAATTTTCATTTCTCTAAAGGCCAGGGATGTTGAACATTTTTCATGCATTTGTCCACCATTTGTATTTCTTCCTCTTTGAAGTACCTGTTCATTTCTCTTGCCCATTTCTTGACTGGGTCTTTAAAAATTTTTTTTGTTTTTTTTTTTAGTTCTTTGTATACTCTAGACATTAGTCCTCTGACTTCACCTGTATTTTCCTCTTCCCTTATGTTTTTGGGCCACTTTGCCCAGCAAGATGTATTTCCATGATGACCCCTGTTTCCTGGGTGCTCATGTCGTTCATCTCTTGTATCTTTTACTATGATACTGACTTCTCTTTTGGTTTCATGCTAACCACCTGGGGCCAAGGGATATCATTTCAGCTTCTTTGATCTGAGAAATTCTTATTTCGTACCATTCCTCCTAGGGATAAACTGTCAGCTTTCAATCATTTTATTCAAAAGAGTGTCTTTCTTTCCTCCCACCCCATTTGGCCTAATTTTTTTATGTCCGTCTGGACCCATGCTACTACCCATTAATGATGCATAGTATTATGTTACTCTTGCCCCTCCTCTTTGTAGAACATACCCATTCAGCAGTATTAAAATTAAAAGTCAAGCTGGGAATTTAGCTCAGTGGCACTGCGCCTGCCTCACAAGGGACAAAAAATAAAATAAAATAAAAAATAAAAGTCAAATTACTTCTGATTGATAAAGCAGATAGAACTAAACCCTGTCAAGCTAAAGTTTTGCACCAAATAGAGGCAGTCTACATTTCATTACTCTCTTAGTTACTTTTCTCTCACTGCTAAGATAAAATACCTGACACTCAAAGTCAAAGTGGGAAAGGTTTATTTAGCTCACAGTCTGCAGAAGTTTCGGTCATGGTTGGCTGGCTTCAAGGCAGAGTGGTTCAGGCAGAGGGGTGTCGCAGAGAAGAATGAGTCCACGAGTTCACAGCACACAAAAGATGGCAAAACAAGCAAGGGAAACTTAGTAGTGTCTTTCTGCCCCTTTTATCCTATCCAGGCTACCAGGATTAGGGCAGTGCCAAACCAATCAGTGTACTGGTTTAATAATCACCCACCCTTAATCCTAGCATCACACATTCTAGATTCAGCCACCTCTGAAAAAGCCACCTACGATTGCACAAAGCTTTGGGGGGACATCTAATAGTAATAATTACTATCAGTCACTTCCAAGCTGCATTAGGCTGAGTTTGTGTCTCCACCATGGGAATGAGAAATTATAACAGAGGACTTGGGAGCAAGGGCTCTGAGAGTGAAATGTGTCAGTCAGAAAACTGGCTGAATTATATTTACCAGCTGTGTTACCTTGGGCAAGTTCCTTAACTTCTCTGTGCTTTTTCCTTTCTATAAAGTAGTAATTGTGGTTAGGTACATCCCTCAAGGGCTATTAAGAGGATTAAATGAGATAACATGAAAAGAGTCCTGACACAGTTTTTGTTTGTTTGTTTGTTTGTTTGTTTTTGGTACCGGGGATTGAACTTGGGTCTTTGTGATTGCAAGGCAGGCCACCAAAGCACTGAGCTAAATCCCCGGCACCTGACAGTTCTTGTCTTAAGGCAAGTGCTGTATAAATTTTAGCTGTTATTTCAACTGTTTTAAGTACCTACTCTGCATGCACTCACTAAAACTGAAGATCCCAGGAAAGGGGGAACAGGAATCAACCTCTCATGCAAACTGTGCTGGCCCTTGCCTTTTGGTAGAAACTCAATAATTCATTTAAGGTGTACAATAACCCTAGGAAGTATACTCTTTTGATTTATATTGCAGCAAAGATCAGAAATATTAAGTTTAAAAAAAGCAGGATGTGATGCTGCATGTTCTGTAATCCCAGCACTCTTGGAGGCTGGGGCAGGAGGGTTATAAATTTGAGTTCAACCTGGGAAATTTAGAAACTTAATGAGACTCTTTCAAAAAATGAAATAAATAAGAAGTGGGAATGTAGCTCAGCATATGGGTCTTGGGCTCAAGCCTCAATAACACACACACACACACACACACGCACACGCACATGCACACACAGGGCTACTGTCCAAATAGGATGAAAAAACTGATGATTTTTAAAAATTCATTAAGTTTATTGGTACATTTTAGGTATACAATATGATGACATTCATCACTGGGAATTTGTATCTTTACATGATATAGCTTTATTGGTTGTTATTTTTTTCTCCATTCCACCACCCTCCCTCCCACCCCTCCATCCCTCCCTATTTACAAAAACTTTGTTTCCACTTTTTCCTTTTCTAATATTTATTCTTTCCCTTCCTTTACCCCTCCCACTTACCTTTCCCCTTTGGGCCTTATCTTCCTATTTCACATTATCTACTCTATGGTTTGAACCTTATTTACACTTTTGGCTTCTCACACCAGAGAAACTATTTGGTATTTACACATGTGCATCCTATTTATTTCACTTAAGAGCATGGCCTCAATGAGCATTTATTTATCTATAAATGTCTCTAGTTTATCATTCTTTATGGCTGAGTAGGACTCCATTTTATAGGAAAAAACATATCTTCTTTATCCTATCTCCAGTTGATGGGCAATTGGACTGTTTCCAAATTTTAGCTATTACAAACGGTGCCGCTATAAACATGGGTGCACATATATCTCTGAGGTATGATTCTTTTAATTCTTTTAGAAAGATATCCAACAGGGGGATAGCTGGGTTGAATAGAACCTCTTAATCCTAGTTTTTTGAGATATCTCCATACTGATTTCCACAGTGGTTGCACTATTCTATACTCCCACCAACAATGGAGAAGCTTTCTTTTTTCCCCATAGTCCTGCCAGCATTTGTTATTGGTTGATTTCTTGGTGGGGAGAGTACTAGGCATCAAACTCGGGACCTTGTGCTTGTGAGGCAGGCGGCAGAACCACTGAGCCACATCCCTGGCCCTTGGTTGATTTCTCGATAGCAGCCATTCTTTCTGGAGTGAGGTGGAATCTGTGTTGTTTTTATTTGTATCTCTTGAATGACTAGTGATACTGAACATTTTTTATATGACTATTTGATGTTTCTGCTTCTTTGTCTGAGAAATGTCTGCTCCTTTCAGATGCCCATTTTTGGACTGGGTCTTTAAATTTAGGAGGTCTGATTTTTTTAAGTCCTCTAAATATTTTAGATAGTAGACCTTTGTCTGAGGAACAGCTGGTGAAAATTTTTTCCCACATCGTAGGCTGTCTCTTCACTCTGTTGGTGGTTTATTTTGCTGTGCAGAAGCTTTTTAATAAGATGAGATCCCACTTGTTGGTTCTTTGTGCCAGTTCCTGTGCAACTCAGGTTTTGTTAGTAGTCTTTTCCTACTCCAGTGTCTTCAAGAGTTTTGCCTAACCTTTCTTCCAGGCAGTTGAATGTTTCTGAAAAAACTAATGCTTTAAGGTCTTGTCTGGACCGTCCTCCTCCCAAGGTCAAAGTACCAGTAAGCAGGAGGTGATGCTTAAATGTCCATCTGAGGCTCTGAAAATCCTGGCTTCCCAGGTCCTGAAATACCCCCTTGGTCTAGCTTATACAGAGCCTACTCACACATCTGCTCAGGTTGGCCTTTATCCCTTAAAGAAGTCTGTTGAGAAGGAAACTGTAACATTCCATCCGGATGGCCAGTGAGCAACAGAGCAGTGTCTGGAACTCAGGTCCTCTGATGACCATGACCACTGACTGCAGGCAATTCCACAATCATGGTAGCAATGGCCCTGCATGGGGCATGGATTCTCAGGGGGAATATGCCAGGATCCTACATATCTTGCCACAACAGCTCTTAACAGTCCCCTTTTCTCCTGATAATTTCTGCTGGCTCTTGCTGACTTTTCCTACAAGTGGTCTGCAGGGAGATCCATGGTAGCTCATCAGAGAGGGTCTCATAATCTTAAGCCTGAAAAGGGAAGAGATTGGAATATTGTTTCTTTTCTTCCTAATCAGTACTTAGGACATATTGACTAAGATCGACTTCATTGAATCTGATTCTCATCCCAAGATTATAAGTTTCGCAAAATCTGAACCTGCTTGTGAAAATACAGATAACTTTGACTTATTCTTTATTGATGATCCATTGATAAGCTTTCTGTTGCTGTAACAAAATACTTGAGATAATCAATTTAAAAAGAGGAAGATTTACTTGGACTCATGGTTTCAGAGGTTTCAGTCTGCGGCCAGTTGGCCCTGCTGTTTTTGGGCCTGTGGCAGGCAGCACATCATGGCAGGAGTGCATGGCAGAAGGAGCTGCTCATCTTGTAGCAGCTGGGAAGCAAGACGAAGAGCAGGGGTTAGGTTTCCAATATCCCCTCCAAGAGTGTACTTCCAGTAACCTATCTTCTTTTCTGCCTTTTATAGTGTCCACCATCTTCCAAAAGTGCCATGGGCCGATCACTTATCCAGGCCATTATGGATGGTGCTTAATCATGTATAGAAATTGCTTGTTGAGTGAATTTAAAATCGAAATCTAAACTTTAGCATAAGTTCTGGGTTTCACCTAGTGACAGCTTCATTGTTGGGGTATCTTCATCCACTCACCCTGCACTGAACCATAGGCACCTTGATTAGTATGTTTATTATTATGTTTCAAGTATCCAACAAGAGCTGGGTACATATAGAAACTAAATAACCAAAAGTTTGTTTAATGGAAAAGGTATAGTGAATGATGGGTTTCAGGGGCAGATGACCAATGGATTAACAGCAAGGTGGACACACAGGTGTGTGGATTTGTGGCCAGACAGGTGGACAGAACCACAGTAATGATAGCACTGCTTTGTTGTACAGTTGTCAGCTGCTCTTAGGGCTTTGGGTGACTAAATGCTGGACTAACCTGGCAGAAAAATCTCAACTTTGGCCTGACTTTGAAAATAGAATATAATTAAGATTTATTTCTATGTTATTTATTTCATACTGTCACTTAGTTGGTTTTATTTTTCAATGATGATATGAATTTCAGATAAGGATGATTAATATCCCTTTGAAGGATTCTGGCTAAACCTTTAGCAATAGGAACTAACTGCCCATGACTTAGGTCAGCCCCGGTGTGACTCACTGGCACCCTAAGGAGTGTCCAACAGAGAGCTTCCAAGCCAATTTCTGACTCTCTGGAACACCATCCTTCTCACAACACGTCAGAGACCTTTTAAGAGTGAGTCAAATGGACAGGCTACACTCAGGTAGGCTGCAGGGTATGCCCCAAGTTATCTATTAATAGACATTGGCAGAAAATCTATTAGAGGGAGGCGTCCTCTGTTCCAGATGTGGCCTTGCCAACCTTTTGTGTTGGGTCTGCCAATCAAGTGTTGCCACTCTGCTCTCTACTCTGAGCTGGATAGCCCTTAGGCACCTCTGGCCCTGTCCAGCTGCCCCATCCCTGACTGCGTCTACCTGGCTGTTTGTCCCTCGGGCCTGTTTGCCCCAATATAGCTCAGTATGGCACAAGACAGGTCCAGTTAGTCAGTACAAATTGGCAAAATGTCCTGCAGAGTACACAGCTGAAGTCTTCCTAGTGATAATTCAACCTTTTGCTTCTATTTCTATCCACTGAGGCAACACAGAATAAGTCTACTCCTTCTTCTGCCTGGGGGTCCTCAGTGCTGAAGAAACTTGAAGACAAAGAGCATGTCCCTGTCAGACTTCTCTCCAGGCTGACAGCAATATATTATCAGGGTACTTGACTTCCACAGCCTCACTGTTCTGGATGTTTTCTGGCTTGTGATGGTCACTCCCCAGAAATTTTTTTTAGAAGACAGATAAACTGTTCCAGATTGGCAGAGCCTAAGAAGAGACATTGGATTTTAGACCAGAAAGGGGGGATTAGTGAGACAATGGATTTAATTTGAATAGGATCTGCAACTTAGTTAACAGTATGAATGTTAATTTCCTTGATTTGATCCCAAATTTCATCTTGGGACTTGTGGTTCATTGTTTTAGCTGTCCTGATTGGTCTGATTTTGAAAGTTGATATCACTGTCATCTTAGTTATCCCCGCCAAATTTGTATTGCTTCTGCATTTGATAAGAACATATGCAAAATCTTATCCAAGTCCTTATAAAAGACAGAAGTATTAAGTCTTCCTATCTTCAATTGACCAGTCTAATTGGGTGTGAAGCTGGCTGACAACACTTGTACTATCATCTAATCCACATTTTTCTCATTCAGCCACAGACACTGACTTCAGTTCAGACATTGACTTACTATACAATGTCATCAGTTTAGCATTTTCTTAATTCATCAGAACAGATAACACATGTTTAACAACTAGTGTGACTTGCCTTACTAGTTTAGGATTCAAATAAGATTCATAATTTCTTATTTCCCAGATGACTCTTGATTCCTCATGCTCCCACATCAATTAGTTCTATGGGCTGCTGCTACAGAGCATGGCAAGCTTTGAGATTTAAAACAGTATCAAGTTCTTTCTGGAGGCTCCGTGGAGGGTGTGTTTTAGGCCTCTGCTTAGCCCCGGGGCTGCCTGCATCCCAGACCTTTGCATTCCTTGACTCGCAGGTGCAACACAACATTCTGCCTCCATGTTCACCTGGCCTCCCCGCAGCGTGTGTCTCTTCATGTCTCTTCTTCTTATACAGATACCATTTGGGTTACACTTAGGCCCCACTCTAATCCAGTAGGACCTCATCTTAACTAATCACGCTATTTACAAATAAAGTCCATTCTGAGGTTCCAGGAAGACATGTACTTTGAAAGGATACTCCTCAGTCCAGTGCATTAAATAAACCAAATCCCTGTCTCTGGTTACCTGTGTGTGGTTGTATAGTCTATACTATGCAATACTTGGCCAATCTCTCTCCCTCTCCTCCCTCCCTCCCTCCCTCTCTCTCCCTCTCCTCTCTCTCCCTCTCTCTCTCTCTCTCTCTCTGCCACCTGTTTTGCTATTGAAACCAGAAGGCCTCACTCAGTCCTGTACTGATGCAATATTACAACTCTCTTCAAAAACCAGGGAGTCTTCCCCTGTGTCGTGCACAGGCAGGAATGCCACACACCTGGACTACTGTCAACCTTCTCTGCAGAAGCAGCTGGGCTGGATGAGAATATGATCAAGTCACCATTTTCACACATCCTCTTCACACCTGGTTAGGCCACCTGCCCCCCCCCCCAAATCTTGGTCACTTCCGATGGAGCCCATCCATGGCTTCAGGCCCTTTTAGTCCACCAGAGATTTACAGATATTTGGCCTCCAGTGAGAGTCATTCTGATCCCTTGTTTCCCAAGACTCCTTGCCCCAGTGTAAATTTGCTCAGTTTCTTCCAGTAACCTGCTTTTCACCTTAGGAGAAGAGCCCAGTTGAGTCCTATTCTCAGGGTAATGGGTGGGGTGCTGTATTGCCCACATTTACATAACTGAGGATGACTTCTCACATGATTGTTGCAAGGATAAGGAGATTGGCTATCTCCTTCCCTGCTTGCTGGCTACTTTTAAGTATAAATTTATTGAGACAGAATTTTTTTTTTTTTTTAAAGCTTCACTTTCTAGGCACTCCATTACAAATCCGGTCCAGATTTGTACCATGAATTAATTTTCAAGTTTGGAAGCCAGAGGTCATTAAATTTACCCCCACTTGCACATTCTTCCTTTTTGAAACTGGCAAACATTTCACACTTCCCTGACTTTTGGCCCCTTTCCCAAATTCTCAGAAAATGCAGACAGTGGCTTTGCAATCATGTCCCTGAGTTCTGAGGAGATGCATCTGAAACCTGAGCTCATGCTGCCTCCGCCACCTCTGTACTGATCTCCAGCTTGACATTCTCCTTCTGGAATTTGCCTTTTTTGCTTTCCGGTTTGGGAATTACTCTTCTTGAGCGAGAACAACATGATGCATTAAAAATGTTGCCTTCTCCACTGAGTCTGGGGCCTGGCTCTTCCTCATTTTTCTTGTTCCAAATAATTTTCTAAAATAATGTTTCTGGGGTTAGGGATTTAGCTCAATGGTTCTGCCGCCTGCCTTGTAAGCACAAGGTCCCAAGTTCAATCCCCTATAACAACCAAAAAAAAAAAAAAAATTGAAACTGTAAAATAATGTTGCTGTGGTTTCTGCCATTTGTTTAAACCTCAGCTCAGTTTACAAGTCAGTATTTTTAATACCAGTCTTAGTGTTTGTGCTGCTTTTTGGCATTTGTTTTTTGGCCTTCTGTCCCCTCCCGTGGTCTGGCATGTCCTTTGAAATTCTCAACTCAGGATTAGAAGTGGTTTCTTTAGATGATCCCTTTTCTCCCCAGTTTGCCTTTCTTCTCAGTGAGGTTTTTAGTTATCCCTTGACCCACATATATTTGTGGAGCAACTACTATATATGTGTTAGGTACAGCACTGGGCACCATGGAATAAAACCAGATGTGGTGCTTTCTCTTACAAACTTAAGGGAAACTTATACATTATTAGAAGAATTACATAAATAAATATAATGGTATAGCTACAGTAATTGTGAACAAGAGGCACATAGTGCTGTAAAAGTTTATAAAGAATTCTTTTTTTTTTTTTTGTCTTTAAAGCTAATTAAAGTTGCAAGGAAGGTATCACTGAGATCTAAATGGTGAGCCGGATGAATTTACTGAAGTCAGAAAAGGAGAAGGAAATAATCCAATTAAAAATTAGGCAATAGATCTGAACAGACCCCTCACCCAACAACATGCAATTACAAGCATATGGGAAAGTGCTCAATGTCATATTCCTTAGAAAATTGCAAATTAAAACAGCACAGGGCTCGGGGTATAGTTCAGTGAAAGGCACCTTGCCTAGCATTCTAGAGGCCCTAGGTTCAATCCCCAGCAACAAACACCACACATATACCATCTATCTGTCTGACTATCTATCTATCTATCTATTATATATATATTCCCAAACACTGACAACAGCAAATAGTTATGAGGCCATATATAGAACAACAGGAACTCTGATTTATGTTTGGTAGGAATACAAAACTGTACAGCCACTTTAGTAGATAATTTTGTAGTTTCTAACAAAATTAAACACACTTTTACTATATAATCCAGCAATTGTGTTCCTTGGCATTTACCTAAATGGGATGAAAACTTATTTGTACAAAATCCTGCATCCAGGTGTTTATAAAAGCATTTTTATAATTGCCAAAGCTTGGAGGCTGACCAGATGTGCTTCAATAGAAGAAAAGATAAATAAACTGGTACATTCATATTAGTGTGATATTCAATTAAAAAAGAAATGAGCTATCAAGCCATGAAGATATGGAGCATATTAAAAGCAATTTTCTAGGTGAAACAGGCCAAACATAAAGGGCTATATCATCTAGAAAAGGCAAAACTATGGAGGCAATAAAAGAGAACAGTAGTTGTCAAGGATTGGGGGAAAGGAAGAACAATATTTTATGATACTATAAGGGTGGATTAAACTGTTATTAAACTGTTGTCCAAACCCATAAAACGCAAAGTGCAGAGTAAACCCTAACATAAACTATAGTTTTTGGGTGATAATAATGTGTCAGTGTTGGTTCATCAGTTATTACAAAGGTACCTACCACACTGGTTCAGGATACTGATGGTGGAGAAACCTGTGTGTAGAGCTGGATGGGAGATAAGGTAAGTAGAAAGGCTCTGTTCTCTCCCTTCATTTTTGCTATGAAATTAAACCTGATCTAAAAACAAAGTCTATTAATTTTTTAAAAGGAGGGGAGGGAGGAAGAAAGGAGTCTTCTAGGAAGAGAATAGTGCATGTAAAGGCCCTGTGGCATGGCCAAGGTTGGCAATTATGCAGGACTGAAGGAAGGCCATTGTGAGCAGAAGGAAGAATAAGATGGCTCTTGGCAGGACAGAGAGACAGGTGTGGCCCAGATTCTGCAGGGTCTTGTGAACTATTAAGCTATATTCTTTATTCTGAAAGTGCTGGGAAGCCACAGACTGGTCTTAGGGGTGCTCCAGTGAGATACAGATGGTGAGAATACAACCAGATTGCCTTTCAAAACACTCTGGCTACCATGTGAAGAATAAGAACGTATTGGCACTTGCAAAAGGGCCAGAGTTGACACAGGAGGCTAGGTAGGAAGCCAATGAGATAGCTCTGGTGAAAAATGAAGGTAGCCAGAATGAGCAGATGCTGTGGGACTGGAAAGAAAAAGTAAGACAAATTTAGGGTTTAAATTGGACAAAACTTGAAGGAAAATGAAATATAGGATGGAGGGGCCAAGCCTCTTTTCTTGGTTAATGTGCTTGTACAATACAAATTTTTTTTCCTGGCGCTTTTTTCCCCTCTTTAGCCATAGTCTCTTTTGAAGTGTTTGACTCATGCAGATATCCCAACTTGTTGAAATCTGCTTTCCTTGAGTGAAACTAGCAAGTCCTTTCTATACCACAAAAGACTCCATGATGAACCAGTTACTTTCTCCCAAATGTCCAGACACTTCTATGTCATAAACCAACACTGACACATGTTTTTAAAATTAGAGCTCATAGAGCAAATTAAACATTCTTGTGTCATCTGCAGGACAGGGAGTTGATACATTTTTTTTCTTATGCCAAAATCCAAGGACACTAACGTCTCTTATTTGAAATGACATAGAATTTGCATATAATCTAGGCATATCCTTCTGCATACTTTAAACCATTTCTAGATTTTTTTTCACAGTCTGTGTTACTTTTATTTCAATCAGGACGTAATCAAATCTATATATTCTAAAGTCAGTATAAAAGCTGAGTAAAAAGGCTCTCAGTTCATCAAGAGTGTGGATGAAGGGTGGACAAGAGTGTTAGGCCTGGCACCCGGAGGGGCCTGGGCCTCACCCTGGCAAGAGTGAAGGCAGGGCCAAATAGAAGGGGGCTCACAAAATATGGAGTAGCACTGGGGGACACTGCTGGCCACTTGAGTCCATTTACCTGTCCCCACATAGCAGGCAGAAACTCTGTGGCCAGCCTGGCTCAAACCAGGCCCAGAGGGAGCCGAGGCCTGGCTTGGATTCTATTAGCGCGTCCAAACCTTTACGGTGCTATCCACAGCCTCTGAGAAGAGCCGGCCCTGGGATGTGGCTGGAGCAGTCACAGAGCTCTGTGTGCAGATCATGTTGTCCATATTCCAGACCTGGAGGAGCCAGTTGCAGGATACACTGAAGACTTTGGTCTGGTCGGGTGTCAAGATGACTGCAGGAGTATACATAGTACCTACATGGCCTCTGAGGGTCCTCACCTGCCCCTTGGATTCCATGTGCCACACATGGATGAGGTTCTCACAGGTGCCACAGACAATGTGGGGATTCATCACAGCAATGGAGTAGACACTGCCACCAGACAGCTGCAGGACATGGATGCAGTCAAGGGTCTGGATGTCCCAGATCTTGATTGTCTAGTAGGAGCCACTGTAGCTTTAGGCTGCTACCAGGGCCCGAACACAGTGGTCGAGGCCTGTGAACTCCTTCTTCCTCTTTGGCTCAGTGCCCACAAGTCCCAAACATTGCTGGTCTTCAGGGAGCCACTGAAGAGCACACTGTGGGACGACACCAGCATACACACAGGGTTGTCGTGGGCCCGGATGATGTTCACCTTCTGCAGGTTTTGGATGTCCTACACGATGATTGTACAATCTGCACTATACTATCCAGTGGTATAGTTTGCACCCCTGGTTACAGAGAGCCAGCATGAAGCCATCATGGCATTCTAGTACTTTCTGGCACTTGTAGGTGGTACAGGTGTCCCATCTTTGATAGTCTTGTCAGAGGAGCAGCTAAAGAGCAGGTCACCCATGGAGCAGACACAGAGACACTGGACAGGACCCTATTGGCCCACAAAAGTCCCTTTGCTCTTGAAGATCTGCCGAGGGTCATAGGATCCTAGGATGCTCATGTTCAACTGTGCACTGATATGGGACAGCTCATCTTTCAACATGGATGTGTCCCTCTGGAACTCCATGAGGTCCTCACTGAGTTTGCTCTGGTTCTCATCCAGGACATCAAACTTGAGCTCAAGGCTCTTCTCTAGTTGGTCGATCTTCTCTGAGAGCTTGCCCAGCGTAGAGCATAAGAAGGCCGTCTCCTGGTTCCTTTGTGGCAGCACCACATGCATCTTGTGGAAGCGGTCATCTGTCTGCTGTCCTTCAGGCCCTCGAAGCAGTGTATCTCCAGATGTGTCTCGTATGTGTCCTGGTTTCCAATGTTTGCACACCCGTACTTGGAGTGGGGACATGATGTGCTCACATTCCTTGAGGCGAGCTTCCAGGTTCATCCTGAGGAGGGGAGGACAGCTGGGGTTTTTGGGGCAGTGCACCAGCCTGTAGTTGCACTGAGCTTTATGGTGAAGGGGAACCCCTGGGGGGCCACCTCAAAGACACTGGGCTTCCCCACGCCTGCCACCCGACAGCCATGCCTACAGTGAATGAAGAGCTCCCCAACTGCTCAGCCACTGCAATGTTGTTTACTACTATTAGCTTGGTGTTGTCCACAGGACACTTCTCTGACTTCAAGGCACATCTTGTCCTTGCGTGGTGACCACAGGGTCCTGGCACGTGCTGCAGCATAGCTGGAAGCACAGATTTATTGAGGGCTGCTCAGCAAACACCAGCGACTTCTCAGGCAGTGAGAACGTGGAGCACAGGGACACTCTGAACTCGGAACGGCAGGGAGTGCTGATGGGGGGCACGCTGTCTTCCTCATCCAGAGTAGGCAAGGGTGCTGGAGGAGGGAGGTGTCCTTCGGTACCATTTGTATGTGCTGCTCCCATCAGCTTTGGTGATAGTGGTGGTGGCTGAAAAGGCAGGCCCAAAGGTCACTTCCATTCTGGTCCCAGTGCTGATGTCTGGGGAGGGAAGGTTGGTGGCTCCCAGCAGAATCAGATGTAGTGGGCGCTCTTGCCCGATCTCATGCTCTAGAGAGGCATCCAGGGTCCTTGGGTAGCCTCCCCCTCCCACTGCCCAGGAGCAGCAAGCACCACCTCCACCTTCTTCATGCCCCCTCTGCCGCTCCATTTCTAGATTATTTATAATACCTAAAACAATGTAAATGCTATGTAAATATCTGTTATCCTGGTTTAGTGAATGAGGGCAAGAAAAAATCTGTACGTATTCAATACAGGCACATTTTTCCCAAATAACTCTGATGTACGTTTGACTGATGCCACAGATGCAGAACTTGGGGTTTGGAGGGAGCCACTGTAATTTTTACCAAGTCCCAAGTACTGTTCAGACTGCATTAGCTCCTTGACTCCTCCCAAGAACATAATGGAGCAGTATGGTTGTCAACCTCATTTACAGATGGGGTAGCTGAGACACAGGGGTTAGATGACTTGTCTGCTCACACAGCCAGGATCTGAAACCTGGCTGTGGAGTCCAGGTTAGCCATTATTTGATTGACTCCCAAATGTGGTCTTTCTGTGGGGATTTTCAAGCTGGTCCTGGCCAGAAAAATCCTTATGTTTCTTGGGTCTGGCAAGTAGAGGATGGAAATCTGTAAGTACCTAGTTACATGGGAAAAAACAGAAAAAAAGAATAAAGCTGATCTGCAGAGTCATCTAAAATGAGAGATGGAAGGGACAGAGAAACAGACAGAGAGACAAAAAGAGACAGAAACAAAGAGATCTAAAGTGGCTACAGGAGACCGAAATGGCCAAAACAAGAAATCCAGCCAATGTCAAGTCTCTGAAAGCAATTGGCCATTTTTCTGACATTCAGGAGGTAAATGTTCATTGGCTGGATTGGGGAGGATGAGAAAAGAGAAGGTGGGCACTTGATTCCTGACATCTGGGGCTAAAAGCCAGACAACTGGGAGAATTTGGTAAAGATCACGTAGGTATGGAATTTAGCTGGATATTGTTCACTGCTCTGGTTCTGAGCCATCAGGCCTTGGGGGAAAGTGTTAATACCCCAGACACCAGACTTATGAGATCTCTTGGGGATGGGGTAGATCACAGGTGTACGTATTTTTTAAAAGCTTTTCAGGTGATTCTAACAAGGGTCATTAGCAGATATATGATCCAAAGTCATACATCTGATGCTTGTAAGAAGTCTAATGCGGAACTGTTTACCTAGTGCTTGGGATATAAAAGTGAAATCCCCAGCACAAAAGTCAACCCAGGGGTCCTGGAGTGAACAGGATCTAGTGGAAGCTTGTGCTAGACACCTTGACTTACCCCTCAGCTCCAGATAGTTCCTGTGAAGGTAGAGTAGCCTGGCACCACCTTGAGACAGATCAGAGAATGAGGCCTTGGACAGGGTATCTTCCTTCAAAGAAGGCCTGGCCTTGCATCCCACATGAAACTCAGGGGACCCCCAAACCTTCTTTCACCAGGAGCATGAGATTTGAGCACACACATTCAGGGCCTCAATTGTGCCTTCAGAACCCAATGTGCATCTGATTGGAATGAACCTAGATGACTAGAGGATTAAAGAGTTAAAATGGTATTTTGTCAGTTACTTATTCTATCAACATTCCTTGCTTGAGTTTGGGAAAAATTTTGTCTAACAACAAAAACCCTTTACACCTCCCTGTCTCATCACAAGTCTTTGCATGAGGGGCCATCAAGTCCCACAATACATGCAACAGAACCCTACAGGAAGGAAAGCAAAGAAAACATAAATGTGGGATTCTAGGTCATGGCTATTCTGAATAGGAGGAATTGTGGAGGAGGTGTGTGTGTGGGGGGGATCAGGAGTGACCAGATGGTTAGGGATGCTTTTGTTTTGAGGGTTAGATTTCTGGATGCTCATTCCATGATCAAAATAACTAGCAGAATAGCCAAACAAATATAGGTGTCCATGCCTATAGACTGATGATGGTGTCATGAAACAAAGATTATGATTAGCACTATTTGGTGAACTAAGGCCCAATTTTAAAATTATTAAAAAGATACATATCAAGAAAAACAACTTACAAATAACTCCACCACTCTTAGGTAACTATTCATATTTTTCTTTTCAGTCTTATTATAAATATATTTTTATATAGTTGACATTATACAGTATCAATTATTTTACATCCTCCTTTGTTTTTAATTGAATTTATTTTTAATCTGTTTTACATTACAAGAAAACTGCAGAAAGTTTACTCTTCTTTTGACTAAGCATCATGCATACACATATTTTCATTTCAAAATTTTTCATGTATAATTTTTACTGTCAACATAATACGTCCTTATAGGACTATAACATGGTTTCCTTAGCCTTACCACAACTAGACATTAAGACTGTTTCCACATTTTTGGAAAGTGACAATGAGTAAAGTGGTAATGAGTATTTATTTCAGTATTTCATTGCCACACCACCACATATGCCCACACATTTAATATTATTTCTTCAGGACAGATTATAGTGGAACCCCAGTTCACAAACTATTCTTTCCATGATTTTGGTTCACGAACTTAATTCTGTCCATGATTTCACTTGCAGACCGAACTGGTTGTGAACCAAATAAAATTCAACAGTTAGGTTCAATGTTGATCTTATGGGGGAAATTTGATTAGCTTTGTGATCCTGGCTTGTGACCAGAATCGTGGAAAGAGTTAAGTTCGTGAATGGAGGTGCTACTGTATTAGAATTACTGGATGAACAAATATGAACATTTTGAGAATTCTTTTATCAAGCTATCAACTTGCTTGCCAGAAGAAATAAAATTTTACACCTTTATTAGATACCTTTATTACACCTTTATTGGTAGAACTGCTCACTGTGCTCTTATGGGTTAGAAAGAATAATTGCTCCATGTGCTCACTCTCCCAAAGATGTTGTGCTAGTCAGTTTTCCATTACTGTAATGAAATGTTTGAAGCTGAGTAGTTTATAAAGAAAAGAGATGTAATAAGCTCACAGTTTGAGAGACTGGAAGTCTAAGATTGGGAGATCCCCTCAATCAGCCTCTAGTGATGTTCCCCTTGGCTGGGTAACATCATATAGTAAATGACATCATGGTAGGAGTGTGTGCAGCAGGTGGAGATCACATGGTGAGATGAAAAGCCAAGGTTAGCCTGGCATCCCCTGAGAGCTGTGTTAATCCCCTGTGAGTGTATATCCTCAAAGACCTAAGAACTCCACTAGGTCTCGCCTCTTTACCACCTCTTAACATTGCCACACTTGACACTTCTAAAACAAAAAACCATATTCAAACTATAGCAGATTTCCATGTTCTAATCTCCAGAACCTATGAAGAGGTTACCTTTCATGCCAAAGGGTACTACAGTTGCTAATCAACTGGCCTTAACATGGAAAGGTTATTCTGGATTATCTAGATAAGCCCAGTGTAATCACAAGAGCTCTTAAAAGTAGAAGAGGGAGTCAGAATAGAATCAGAAACACAGTTATATGAGAATTACTTGGAACTATGTTGCTGGTTTTGAAGTTGGAGGAAAGGACCATGAGCCAAGGAGCATGGGAAATTTCTAGAAGTCATAAAAGACAAGGAAGCAGTCTCTTCTAAAGCCTTTGGAAAGGAGTATCGTCCTGCCAACCATTTGACCTTAGCCCAGTGAGACCCTTGTTGGCCTTCTGACTGCAGAACTGGAAGAGGGTAAATTTAGGGCTGGGGATGTAGCTCAGGGGTGCAGTGTTTGCCTGGCAAGCATGAGGCCTTGAGTTTGATCCCTGGTACTAAAAAATAAAAGTGAAAAGAAATTTTTTGTTGCTTTAAATCAGTAAATTGTGGCCATTTGTTATTGCTGCAGTAGAGAGTAACACACCAACATTGGGAATTTTCATTTTGTTTCATTCCAGTGGCACTTAATTGTCATTTAGATTTGCATTTCCTTGATTTGGGGGCAGGGATAGAGTACGTCTATTGTTCTATCTACCCAGAAAATACCCTTCTTCTAGGAAATGGTCCTTCTAAACACATAGTCCAAAATAGAGCTGAATAAGGAGCCAAATTAAGCTGCCAGAGTCTTTCTTTGTCACTTAAAATTCTGAAACTAGAAAAGAAACAAGTTCCAATCTTTTCACTTTATGGGTGCAGGGGGAAGGGGTGAGTCACAGCAGCTGCAGAGGCCTGTTCCTGTGTCTGCACCCAACCTGTCTAAAGAAGAGTGGCGATGTGCAGAGCAGAGTCCGGAGTGGGGCAGAGTGTAAGTGGTTTTGGTCACTGAAACTACTATACCTACTCCTCTCTTCATTATATAACCCTTTAAGTGAATGTCTCTTGTGCCAAAAGTTGTGTTTGCATTGTGTTTCTTGTCTCTTATCAACAGAGATGTGTTTCTGTCACTTTCCATTAAACTGAGGATTAATACAGAAATTGAAACTTAGACTGGGATAGGGAAATTGATAGGCCCCATATGGCTGAATCAAGGGTAATAGGGAGAGGGGTCGGCCAGGAGGATCTCCAGATCCTAGGCTGGGAAAATTGCCTTTCCTCTTTTTATGTTATCAAGGCCAGATGGTTAGACTATTTTTGAGGGTCTCATGGGATTCAAACTATGTGCCACTCAGACTTGTGCTGTAGGAGACTTGGTATGAAAATACCAGGGTAATGAAATGTGCCTGTGATTTTGTATACCCTTGGGCAGTGGTGGGGGAGTGTGAAAGCAAGAGAGAAGAAGAGACAGAGACAGACACAGAGCTCAAGAAGAAAGGAGCACTTAAGGAGCTAGAGAGATCCAGAAGAAAGGAACACTCAAAAAGCTGCCGGACAGATAAATACAGCTTTTAACTGCAATATTTCTTCTAGAAGCCAGCAGTCCCAAATGGCTAAGTCATACCTTGGTTGATAGTCATGCTTTTTGTTCAACAGCAAAAACCTAATTTCTCTCCCCCCACATTAAAAGTTCTGTACCAGTTAAGAAGCCATAGAATCCTGGAAACTTGGATGGTGACACCTGGGAAGGACCATGGCCAGTTCTGATGTTACATTGTGCCTCCTGACAGACAAGGAATTACCATGCAGCACCCCACCACCCGCCGCCATGTAATGAAGAAGTCCCAATGACAGGGACAGCATTGCAGATCAGAATAGCCCTGCCTTCCTTCCTTACCTTCTCCTGCTGAATCCTAGGGAGATGAGTAGGGCTGCAGCTGCCGCCACATGGGCAGGGTCTGGGACAACTCTTGTGTCTTATAATGTTCTTGGAGTTTGCTGTTTGGTGACACAGACCCTTAGAATGAAACCTATAGTTAGATAATGAAGGATTTAAGAGTTGGGGTCTAAAAACTCCTGAATCTGCCAAATTGAGGTATGCGATTGCTCAACCACTAAGGTGGTAATTTTCCAAACTTTCCTAATGATAAGAATCACTTGGAGTAATTATTAAAAATGCAGATTCCAAAGCACTTCCCCTAGAGACTTTGTGTATCCGAGGTATCACTGGGCATCTGTACTGTTACTAAATTCCCCTGGAGATTTCCATAATCCAATAAAGTTGGAAAACTGCCCTGACTATCTAGACTAACAGGAAGTGGTTTGTGAGGCAATACAGGCTTGATTAGGGGAATCCTCTTGATTACGCTGCTCCTGAGGAATCTTGTAGACATGGTTGAAAAAAATGATTCCAACAGGAAAAATCTAGAAAGCCATCCTAGAACTCACTCCTTGCCCAAGATGTGGTATCCACTGACCACAGCCCATACCATCCCCATGTAGCTGGTACGTTTAAATGATAGACTTTTATCGAGTGAGTATTGTTCTTTTCACCTACTGCAGATGGTGGCATTTACAACAATTACCCTGTTTCTCATCAGCATTGCACATGAGGTCTGTTGGAGATGGTTGTAGTAATTATGTAATAAATTAGGAGTTACAAGAAGACTTGACTAAGAGGAATGAGTACACTCAGGAACCCTTAACTTAGACATGCTGTCAAATAGTCCTATAAGTTAGTACTTCAAGCACTACTTTCATACACATCCAAACTCACTCATTTTATCCAAATATATAGAAATAGTATGTAACACCTATTAAACACTCACTATTTCTAGGCCCCATCTACATGTTTTATATTCATTAGCTCAGCGAGCACCCCCACCAAAGCTCTACTAGCTCATATTATTATCATCTTATCTACATATGAAGAAATTGAGGCTCAGCAGGACAAAGACATATGTCCAGGGCTATGCTGCTATTAAGTCATGAAGCCAAATCTGAGCCCTAGCAGTGTGCTTTCAAAACCTGGGCTGTTAACCATCCCTCTAAGTTGCCTCTCAATGAAAGAGGAAAAATAAATCATACTGCCACATTTCAAAACAAACATCTCCATGGATAAGAAACAAGAAAGCCAACATGGAGAAAGTCTGCCAACAAAAGCAATAAGCAGGAGATGAGCTCCTTCCAGATGAAAAGAAAATAGTAGAGCAAGATGAAAATGGCTATAAAATAAACGATGTTTAGGATCCTCAAAAGATAAGGAAAGAAATAAACAGGAATAGGTGGGTATGAAAGAGGAACAATTAGAAACCCTGAAAATGAAATAACCAGTATTTGTACAGATGAGGAAGCTCTGGGCTGAACACAGTTGAATAAATAGTTAGTGATTTGGAAGCTAGACCAGGGGAATTCACAGAGAACATAGCACAGGAGGTTAAAAATAATCATGAAAGGGAAAATATCATGAGACATGGAAAACTTTAAGAGGCTTCACCCAAGAGGAAGTACAGAGGAAAGAATTAGAGGAGATGGTAGAGAAAACTATTTGAAGACTTAATGGTCAAGAATTCTCCAGAATTCTTTCTCCAGACAGAAAGAACTCACTGAATACCAAGCAGAATAAAATAAAAAATCCATACATAGCATTAAGAATAAATTAGAAAACCTTAATAGCTATCAAAATTAAAAAGAGATTTCCTATATAGGTTCTGAAACTGGAACATTAGGAGAAGCTAGAGAAGGCTTTGAGCTACATCTCACTGAAATAGGAGTAGTTGCTGTATTCTAAGAGAGAGGACTGAATATGGTAGTGCACAACTGTAGTCCCAGTACTCAGTAGGCTGGAGCAGGAGGAGGGATGCAAGTTTGAGGTCTTGGGTTTCAAGGCTGGCCTGAGCTACATAGCAAGATTCCATTGCAGAAAAACAAAGAGCCAAAAACAAAAAAGAGAAAGTACATTTGGGGGAAATTATTACTATTTTTATTGGAATAAGCCATGTGAGTGTAGTAGGAATCTAGTAAATATCTGCTTTTCTGCAATCCCAGAAGCACCCCTTCTTCTGGGGAGTAATCTTTCCCAACCAACTGTAGCTATGTGATTCATACATGTGCTCCCTTCTAAATCTTGTCCCCAGACACCTCATATTAGCTCAAGGAAGGATGCTGGATCTAAAGTGGCCAATCTCTCACCCTGGGCATCAGTTGACTGATCATGTTGGATTCCTGAGAATTTTGACATTGAAACCAGAGAGGGTAGGTTTTATTAGATCTTGGAAGGCAGAGAAATGAGAGGTAAATCATAAGCTCTCAAAAGCCATATATCCTGTCATAGGATAATATCACAAAATAAAGAGACTGTAGAAAAAATAAAGATGAGGGCAAGAGTAAATCTTGCCAATATCTGAGGATCTCTTCCTAGCTATTCCTCTGCTTTTCCAGGTAGCACGTGAATCTCCGCAAAATTCTCCCCCTTAATTAAAATTGTAAAAATTAAAACGCTATTATTTTTAACCAAATGAATCTTGATAGTGAAATCATGAAATTGATATTTTGTTCTTTTGTACTATTTGCCTGTTTTATTTTAGGAAGTGTTTTTTTGTTTATTTATTCAGAGTCCCGAGCGCATGTGTGTGTGTGTGTGTGTGTGTGTGTGTGCTCGCGGTTGTCTATTTGCTTTAAATGTTTAATATTTCCAAACCCAATTTCTATTTTTCTGACCCCAGTCCTCCTATTTTCCCTCTTTCTCAGCTAAAAGCTTCCCCATCTTATACACATTCAAACCAAGGGCCTCAAAATGATTGATTCCTCCTTCTCTTGATTTAAACTCTAACACTCAAACCACCACTTCCTATCATTTTAGCTATTGAAATCTCTCAAATACTTTTATTTTCACAACGGTAAACCATTGAAGGGGTACAGGCCTCAATGCCATGTGCTGCTGAGTATAAACTGGAATAACTTCTCTGGAGGGAAATTTAGAAATATATTTCAATAATCTTGAGAAATTTATAGCTTTGGGCACAGTATTTGTACCCTATGGGTAAGGAAAAAGAAAAAGATAGGAATAGACTAAAAAAAAAAGTTCAGAGGTAAAAAGGGCAAAGGTGTAGGGGAAATGGGAAGGGTAGGGAGAAGGTAATAAGGGAAAAGGAAGAAAAACCATGAGAAAATGAAAAAATGGAAATAAAGTATTTGTAAATAGGGAAGGGAGGAGGGGGTGAAGGGAGGGCAGGGATAAAGGGAAAAAATGAGAACCAAGACCTGTCATGTAAAGGTACAAGATCCCAATGATGAATATAACTGTACTGTATACCTAAAATGTACCAATAAACTCAATGAGGAAAAAAAAAAAAAGGTCAGAGGTAGGGAGTTGGGCAGTGGTAGAATACTTGCCTAGTATTATGGGAGGTCCTGGGTTGCATCCCCAGCATCACATGAAACAAACAAAACAAAACAAGGATGTCTGTGATAATGGAATGTTTTAAAATAATATTTAATAGTGTTGCCTAAGATACAATGTAGTTAAGAGAAAATATGAAACATATGCAGCACAGTTCTAATTTTATTTAAAGTATATAAACTGGATATAAGTATAAAACTGGATATTCTCATTCTCTCCCACCTTCATTCTCCAACTGGCCCCTGCTCTTCCCTCGTCTTCTTGAGATGAGGTTGGAAAGCAACAGCCTTGTGGTCACTGGGGGCTTTTCTCAGTTCAGGTTACAAAGTCCTAAATGTGGCACCCTTCTCAACATATTTTCAAAAGTGTGATTTCTGTGACCATACAGACCTCATACATACCCAACTGCTATTTTCCACCACTTTTTACAATATAACTCCATATTTAAGGTCTTTCCCCCACATATGTTACAGATTGGAGGTGAAAGGGGGGTTCACGTGCCCTTTCAGGTGCCCCTTCCCAATTAGGCCACTCTCGCACCGAGAGGTCTGGCAGGAGATCTTTATTGTAGGGAGGCGAGCAGGAGGCAGGAAGGCAGAGAGAGAGAGAGAGAGAGGAGGAAGAAGAAGCAGAAGGAGAGAGAGAACAAAGAAAGGAAGGTCCTTTTATCAGTTTGGGGTGGGCTATTGCTTATTTATGAGGAGTGAGCTACTTTTACCCTATCACAGGCTAGATTGCTTTTATGGGCCCAGTCCTGCAGACACAGGTTTCAACTTTCCTGGACCACTGTGGCCTTGGTGGGGAGGGAAACCAGAGATAAGGGCATGAGGTCATTTTAGGAGCCAAGATGTACCAGGAGAATGCAGCCTGTGAGGCGGCGTCACAGCATACTTTAACATGATCAGTTCCCTAACAGGAGGACTTTTACTGTATTTGTACATTTACCCTGAAAAAATAACGAAAGAAATATGAACAAGGATTATCTCTGTATACTAGAAATTTGATGACTTAAAAATTCTCCCATAACTTTAAATAATTTGAAAACCAAAGTTGCCAGTAGCTGTTTAACATCTCACATATGGGCTTAATCAGGTCCTATTCCGTAACATTTAGAGAACATGCTCTTTTACCCTGGTTTAAGCAAAACTGGCAAACATCGTGGTCCCCACATCTCTGTGCCAGCTGGGCCTTGCAGGATTATAAAGATGTGAACTAAAAAAGGTCCTGCCTTGCCCTTCTCTCCTAGAAGGGGACAGATGGCACTTACAGAAACAATGGCAATAGGGGACATGATATAGTAAGTGCCTTATTGGAGGAGAGGGAGAGGTGGATTTCAGTCCTACAGGAAGCCAGCTGTCTGGAGGAGGAGGCATTTGAACCAGGCTTCTCCGATGACAGAGCTGAGAAGAGGGACCTCGTCTCCTTGGGAACCACAGACAGCTGAACTCAGTGAGCTGTTTCTGTGGTTCCTGAGAGTGGCAAAAACAGCCCTTTGCACAGAGCCAGGGGATCTGGATCCCCAGTCGGGAGCCCTGTTGGGAACATGGCAGCTGTCACCAGAGAGCAGGAACAGCATCCCCTCGCCGCCCTCCTCTAAGCTTGGAGGTTTCCCCAACTGTCTTCCAGCTCTACCAAAATCCACCCCTGACTCAGTGTCCCTGTGTGGGGGTGGGTTGGGTCTGAATACAGCACCTCATCTCTGTCCCCCAGGGAGCAGGGCAGAGGGGCCATTCCTTAACAGTCTTGAGCCATGTGGCAGCCCCCAGCCTCCTATTCCTTCAGGCTCTCAGCATCTCCTGCCAAACCGGAGCTCCTGGGGTCAAAGGAATGTTGAGCCATCTTTGGAATTTTTTCTGCCGGAAACAAGTACTTTCAAATTCCATTCAGGCCTCCTGAATAGGGCACATTGCCTGCAGCCTGCAGCCTGGGCCTGCAGATCCTGCAGGCTTTGGGGAGTTCTGGGAGAATTTTCAGTGTTTGTTTTCTCCTCCTGCTGGCAGGACTGTAGGACTCTGTCACAGTGAGGTCGTGAGGCCCTGCCCTGCTGCATTCAGTTGCAGAGCAGCCAGAACCTTTCTGTCCTGTCCCATAGGCTCAGTGTGTGCAGGGGGTGTGGGGGATGGGCAAGGTCCAAGGGCTAGGTGGTGGCAGCCCTCAAAGTCCTAGAACCCCAGCCTGGGCTGCACCTTTTAATACTACCTTGCCCCATCACTGCCAGGTCATGCCCCTAGCAGGGCTTGGCTGTGGTCTAGACCTCAGGACCTACCATTTCTCCAGTATCCTGGGAGCTGCAAGGTCATGTGGGGAATTTAATTTTGACTGGCTGGACATCTTCCAGCAGTGTTGCAGTGTCTTGCAATTAGTCATCAGTTCAAAGGGCACCCCTCAGGGGAGACATCCTGACAGCCCCTCCACTAGGTCTAGTTCTCCTGCTGCATATGTTCATCCCCCACCCCTCCCTGTGCCTCTCCTTCTAAGCCTTGCCTCTGTAATTAATAATAGCTCGATATTTGCATATTTGCTCAGTGCACTAGAGAGGAGGAGCCCCACCTATCTTGCTCATGGATGGATCCCTAATCCTGATGACAATGTTTATTGCATAGTAGGTGCCTTACAGATTACATCACCCTGGCAAGGCTTCCCAAGAGGGAATCGGGGTTCTCATACCCAGGTACGAGCTCTTCCAGTTCCTATGCCAGATTTGGATATACCGTTGAGTATGGCCCCACTTTGGGCTTCAGTTTCCCTTTGTGCTCCAGTTCTCCCAGTCCTGCTTCATCTGCAACCAGGTAGGCAGGAAACCAAAGGGTCATTGATTAACTGAAAGCAAAGCTCCTTGGTCTGTGATCACGTTGCAAGAGTGACCTGACCCAGGGAGGTTAAGCTTTGCAGATACCAGCAGTGTCAACAGCCCCTTTTGCCCCCGGTTCAGGTTCCTTTGTCTCTTCAGCTCTGGGGCAGGCTCTGACTCACCTGCACACCCCCTATTTACCTTAGGTCTTTGTAAGCTTTGAAAGTTCCCAAAGCTTGCCATACCCATTATACTGTGTATATTTCCCACTGGCACTTTAAGGCATTACCCTTTCCATTTTATGGAAGATGGAACTACTATGCCAGTAAAGTGAGCTTCTCTAGGTTATGACCAGGAAAAAGCTGGGTAAGGTTTCTAGCTCCAGGGACAGCAAGGTGATAGTGGGAGGCAGGTAGCAGGCAGCAGGGTGAGATTGAAAAAGGAGGGAATGCAAGCCAGGCACCTAGAGAATTGGCCAGGCCTCTGTTTCAAGAATGCAGCTGCCTCAGAAGGTTCAGAAGACAGGACAGAGCCCACATGCTTTGAGGATGGGATCAGAAACTTGCACTCCATGAGTCAGACGGCTTTATGATTCTTGTGTTGTCTGTGTCAATTTTTCTCATTTCCTCCCTTTGTAGGAAGTCATAAAACCTAAGGAAAGTTCCAGTTGGCCTCAGCTGTGTAGAGGGGAGCCAAAAGAATGGTTTGTGTGTGGATTTGCATCAAAGGCCTTAAGGGGGAGGGCTCTGGGTGGGAGAATCCTGCAGGGGAGGAGGGGACACGAGGGCCATTGTTTATTGCCTCCCAACACTGGCCTCAAATACCTGGAGAGGATCGATCGGAAGGTACTGTGGAAAAACTGGGGATTTCTGCCAGTAAAAGAAGTAGGTTGCCTTAGCTACTTCCTAGGATTGTTGTGATTACAGCATTCACAAGACAAACTCTTGTTGAGTTCTGGGTGCTGACATACACCAGCCAAATCAATCAGATTACATGGCATATTAGAAGATGCCAATTTCCATGGGAAAAAGACCAGCAAAGCAGAGAAAAAAGCAAAGGGATTCTGGGCCATGGGTAGGGAACAGTAGTAACTGCTGTGGTCAAGGTGAGTGCACATCAAAGGGGAGATGGAGTCACATGGGTGTCAGGAAAGTCACCCAAGACAGGGAGATGAGCTCTGTGTGTTGAGGAAACGGACATGCTAGATAGGTTGGGGTAAGAGTGGGATAGAGGAAGAAGAACCATGGGGGATTGGATCTTGCTGAGAAAAGACTAAAGGGCTGTGGGAGACATGATGGGAAGCTTCTGCAATAACTCAAGTAGGGGAGACAATAGCTTGGACCTGGGAGGAGCAAGAGGAGACGGTGAGAAGAGGCAAGGTGGTAGCTAGAGGGACAGACAACAAAATTTGCTGATAGTTTTGGTGTGGGTTGAGAGAAAGGGGAATCAAAGATGATTTCTTGGCTTTTAGCCTGAGCTCCTGGAAGAATGGAGTTGCCATTCATTTAGATCACACATGTTGTTATAGCTACTGACCACTGTCTGGGTCAGGTCCTCGATCAACCACTTTGCATTCTAATCCCAGTCAGCCTTCATAGTCCCAGGAATGGGGATTAGTCCCCTCAGCCCAGAAAGGGCAACGAACTGGTCATGGTCACTTGGCAGGTAAGTGTAGAGCTCAGAAGCTGAGGGGGGTCTAGATAGGACAGATATGCACATCTTCTCTCTAGAGCTCCATATATGGCCTCTCCTTCTCACCTGAATTTGCATGGATTTGCACTACCCTGTTTTCCCCCAATATCAAACTATCTCAAAGCTACAAAGTTCCACAGGCCTGATATGTGCTGGGACTAACTTCTTATTTAAAGATCTGAAACGAAGTAGAGGGATGGCAAGGACTAGGGTGTTTGGAGATCTTATCAGAGGTCTTGGGCAGATAGATGGGTCATGAGTCAGGGGAGACAGGTGTGGGAGAACACAGCAGGCCCAACAGCTGACTCAGAAAAAAATCTAGGCTTCTCCTAAATGCATCCAGCTCTGAACTGTGCCACCCCAGTCACAGCATCCAAGTCCAAGCTGCTGCTCATGGTTTCTTTTGCCCTTCTAGACCATTCTGTTCCAGTTTGCAGGCAAAATACAAGGGATTGAAGATTCAAAATTCATCTTACTCAGATATGAGTGCAATGTGTGATGTGTGTGTGTGTGTGTGTGTGTGACAGAGAGAGAGAGAGAGAGAGAGAGAGAGAGAGAGAGAGAGAGAGAGACTGACAGACTAGAAAAGTGTGTGTGTGTGTGTGAGAGAGAGAGAGAGAGAGAGAGAGAGAGAGAGAGAGAGAGAGAGAGACTGACAGACTAGGGAATGCACAAAGACTGGAGGGGTGAACACCCACCAGCCTAACCTGATTTGAGGGGCCTGGGTTTGAACCCTGTCACCCCAGCCCAGGGATTCTCCAGATACCCTTTTAGGAATGACTTCAAGAGGGCTGGGGATTTAGCTCAGTAGTTTCATCACCTGCATCACAAGCACAAAATCCTAAATTCAATCCCTGGTATTCCCTGGAAAAAGAATGACTTCAAGGTGACTTATAGGTACTTCCCCCTCTTGTGGACAGGACTCTACAAAGTCCTCACCTTGCCCCAAGGTTTGGGCACCAGACTGCTAAGAGCTAACCTAGAAACTAGGCAGACTCCCTGGATAGGTATGGGGGTTCGAAGTGAAGGTGTGCTGAGGGAGTGGGGGTACAACCCTACTACTTGTCAGAGTCAAACACAGAGGCGTTAACCATTTGTAAGCACTTGCTCTGTGCCTGGTGTGCTTATGCACTATCTGCTTTAAATTTCGTAACTGTCAAGCTGAGACAAAACTGAAGCTGAGAGAGTTTCAGAGTGTCTAGACACTGCTTATCTCAGAAGCATATGTTGGACGAAAGATAGCCTATAAACAAGTGGTGCTGTTTATCTGTTTGCAGAAGATTGAAACTGGACCCTTATCTCTCACTGTACACTAAATTAAAATAAAAATGGATCAAGGATCCAAAAATTAAACCAGAAATACTAAATGTACTAGAAGATAAAAATAAGTAAAACACTTGAAGACATAGGTATAGGAAAGGATTTTCTTTCTTTTTTGGTACCAGAAATCAAACTCAGGGCCTTGGAGCTAAATCCCCAATAGGAAAGGATTTTCTAAACCGAACCCCAATGGCACAATAGCAGAAAGAATCAACAAATGGGATTATATTGGACTAAAAAGCTTCTGTACAGCAAAAGAGTCAGTAGACTGAAGAGACAATGTACAGAATGGGAAAAAAAACATTTGCCAGCTATTCCTCAGAAGACTAATATCTAGACTATGCAAAGAAATTAAATCACCTAAATATAAGACCCAGTCAAGAGATGGGCAAGAGAAATGAACAGACACTTCATGGAGGAAGAAATACAAATGGTCAACAAATATAGGAAAAAAATGTTCAACATCCCTGGCCATTACAGAAATGCAAATTGAAGCAATACTAAGATGACATCTTACTCCAGAAAGAATGATAATCATTAAGAAATCGAACACTAACAAATGCTGGTGAGACTGTGGTGAAAAGGAACTTTCCTTCATTGTTGGTGGAAGTGCAAACTAGTACAACCATTATGGAAATCAGTATGGAGATGTCTTAAAGAACTGAAATTAGAAATTCCAAATGACCCAGCAATCCCCCTGCTAGGTATCTTACCCAGAGAGTTTAAGTCATCATACTACAGTGATACTTGCACACCAATTTTTATAGCAGCACAACTAGTAATAGCTAAAACTTGGAAACAGACTATAGACCCATCAACAGACGATTGGCTATTATAAAAATGTGGTATTTATATATAATGGAAAACTATGCTGCTGTGAAGAATGACAGATATGAGACATTTGTAGGAAAATGGATGACCATGACAAATACAATGTCGAGTGAAATAAACCAGATGCACAACTTAAATACACTGTGGTATCTCTCATTTAAGTAAGGCAAAGTACAAAGAAAATGATAAAGGATGTGTAGAAGGGGACAAGGAGATGAATCTCTTGCAATAGGTAAGTGGTCCAAGGGAACAAGCATGAGGGGTGAGGAGGAGGGAAGTGGAAAAAAGTAGAATAAAGATGCACGTGTATGGAAACCCAATTAATGCAAACATTATAGGGCCTAACATGAGCTAAGATGATAATATCAACAAGAATGAAAAATGAGATGAGGGAATTGGAGGAGGAGGGAAGGAAGGGGAAGGGGATTTAAGAAAAGAAGAAACAAGTGTTGGTATGTGCATGTAAGCGCTCCCCAAGATGACTGTAAATTACACGATCTGCAAATATGTGCAAATTTTAGAAAAACATTTTTCAAAAAGAAGGAGCTGCTAGAAGAGGCTGTCCATCCTTTGGACTTGTATAGAACCTGCCTTGCCATTACCAAACTTTTAGGGAGGGCTGAGCTCCTATATTCAGGGCTTCAAGAGGCCAGGTTAGAGATACTTGGAGCCCTGAATTGCCAGCCATAATGCGTGCTGACCAGGACCACTGAGATTTGGTGGGTAGGGGCAGCGCCGCTGAGCTGCGGTGAGAGTCAGTGACTGGCTTGTAACAGGCACCTACCCACCTTCCCTGCCTAACAAGCTTCTGGCTCTCCCCTAAGCTACAGTGTCCCTTCTAAAGTCCTTTCTAAACCACCACAGCTCACTCCACCTGTCTGTTGAGTCTGCTTCTATTCCACGTATCTTGCACGTGTTGCAGGCCTTGGTGGAGGCCAGAGACGGAACGGAGAGGGGCGGGGCAGTGTACAGACAGCCTCTGTTGGCCTGGGAGGCAGGAGCCCTGTTGTTTGCAAATGAACAACCTCACACCAGGGAACAGTACATCTTTGTTTGTCTTGTTGGTATTGATGTGACTGCTGCAGCCACCCAGCCCCTGTCCAGCCAGGGCCCTTTTTTTCTTTGCCCACTATCAGCCTTGGAACCAGGGAAGGGGAGATAGGAGTAAGCTGAAACCCAGGCCCGAGGCACCGGTCTTCAGACTTGAAATGCAGTTTTGGCTGTGTGGCCTTTCAGGTGTGTCCCCTCACACCTGGAGGTCAAGGGAACATGGAACCTCTATGCTTAAGGTCACAGACCTGATTCACTTCCCTGACGGCCCGGGCCTCTGCCAATAGCTCAGCCAGTGCTCCAAACACTCGGGTGACTGGGCTGCAGCTTTGTGCCTTGTGTCATCAGAATCCTGGAGGGGGCCTTGAAGTATAGATAAAGTCCCTGAGTCCAGAGAGGCTAAGTAATATGCCCAAAGTGACACAGCTGCCGACTGTTGTACCAGCTCTCCCTGTTCTGGGAAAACTCTTCTCCCCATTCTTTATGCATCCCTCCCCAACCCCAGCCAGCGGGCTGAGCTCTCTCCGCACATGTGGTGCTTATCACAAAAACATTGCCTCTCAGGGTTTCGCAATGAGCCTTGTATTCCGGTTATCCTGACAGACTTGGCCTACAGGAGGGCAGGGGGCTTCCCTTGCTTTTCTCAAACTGCTGTCCAGATCACCACTCCACCCATGCCCAGAGTCAGGGCCCAGCAAGGTCTGAAATAGTGAGAGATGAGATGTGTGAAGGCCTTGAGGAGAAACAAGCTCAGGATGGCTCAGATCTTTTCCCTCTGAGGAGAGGAAGGCGGAGAGATGTTTCTAGGCATCAGCTTAGGAACAGGACTTATAAAACAGGGAGGTGGCCAGATTTATTCAAATTGGTCTTGGAACAGGCCCTACTCACAGAGCCAACTGAAATACTCAGAACTGGAGGCTAGCAATGTCTCTTCAGAGGCTTCAGGAGGCCGGCTCACCTTAGAGTTAGAATGGCAGGACCAGCCAAGGCGGCACTGACCAGGCAGGGAGTGCCCAGAGAGGTCTGCAGTTCCCTGAGAGTAGGCAGCTGGGACTTTTCCGGGAGGCCCTCCTTCTAGGATGAATTCATCCCCCTTCCTCTGCATTCACACAGTCACCCCACTGTATGTGAAGTCTTCCTGTGGGCCCGATGAGGTGTGAGGAGCATGGGGTGGGGCAGGGAAATGTGGCCAGAGTCTGCTGAAAGGACCTGTAAAATAGGGAAAGAAACAAGCACACACAAACCAGACTGTAGCTGCGAGTAGTTAAACAGCAAGCCTCGGGTGACCAAACAAACACTGGGGGCAGGGCAGCCTCATCCACTGGGCCTAGATATCAGGCATCCACGTCCTTATTTCCTGTCTTTCCTGCAGCCATCCCCCACCCCACACAGTCCCATACAGATCAGGGATCATAGCCAGCAGCAGAGGCTAGGGAATAACCTCCTAGTAAATCAGGAACTCTGGGATGCCTCAGCCACATTATAACTCCAATCCTGGGTTTACAGCTTTCAGGTTTACATTGCTGGCCACTGACCCTGGGACACCAACAACTTTACATACTTTCTGAGTGACAGGCTAATTCTCAGTGGGGGGCTGCCAGCATACATAGGAAAGATGGCAGACAGGTTAAAAAAAAACAAAACTTGACAGTGATTTGGCAAAGTGTAACAGCAGTCTGCAGGAGGAAGGGAAAGGACCAGAGCTGCTGTCCAGTGACATTTTCCAGAGCAGATTCTTTGCTTCCCACTTCTAAGTCTTCACACTTTTCCCACAGCTGGAACTTCCCCACCTCCTCCAACCTGGTAGGCCCCACCTCTGTTTTGAACCAGCTTCTAGGGAAACAGTCTTGCTCCCTGACTAAGTCCAGTGGGTCTGACTTTCTCAGGATGCTCGGGTCAGATGGCCCAGTAGTTAGTCAGCATGGGCCAGCATCTGTCTCGCTAGTCCTTCTTGAGTACAAGCAAGTTTTCACTTATCAGACTCTTCTGAGTACCTGTTCCAAGTCTACATTGGGGCTACATCAGTGGAAGACTAAGTCAGCCCAGGGATTTAGCTCAGTGGTGCCGCCACCTGCCTCACAAGTGAGAGGTCCTGAGTTTGATGACTAGTACCCAAAACAAACAAACAAACAAGATTAAGCTATGGGTACCAGGTCTAGCTGCTGCGGTCCACAGCCTCATGAGGGAGAGAATGCCTAAGCGGCCAGGATGAATTAACTTCACCAGGGAGCCGCAGGTCAGTATCCAATGAGCAGAAGAGTCATTATCTTTTTTGTTTGGCTTCTTTTTATTTATCTTTTTGTTTAGTCATAATCTCTAAAAATTAGAAATGAATCAAGTGTCCCTCAAAAGTCATTACCTAGTGCTTGCTTGCTTCGGTAGCACATATACTAAAAGTCATCGCCTATAAAAAATTCAGTTTCATGAAACATCTTCGTTCATTTTTGCAGTGATGAGGATCGAACACAACCCTTGCGTTTGATAGGCAAACACTCCACCACTGCCCGCTTTTCTTTTATGTTAAATTTTATCGTGCATATTTAAGGTGCACAACATGATGTTATAAGATATATATGTAGTAAAATAGCTACTATACTTAAAGAAATGAACATATTTCATAGTTATTCACGTTTTCTCTGTGGCAGGGGCAGCTGTGTTCTACTCATTTAAAAAAAGTCTCGAACACAATATACTATTATTAATCAAAAGCTTCTGAGGACTGGGAAGTACTCCAACTTCTTGAAGAATCTGGACCTTGGAAAAATTTGGACAGGTGAAAAAAAAAGAGAAGGAATTCTGAAGGAGGAAATTGCTTTAGTCAAAAGTGAAAGGCTGAAAGAATGGAAGTCAATGGAATCATTCTTGTGTCTTTTGACTACAGCAGACATTATTAATTGATTATAGCACCTTTTCCCACTGACTCGGAGTGCAGACTCCTCAATGCAGCCATCACTAATCAAATTAAGCTGAGAGATGGGAATATGTCTATTAGCCCTTCTGGTCTAGAGGGATTAGAAGACATAAGAAAATGGTTTACACTGGAGCAGAAAATTTTGCCACTAAAAAGAGGAGAGAAAAGACAACTCATCTAGTTGTCAGATGGCAGGGATGGAATGGATCATAAGATCTAGTTCCTTCATTTTCACTTAAGGAATCTGAGGCTGAAGCAAAAAAGTACTTGCCCAAGGTCTATGGGAGATATTGGTAGAAGTGTTGGAATTCAGGCCTCCTCACTGAGGAGCAGACTGGGGCCAGATGTTCAGAAGCTGCTCAGTTTATACTTGATCCTGTGAGATCTAGGGTTGGCTACACAGGAGCCAAGGCAACATGAGAAAGTCTTCTGAGCCCTCTGAGTTCATTCTGTACCCCAGAACACTCTTTGTCATCCTGGTCCCAACTTTCATTCCTTGAGTCCTAGAAGCCCACAGGATGGTGGGAGATGTGTTAGGGAGGGAGACACACACTCAACAGGGACTCTGAGGCAGACAAACTGACTCCTTCCCACTTCTCTGATCCAGAGAAAGGCACTTTCTTCCACAGCAGGCCCTGGGGGAATGAAGCACCAATAAAGGATCACCAGCTCCCCTTGCTTCCAGGCCATGGAGAGCCACCAAAGGATTTTGAGCATGAGGGTATTATGATAAAAATTATACCTACAAAGTATTATTATGAAAGAGTAATGTGTCCTGTTTTCTTTTGGGGGAAACACCACATGCTGTGATACTTCTGAATGAATCTCTGTGGAGTAGGCTCCCCTAAGACCTGAGGGCTCCAAGGAACAGTACACTCACTGGAACTGAAAGGGAAACTTGAAGATGGTGTGTAAAGGTAAGTTGGGATGGAGAAGAAGAGAAGGCCTTACCTTCAGGAACAAGCCCATAAGGTCAAAGCCTTTGAGGCTTCCCGGAGGAGTCAGGAACAGATTCAGGAGCCATAAATAGCTTGGGTGGTTGTCAGGCTTTCTAACACTGACCTCAAGTGGACTTGGTACTTGTTTTGTTGTTTGTTTCCCTGAAGGAGATGTAAGTAAAGCATTTTATGGGCTCGTCTTGGATAGTAGGATAAAGTAAAGAACTGGAGAGACTGTTGCTCTCTCCACAGGTAGGTTCCAGAGATCAGAATCAGGGGAGGTAGGAAGCAATTGCCAAGCAAAAGAGCAAGTGGTACCAAGAAAAGTACAGAGAAGGACACAGTCATCAGGACAACTTTCAGGATAAAGGGGTCAACCAGGAAGCTCCACGGTCTGCAAAAATACAGAACTGAGCAACAGATAAGTCTGGACACTCGAAGTCTTCTAAAGTAAGGACCAACACCAGATATGTGAGTTGTGACCTTGCTTGTATTGACTTTCTTCCCCTCCCTTACCATTCCCCAAATCAAAAGTAGTTCTCTCACTTGTGGAAATGGCAGGGTGGGGACAGCATGGAGGAGACAGTGATCTTCCTGCTCATGGAGGTTCAGTCAGAGTAGTAGAAGGAGCTAGAACCGGAGAGATGAGGTAATGTTCCTCTCAGAGGCCACTGCTGACATCCTATTTTCCAACCCCTGTGACTTCTCAGAGCCCCCCTTTCTGGGGCAGCTGACTGTTGCTCAACCTTTGCTTCTTTAAATGTGACCCCCATGATTTCCGGCCTCTGCACCTTCATGTCTCTCCTCTATGGCTTTAGTTCCTCTTTCTTAACTTCTCATTTGGTTTACTCTTCTTCCTGTATCCCTTAAAGCAGGTATCCCCCAAATTCGCATTAGTCACTTCTCCTTGGACATCCCCAAGTTCTCCCTGGAGACTCTCACAACTGGCTCAGCTGTGATGGTCATTTGCTCATAGTACTTCCAGATTTATTCCTTCAGCCCTGATCAGTCCTTACATTTCCAGGTTTTCAGTCACAGTGCCTTGCTTATTGTCAAAGGGTCTTCATGGGACTTGAGACAGCCTAACTGTTGGCCACACCTCAGCAGCTCGGCCTAAAAATGAAGCTTTCCTGGCTGCTGAGTCCTGATCCCCATTCATAGCATCAGGCCCACCACTGTCCTGCTGGAGGCTGCTGGCCAGCCCTATCCCCACCTCTCTGCCTTCTGTTCCCCCACTGTGGACAAGCAGGATTCAGATAACCCCAGAAAGGGACTGAATCTCTGACATTGGAACTGGAGGATTGAGACCACACACACTTGGGAAAGGTAAAAACCATTTCAGCCCTGAGGAATACTGCACTGAAGGCTCACAGGACGATAAGAGGAGCCATCTATGGCTGAATGGGAACAAAGACCACTCATTCATACTTGAGGTATTCATTGACCTCCTTGTCCATACCAGGAACTGTGTTAAGGCTCAGGATACAATGGAGAGGGAGCAGATGAGATTCTACTTTCATGGGGCTCACAGTCTCATAGAGGACTAGGTACTGACCTCATTAGAGGGGGACAAGAGTTCCAGGAAGAAAGCACAAGATTGGATGGTTGGAGGTAAAGGACAGCAGCTGAGTCCTACGAGGTTATCACAAGCTGAGAGGAGAAGAGGTAGAAGAAAGGATTATTGTAGGCAAAGGGAAAGGAGTGTGGGAAAGTCCAAGACAAGAGGAGGTTAGGTACTTTGGAGGAGCAGAAAGAAGCTCAGCATGGCTGTGGGGTGTTTAGAGAAGGAAGAGTGGCTCAAAAACAGGTGGAGGGGTAAGTGAAGGCTACATCATACAGGGCCCTCAGAGCCCTAGCGAAGACTTTGGATTTTTAGAGTGTAAACCAATGAGAGCCATGTTAAAGTGTGAATTTACATAAAAGCATCTGGCTGTTCATGTGGCAGTCATATACTAAGGGCCAGCAAGCACACTGTGGCAGGTAGAGGATGGAGGTGACTTGACTGGAAAAATGATTGTTGCTAAATTTTAGTGGTCAGATTTTAAGGCTATTTGGGAGGATCCCGGAGCTAAAGAAGAACAGAAGAGTTAAGGATAGCATAGCTTTGTTCACTTATATAGCCCTGTGGATGTTGAGTTTGTCCTGTGGGAAGGTGAGTTAAATGCATCTCTAGTGGAGCTGCTGGCAGGGCCTCAATACAGTGTCAAGTCATGTGGGTTTTGCAGACCAAATAAAGGTGCCCAGCTAAATTTGAATTTCAAGTTAGCCACAGATGAGTTTTGAAGGATCTGTCTTAAATGCTACAAAAAAACATACCCCTACTACTAACCAGTCACGCAGTGCTTATCTAAAATTCAAATTTAGCTAGGCATCTCGTGTTTTTATCTGTCACATTCAGCAAACTGACAGGCAATTGAACACATGAGTCTGAAGCTCAAGCGAGGTATACACACAATACCTGCCTGCCCGGAGTGGCCCTTGAAGTGTCAGAGGTGTAAGCAGAGGCCTGCAGTCAATATACTGAAGCACAAGCCAGCATCCCATTAATGGTAGTATTTAGAGTATGAGGAGCAGGAAAGACAGGAAAATGTACAGAAGCTAGAGGTAGCAGAGTGAAGTGACCTGCTGTAGAAAATTCACACATGCCAGGATTAAAAGTGTTCCCTGAATGCTGGAGAAAGTCAGCGGTGACCTGTATGACAGCAATTTGTTTATATTTTGTGTTAAAAGAAAAACAGATCACACCAAGTTAAGGAGAAACAGATGGGTGTTAGAGATGTTTTCTTAGGAAGGAGAGAATGGTAGCAGAAGGAAGGGGTAGCATCAAAGGAGGCTTGGTCTAATATTAGAGGCATGAACTTCTTTAAAAGTTGAGGGGGAGAGGTGAGGAGAAAGGAGAGCATTGAAGAGGGAGGAAATGAGAGGACAAGCAAGGTCCTGAGATAGAAGCCATAAGTGGCAAAGTTGGGATCTATGTTGTCTACCATTAAAGCAAGGGAAGAGTCCAGGGTGGCAGGATGTTTAAAGATTTTCTGCCTCCAGGCTCCTATTTTATTTCTGAAGGAAGAAACTCTATCATTGGCAGAGAATTCAGATGGAAGTAAATATACCGAAACTTCAAGTACAAGGGATAGTTGTACAAAGGGGTTGAAACAACATGGACTAGGAAAACATAGCAGGCAGTGCTGAGGTCCCAGTCAAGCTGGGCAACCACAGTGACGAGTGCAGTGAGCTTGCTGGCATGGCCTTCTCCAGCAGACACCACCCACCACATGGGTAGGGTTCAGAGGAAAAGAATAGCTGATGCATCCACACTTGGGAGTTTATGTTATAGGGGAGAATGTAGAAGATTCACAGCCTACACTTGAGCATGGAGAGAGAAGAAACGAGGCTGCTGGATAAGGAAGAAGCAGATAAGTAGGTGATGACACTGAGTGGAGAAGCTGAGAGGATCTAGAAGCATGTCAGGATTAGTAATTTCAGAGGTGGGATAGTCCTGGTTGGTGACTAAGTCTTGGGAGTGGATGACCAAGACACAGTGGGCAGAGATGGGGCATCAGATGTCATCCGTGATGACAGTAGAGCCTCTCTATATCTTCCACATGTTGTATCTCTCCTAGCAACATCTCTTTGGTCACCATATGGGTTGCTGCAGAGGTGGGTGGAAAGAGGAGTTGGTGCCCAATAAAGCTCACAGAAGACATGACATGTTTCCATAGGAGAAAGAGAATTTGTCATGTACACAAACTTTGAATAAAATGGACTCCTTTGAGTCCTTGTAGGCTGGAGGCATCCATAGCTTGTTTTCAAGATGCATCAAGAGTGAGAATACTGTGCACGCCTGTAATCCCAGCACTCGGGAGGCTGAGGCAAGAGGATTGTTGTGAGTTTGAGACCAGCCTGGGCTACATAGTGAGTTCCAGGTCAGTCTCAACTACACAGTGAGACACTGTCTCAAAAAACAAAACAAGAGTGAGAAGACTGTGTCTTCCAAGATTCTCTTTCCTCGAAGTTACTTCAAAAGCCCAGGGAATGATTACACTGGCAATGACCTGGAACACTATGCCTCCTCTGCCTAATACTCTTCCCCCACCTTCCTTGGAGCCTGCCCCTTGTCTGTGTTCCTTCAGTGGCACACTGGATAACTCACAGTCTCACTTCTCATATTTCACCGGTCACTCTTTCTGCCTTTCTTTCTATTCCTACTATCCCTATTCTGACTCATACCTCTGTCAGCTACCTCCTAACATGACACTTGCTTCCTAACTGATTTCTCTTTGCTGACCTTGCCATGACTGCACCCAGCTCCTCTTTCCCAAGATGGGAAGGCCAAGGAAAAGACCTTTCCAGCAATGCATTCCTCAAACACACCCTTCACATAACCGTCAGTATAATCTCCCTAACATACCGGTCAGCTCCTGTGACTCCCATCTTTGTAATTCTCGGAGGATCTCTGCTTCTATTGAAAAAAGATCAGACGCCCTGGTATAGTATCAAGATTCCTCTTGACTCCAACATCTTCTGATCCTCCTTCCGTGCACGGTGTGCCTGTCCCTCTAAGAAGCCCTGTGCTTTTCTGTCTGTGGGCCTTTGCCTCTGCTGTCCCCTCAGGCTGGGATGCCTTTCTCCTGTTTCCCTTCCTGTCAAGAGCTAAGCATCCCACAGGACACCTTCTCCTGCTCTTTCAGGTGCTCCTCGCTCATATTAAGTATCCCTCCCTCTCCATTTAGTGTATATTTCCTTTGGGTAGCTTGAAGTCATCACACAACACTTCCACAAATACATTCAGTCATGAGACAGTGAGGATACTGACGCAAGTCCTGCTCTAAGGTGCCCAAGTTCTGGTTGGGGTGGGAGAATGGGATATGGGCAGGCTGACAGGTACAGACCCTGTGCTCCACGAAGGAAATCCACCAGACAAGGGTCAGGAAAGACCTCCCGGGGGAAGGTGAAATCTGCACTGGGATGGGAAGGAAGAGCTGGCTGGTTTCTCAGGGAATTCCACTGTTCAGGAGAATTATTACTACATTCTATTTTTTTTTTTCCTAACAAGCATAAAGGGATTTGTTAGGCAAAATTTTTAAAGTACATGCTCAAAGACAGAGCACAGGCCCTCAAGAGAAAGCCATGCTATAGTTTGGAGCTGGGAATATTTGTGTGTTTTTGGTGGTGGAAACTGGAATTTGTGAATCTATAGAAAGTTCTGTCTCAGTATTATTTATGGGAAAAGGATGGCCTATTCACAGAAAAATAATGACCCATTTTATAGGTGAAAGGCATGATTCCTGCCAATTTTTTTAAAAGATGAATTGGTTATTTTAGATGTTTTGCCTAAAAACATTCTTTGGACTTTCAAACTGTTCATTTATCTTAAGATCAAGTTTCTTTTCCTTACTTTGTCAACTAAACTAATTTAAGGATTTAAAATATTCCTTAAGGGATTTTGGGGTGTGATGGCCTAAGAACAAAAGAGGCATAAACAAACCTAGCGAATACTAATATGGATAACCTTGGGTAACTTAGACTGTGTCCTGGAGGAGCTGCAGTCTTCTTAAAAGTACATTTTTTAGTTATGATTTTCGTTGTCACTTTTCTAGCTATCTTTACTATTTTATTACTTCTATCCTAACTCACTGCCTGCCCCACCCCCTGGGGAATTTGATCCCTTATTCTTAGCAGGTTCAGAAGGGTTGAGAGTCTTTCTTCCTATAACTGCTTCAGGGTGAGGAGGGGCATTAATACTGCCTGGCCAGACATCAAAAGTCTCACCCTGAGCGATCTAAAGAAGAAAGATGGATTTCAGTATTTGAGGAACCATCATCTTTTGATAGTCTGGAAAAGGGGACAATAACATTAACAAATCATTGACACTTCAACTAATAACTTTTCATTTTTTAATAATTTTTTAATTTATAAATTCTTTTTATAAGCTGTATTTTATAACTATGTTATACAAGCAGGGGCCAGATGTTAAAAGTAGAATATTGGTTAATAGTAGCTCAAAATGTTATAGAAGCCAGAAAAGTCAGGCAGCTTTTGGCATTAGCCTTTTATTTTTAATATTAATCACTATTTGCCCAAGGTAATAACCTAAGTACATCAGCTAAAGATTAAGAATATATGGAGTCTTCCCTGTTTGTCAGAGAAATCTAATATTTTCTTTTAATCATAAAAATAGCAAAGGTATATACTAAAGATATCTATATTTTTATGACCATTAGGCTACTAATTTTTTTTTTACACTAATAAGGCTTAGAGCTTGGATCTGGCCCCTATTTTGCCGAACTGATGACCCTTTGTCGTAACCAGATCCAGATAATATAAACATATAAAGTTAGCTTGTACCACAAAAGTAACAAAGCTTAGTAGCTAGAATATTTATATTACCATTTTTATTCTATAGGCATACCTACACAAGAAGTCAAATCTTTACCTCAGGGGGACTCCTTCAGACACTGTCAGTATTTTGCCTTTATGTTGTTTTATTTAATTATTGAGTTTGTTGGTACTTTTGAAGTATACAGTACAGTTACATTCATCATTGGGATCTTGTACCCTTACACAACAGATCTTGGTTCTCATTTTTTCCCTATACCTCTGTGCTCCCTTCACCTACTCCACCTCCCCTATTTACAAAGACTTTGTTTCCATTTTTTCCTCTTCTCATATTTTTTCTTGTCCCTTATTTCTTTTCCCCTACCCTTCCCACTTCCCCTACACCTTTAGCCCTTTTCTTCCTATTTCATGTTATTAGTCATACAATTTGAACCTTATTTACACTTTTAGTTTTTCACACCAGAGAAACTATTCAGTATTTACACATGTGTGTCTTATTTATTTCACTTAAGAATAAGGTCTCAATTTCCTAGGAATGACTCAAGTTTCTCATTTTTTATGGCTGAGTAGTACTCCATTTTATAGAAAAACCACATCTTCTTTATCCAGTGTCCAACTGATGGGCAACTGGGCTGTTTCCAAGTTTTAGTTATCACAAACTATGCTGCTATAAACATGGGTGTGCATATGTAGTATGATTCTTTTAATTCTTTTGGAATGATACCCAACAGAGGGATAGCTGGGTCAAATGGGACCTCTAATCCTAGTTCTTTGAGGTATCTCCATATTGATTTCCACATTGGTTGCACCGGTCTGCACTCCCACCAACAATGGGGAAGGGTTCCTTTCTCCCCACATCCCAACCAACATTTGTTATTGGTTGTTTTCTTGATAGCAGCCATTCTTTCTGGGGTGAGGTAGAATCTTACTGTTGTTTTCATCTGCATCTCTCAAATGACCAGTGATGTTGGACCTTTTTTCATATATTTATTTGCTACTTTTACTTCTTTGTCTGAGAAATGTCTGTTCATTTCAGATGCCCATTTTTGAATCTGGTCTTTATATTTGGGGGTCTGAGTTTTTTGTTATGTATATATTCTAGTTAATAGTTCTTTGTCGGAGGAGCAGCTGGTAAATATTTTTTCTCACATTGTACGTTGTCTCTTAGCTCTGTTGGTGGTTTCTTTTGCAATGCAGAAACTTTTTAATAAGATGAGATCCCAGTTTTTGATTCTTTCTGCTAGTTCCCTTGCTACTGAGGATTTGTCCATAAAGTCTTTTCCTATGCCAATGTCTTTGAGAGTTCTGCTTAACTTATCTTCCAGCAAGTTTAGAGTTTCTTTTTTAATATTTAGATCTTTAATCCACTTGAATTTTAGTTTAGTGCATGGTGAAAGATAGGGGTCTAGTTTTAATCTGTTGCAGATTGAAATTCAGCTTTTCCCATGCAATTTATTAAAGAGGCTATCTTGCCTCCAGTGAGGATGGTTGGCTCCTTTGTCAAAGATCAGATAGCTGAGTATATCTGGAGTTATGTCTGTATCTTTCAATCTATTGCACTGATCCTCAGGTCTTTTTCTTTGACAGTATCATGCTGTTTTTATCACAGTGGCTTTGTAGTACAGTTTCAGTTGGGGATTGTGATACCCCCTGTCACGTCTCTGTTGCCTAGGATGGCTTTTACTATTCTAGGTCTCATCTGGTTCCAAATGAATTTTTGTATTATTTTCTCTAGTTCTGTGAAATATGCTGTTAGAATTTCAATCGGGATTGCATTGAATCTGTACAGCAGTTTTGGTAATATGGTCATTTTCACTTGATTCTTCCTACCCAGGAGCAGGGGATATCTTTCCATTGTCTTATATCCTCTTCAATCTCTTTTTTTTGGAGTACTGTAGTTTTTAGTGTAGAGGTGTTTTCCTTCCTTCATTAGATTGATTCCTAGATACTTCATTCAGAACTGTTTCCCTAATTTCTCTCTCAGTGAGTCTGTTATTTGTGTACAAGAAGGCTAATGATTTTTGAGTGTTGATCTTGTATTGAGTTACTCTGCTGAAAGTGTCAATTAAGTCTCGAAGTCTTTTGACAAAGTTTTTTGGGTCTCCTATTGTAGAGTATCATATCGTCAGCAAATAATGACTGTTTTTCTTCCTTTCTTATCTTTTTTGCTTTAATTTCTTTCTCATGTCTAATTGCTGTGGCTGTTTCCAGAACTATATTGAACAGGAATGGTAATAGTGGACATCCTTATCTTGTTCCTGATTTTAGCATGAAGGTTTTCAGTTTTTGGCCATTTAGTATGATATTGGCTGTTGCTTTTGTTTGTTTGTTTGTTTTTTAATTGAGTTTATTGGTACATTTTAGGGATACAGTACAGTTGCATTCATTGTTGTGATCTTGTACCTCTACATGACAGGTCTTGGTTCTCATTTTTTCCCCTTGTCCCTGCCCTCCCTTCACCCCCTCTTCCCCTCCCCATTTACAAACACTTTATTTCCATCTTTTCATTTTCTCACATTTTTTCTGTTCCCTTATTACCCTTCCCCTACCCATCCCACCTTCCCTACACCTTTAGCACTTTTCTTCCCATTTCACAATAAAGATAGCCTCTTTAATAAATCATGTTGGAAAAACTGGATTTCGACCTACTAAAGATTAAAACTGAACCCTTATCTTTCACCAGGCACTAAATTAAAATCCAAGTGGATGAAAGATCTAAATATTAAAACAGAAACAATAAGCTTGCTGGAAGATAAGTTAGGCAGAAGTCTGGAAGACATTGGCATAGGAAAAGACTTTATGAACAAATCCTCAGTTGCACGGGAACTAGCAGAAAGAATCAATCACTGGGATCTCATCTTATTAAACACCTTCTGGGGCCAGGGACTTAGCTCAGTGGTTCGGTGGCCTGCCTCACAAGCGCAAGGACCTGAGTTCGATCCCCAGTACCAAAAACAAAACAAAAAAATAAATAAAAATAACCATTTCAAAAAGCTTCTGCACTACAAAAGAAATCATCAACAGAACTAAGAGACAACCTACAACGTGGGAAAAAATTTTTACCAGCTGCTCCTCAGACAAAGGACTATTATCTAGAGTATATAAAGAACTCAAAACAATCAGCCACCCCCAGATATAAAGACCCAATTCAAAAATGGACATCTGAAATGAACAGACATTTCTCAGACAAAGAAGTAAAAACAGCAAGTAAATATATGAAAAAATGTTCCACATCACTGGTCATTTGAGAGGTGCAGATGAAAACAACACTGAGATTCCACCTCTCCCCATGAAGAACGGCTGCTATCAAGAAATCAAATAATAACACATGTTCATGAGGTTATGGGGAGAAAGGAACGCTTCTCCATTGTTGGTGGGAGTGCAGACTGGTACAACCACTATGGAAATCAATATGGAGATACCTCAAAGAGCTGGGACTAGAGGTTCCATTTGACCCAGCCATCTCTCTGCTGGGTATCTTTCCAAAAGAACTAAAAGAATCATATCACAGTGATATATGTGCACCTATGTTTATAGCGGCACAGTTTGTAATAGCTCAAACTTGTAAACAGCCCATTTGCCCGTCAGTTGGAAACTGGATAAAGAAGATGTAGTTTTTCTATAAAATGGAGTATTACTCAGCCATAAAGAATGAGAAATTAGATTCATTCATTGGAAAATAGATACATACTGAGGATATACTCCTAAGTGAAATAAATAAGTCACACATGTATAAATACCGAATAGTTTCTCTGGTGTGAAATAACTGTAATAGTACATAAGATCCTAATGAGATAACTGACACTATAAAATGGACTGTTGGTTTTTTATAGATAGCCTTTATCAAGTTGAGATAAAGACCATCTATTTCAATTTTCTGCATGTTTTCTATCATGAATGGATGTAAAATTTTGTCAAGTGCTTTTTCTGCATCTATTGAGATGATCATATGGTTTTTGTCCTTTACTCTGTTAATATAGTGTATTACATTTATTGATTTACATATGTTGAACCATCTTTGCATCCCTGGGATAAATCTGACTTGGTCAGGGAGTATGATCTTGATGACCCTCTGTATTCTGTTTGCCAGTATCTCATTGAGGATTTTTGCATCTATGTTTATTAAGGAGATTGGCCTGTAGTTTTCTTTTTTGGTTCGGTCTTTCCCTGGTTTTGGAATCAAAGTAACACTTGCTTCCAGAAATGAATTTGGAAGTATTGCTTCCCTTTCAATTTCATTGAAAAGTTTAAAGAGTAGTGGCATTAGTTCTTCTCTAAATGTTTTGTGGAATTCAGCACTAAAGCCATCAGGACCTGGGCCTTTCTTCATTGGTAAACTTTTAATTACGTTTTCAATTTCACTGATTGTAATTGGGGTGTTTAGAATTTTTTTATCTTCTTTCAACTTTGCTAATCCAAAAGTATCAAGAAATCTGTCTGTTTCTTCTGTGCTTTCCATTTTATTAGAATACAGATTCTTGAAGTAGGTATTGATGATCCTCTGGATTTCTTCTGGATCTGTTGTGACTTCACCTTTTTCATTCCTAAGTTCATGGATCTGAGCCTTTTCTTTCCTTTTTTGTCAAAGTTGGCTAAGGGTTTATTGATTTTATTTATTCTTTCAAAAAACCAGATCTTTGATTCATTGATTTTTTTTTTGTATCCTTCTCTTAGTTTCCATTGCATTGGTTTCTGCTCTGATCTTTATAATTTCCTCTTTTGTCTGAGCTTTGGGTTTTTCCTTGCTCTTCTTTTTCTAGGATCCTAAGATTCCTCTTTAGGTTGTTTATTTGAGCTCATTCTGTTTTCCTAATGAGGGCATTAACTTTTATGAAGTTTCCATGTAGAACTGCTTTCATTGTGTCCTATAGATTCCTGTATGTTGTATTGGAATTATCACTTAATTGTAAAAAAAGGACCAATTTCTTCTTTAATTTCTTCTGTGATCCATTAATTGTACAGGAGAGTGTTGTTCAATTTCCATGTGTTTGTGAAGTTCTTATGGTTTCTTATGCTACTGACCTCCAGTTTAATTGTACTATGGTCTGACAATATACATGGGATAACTTTGATTCCTTTGCACTTATTTAAGCATGTTCTATGAGCTAGCATGTGGTCTGTTTTGGAGAATGACCCATGTGCAGCTGAAAAGAATGTATATTTTGATTTTGTGGGTGGAACACTCTGTAGACATCTATTAAGTCCATTTGTTCAAAATCTTGGTTTAGTTCTAGTATTTCAATGTTGAGTTTTTGTGTGTAGATGATCTGTCTCTTTGTGACAGTAGGGTATTGAGGTCCCCCACTACAACGTATGAGTGCTTCTTTGGTTTTTCATGTCCCTTAGTATCTGTTTTATATAGTTGGGGGCATTAATATTTGGTGTATATATATTTATTATTGTCATCTTTTCCTCTTGGATTGTTCACTTTACAAGGATGTAGTGGCCTTTGTCTCTCTCACTGAGTTTTGGTTTGAAATTTACTTTTTCTATGAACAAGATAGCAACCAACCCCTGCTTTTTTCTGGGCTGCTGTTGCATGGAGAACTGTTTTCCATCTTTTCACTTTCAGTCTATGAGTTTCTTTTTGAACTAGGTTTCTTGTATACAACATATTGTTGGATTTTGCTTCTCAATCCATTCTGCCAGTGTATTTTTTTTTTTTGGATTGGTGATTTGAGGCCATTGACATTGATATTATAATTGATATGTATTGACTTATCATTGTCATGTTATTGTCCTGTTGTTGGCTCTTTTTAATTTTTTCCCCTCTCCTTTAGTTTCTTGCCTTGTCCAATTGATTTGCTCTGTTGGTCCCCATGGCATTGTAGCCTTTTTCTAGGCTATTGTTTAGAATTATTTGGAGTGGTGGTTTGGTAGTCATGAAGTTTCTCAGGTGTTCTTTGTCATGGAACTATCTTATTACCCCATCTATTTTAAAAGAGAATTTTGCAAGATACATCAGTCTAGGTTGGAGGTTATTTTCTTTTAGGGCTTGAAATACCTCATTCCAAGCTTTCTCCTTGACCTGAGGGTTTGTGTTGAAAAGTCTGCTGTGATTCTGATGGGCTTTTCTTTGCATGTGACTTATTTCTTTTCTCTAACTGCTTTCAGTAGTTTGTTCTTCTGTTGGGTTTCCAGGATCTTGACTATTATATGTCTAGGTGTAGATTTTTTTTTATCATGGCTACATACCTCACTTATCTGTATGTCAGATTCTTCCCCTCTGTTTGGAAGTTTCCTGTCATTAATTCTGTGAGCAGTTTTTTTAAAGTCATTTGTACTTTCTCCTGCTACTTCATGGATTCCTATCAGTCAAATGTTATTCTTCTATGCATCATCTAGGAGTCGTTGGATTGATTTCTTATGACTTTTTAAGAGGTTTCTCTTTTCATGGTCACTGACTGCAATCGTATCTCCTATATCTGAAATTCTATCTTCACATTTGTTCATTCTGCTGCTTTCAATAGAGTTTTTAATCTCCTGGATATCTGTTTGAATCTGTTTCATGGATCCCATTTCTTTCTTATGTTGGATATTCATGGTTTCCATTTCTTTCTTATGCTGGGCATTCATGGCTTCTGTCATGGTCCTGAGCTCATCTATTTTTCTGTCAGTTTCTGTTCAAGAGTCTCTAATTGTGTCTTTCGTTGTGCTTACCATCTCCGTAGTTATCTGGGAAATGATTTCTGTTTTGAATTCTAGAGCCTGATTGGTCTGTTTTGTTACTTCTTGTGCTATGAGCTCAGAGTGTCCTGGTGGTTGACTGTCAGATTTTTCTTCCTTGTTTCCCCTAGAATTTGCCATTGGTGAACTGGAAGTCTGTGTTTGTGTCTTGCTTAAGTGTCTTCTCATTTTTATTTTTGTTGTTGGGCTGTTCTTGGTTTAATTCCTGGGTTAGTACTTTGACCTTCCTGATATAGCTGCTCTTTAGGTTTTGAGTCTCTAATGACTCAAAGACATTCTCATTTTCATAATATCAGAAAGGACAACTCATTAAATCAATCACAGCCCTTTAGCCCAATTGATACAATCAGCAACACAATAGCAACCTGCACAGCTTAGAAATTGACCATTTGTGGTAGTTATCAATCTATCACCTTTAACCATATGAATTAAATCAAAATCTAGGACCAGCCCAAACTATGTTTATAGTGAATAAACTTTTCAGTATAACAACTTTACCCTTTAGGATGGGGACTTAGAAGGAGTTGGAGGAAAGGAATAGATAGGTAAAAGAATAGGAGAAGGTTTCAAGTGAAGCCAGAGGACACAAGATGATCATGCAAACTCTAGGAAACTGTTGAAGACAGGAGGGAAGGACAGAGTTCAAGAACAAAGACAAGAATAGAATAACTTAACACTTAATAGGGAAACTATAAATTGTCCTCACTTTCCTTTGAAACTAATGACCATCGAGCAAAGGAAAAAGAGAGAAGAAAACAAAAAGAAAGAAGAAATCTGAATTAGGGCAGGAACAGGAACAAAAAGGGAGATGAAGAATAACATGGGGGAGCAAGAGACTGAGTGGAAAAAGGAAGAATCTACAGAATGGGAAGAAACAAAATTTTTAAAATAAAAATTAAATATAAGAAGAAAAGAAAGAAAAAAAACTTGAAGAGCCTCTTTCAGGGTATATCTCCACTGACACAATAGACAATGTGGGCAGCAATGTGCACAACCAAGTCAATTAGTCTCAGCTAGATGATAGCAGACCCCTGAGATTCAGGCTGATTTCTAGCTGCAAGGCCCAAACTGAACTCCCTGACCTCCTGCAGGGTTGAAATCTGCAAGGTTCTACTGCAGGTTATAGCTGCCCTTCCCCTGAAGATAGTCCAAGTTCTGATGGAAGGTGATGATCCATCCTTCAACTTACCAACTACAGAGGTCTAATGTGCCTTTATTACTGATGTTCACTTCCATTCCATTTTCTGTAGCTTGGTAAAATGACCTTTTTGATCACCTGTGTCTCTGCAGTGTGGATCCAGGTACTGGCATAACCAAGAAGCCTGAGCAAATGGTGGTGGGGGGGGTGGTTGCAGAGGCACCCACATGGCTGGACGGTTCTCACTTGTCTGCTCCAAAGAAGGCCTAGGGTGCTGAAGGTGGAGGAGGTGGAGGAGCAGAGAGCTTCTTGTGTGGCTGGTTGGTTTTCATTGGTCTGCTCTGATGAAGGCCAGGGGTGCTAGAGATTAAAACTAGACTCCTATCTTGCACCATGCACTAAACTAAAATCAAAGTGGATCAAAGATTAAATATTAAAACAGAAAGGTAGATAGGTTAGCTAGAACTCTTGAAGACATTAGCATAGGAAAAGACTTTATGAACAAAACCTCAGTAGCATGGGAACTAGCATAGAGAATCAACAACTGGGATCTCATCTTATTAAAAAGCTTCTGAACTGCAAAGGAAACCACCAACAGAGCTAAGAGACAACTTACAATGTGGGAAAAAAATTTTTACCAGGTGTTCTTCAGACAAAGGACTAGTGTCTAGAATATATAAAGAATTTTTAAAAATCAGACCCCCTCCCCAAATTTAAAGACCCAATTCAAAAATGAGCATTTGAAATGAACAGATATTTCTCAGACAAAGAAGTAAAAGCAGCAAATAAACAAAAAAATGTTCAACATCACTGGCCATTTGAGAGATGCAGATGAAAACAACACTGAGATTCCACCTCACTCCAGAAAGAATGGGTGCTATCAAGAAATCAACCAACAAGAAATGTTGGTGGGGTTGTGAGGAGAAAGGAGCCCTTCTCTATTGGTGGGAGTGCAGACTGGTGCAACCACTGTGGAAATCAGTATGGTGATACCTCGAAGAACTAGGATTAGCAGTTCCATTTGACCCAGGTATCCCTCTGCTGTGTATTTTCTCAAAAGAAATAAAAGAATCATACTACAGCAATATATGTGCTTATGTTTATAGCAGCACAGTTTGTAATAGCTAAAACTTCGAAACAGCCCAATTGCCCATCAACTGAAGACTAGATAAAGAAGATGTGGGTTTGTTTTTATACAATGGAGTACTACTCAGCCAAAAAGAATGAGAAACTATAGGCATTTATAGCTAAATGGATGCATCTTGAGGCCATACTTTTTTTTTTTTTTTTGGTAAGGGGGATTGAACTCACGACCTTGCACTTATGAGGCAGGTATAGTGCCACTGAGCTAAATTCCTAACCCTCAGGACATACTCTTAAGTGAAATAAACAGGACACACATGTATAAATACTGGATAGTTTCTCTGGTGTGAGAAACTGAAAGTGTAAATAAGAATCAAAATGTAGAATAGATAATTTGAAATAGGAAGAAAAGATCTAAAGGGGAAGAGGAAGTGGAGGAGTAGAGGAAAAGAAAGAAGGGAAAGGAAAAACGGAAACTGTGGCGGTCCAGCTGTCGCAACACTAATATGCCTGAGTTGGGGAGTGAGGATTGAGAAAGGAAAGAACATTCAAGCCTGAGTGGTGACCAAGGGAAGTCTGATTTATTTCACAGAAACAGCTCCTTTTAAAGGCTCACATCAACAGGAAGCTTTTAAGGGCACGCAACAACAGAAAACACCAAGAAATTGTTTTTATCTTTATGTAAAGACCGGATTTCCTGACTGTTACAGATAACATCAGATCTTTGGCTAACGAGTTCCTGTTATGGCAGGGTCAAAGAACAAAGCAAGCTTAACAAACAGTGTCCTTGAAAAGTAACAAATGTTGCATAGATTGTGTCACTGCCTTAATTGTACAAGAAGAAGTTATTTTCCAAATGTCAAACTCCAGTGGGCCATGACTGGGCCCCCACATATTCCCCTTTTTATTATATTTAGAGCAGGGACTTTCCCAGCTCAGCAGAAAGACTGTGTCTGTCTTAGGTGAGAAATGTCCAGAGAAATCCCTTACCCATCATCAAGCCATGAGAATTCTGATACTCATGCTCTGTCTTAGGTTGGATATTTCTCTACACTTATTTTACCCGTCTTTGACTACCAGCCTCTGCAGGGGTTAGACTGTAGGTATGGGAGGCTTAATGTGCAATTGCAAGCCATGAATCTTTCCTGCCGTGTTCATCAAAGATGAACTCACCATGCACAATAATATGGGTAATATAACACATCCTAGACATACTCTTATCCCAATTGCAATAATAGGACCTAGCAATAGGGTGATGTTGCCATGGAGGGTAAGACCTCTTTTAGCTGATTGATAAAACACTGAGCAGCTTGTGCCACATCAAACTTTAAGGAAAGGGCATTCTGTAGATCCAAAATATCTTGATGTAACTGTATTAAATCTAGGGAGGTATTTTGATTATACCAAATATATTTCAAATGCCTTTGTATTTTACTCCAATCATAGATGGAATCATTATATAGCTTATTGGTTACACAACTCCATTGATGACCAGGGTGACACATCAATTGAGAACAAACTTTCAGCCTCTGTACTTCTTATACCATAAGAGTAACTTCATCATATAATGCATTTATCTTTTGTTCTAATCTTTGTTTGAAATCTACTTGAATAGTTAACAGTATGAGTCACATTTCTAGCTAAAACATTAACATATTAAGCATCCCAAATTTCTTGTGCCAAAGAAACTGTAGCTATTACAGTAATAAGGGCTACAAACCCCACAATAACCAATCTCATAACTCTTTTTTTGTCTACTTAATGCTTTCTCAATTACCAAAAACATTCATAATCCTTGATCTACATACCAGGCTTCATTAAATTGAACAGGTATCATAACAAAGAGAGATTGTCTCAAAACCATCACAGAATGAAAGGAAGTCATTTTTGAGAATATGCAATTGGTCAGTTTACAATTAAAACAGCTGTTGTTAAATATATTGGTTTCATAAGCAATCTCTTTATTTCTTACCAATAACATATAAGGAGCATTAACACAAGACATTATCTTTTTCTTTTGTTCTTTGACTTGAGATAACACAGGATTTATGGTATTTCGCATATTAAAGGTCCCTATGTAAAAAACATTGAAACTAAGGCTAGCAACTTTGACATCTGACCATAAATGTATTTCTCCCAATGCAGCAGCAGGTTTCCAAATGTTGGTTTGAGAAAAACCTGAATTTGTCCACCAAAGTCCTGCAGGTAAGCTTAGGTCCAAGTGATTAGTCCAAAAAGTTTTGAGATGTGTCATTAAATATTCTTGAGGTATAGTAACATAACACCTCTTCCATAAAATAGTAGCACTGCTTATTTTTGTTTCTTCTTCACATAAATGTAATGATTGTGGAGGTTACTGTACCATGATACTGGATGTAGATTTGTCAGGATGATCCACATGACAAACCAATCTCTCTGTTCACCATGGAGCTCCATCATGTTCCTGCGAGAAAACACAAACATATCCTCAGCCCCATATTAAAATGGGATTGGGTCCATACCATTGACCAGTTAAGGGATCTCTCCATTTTACCAAGGTATATGGAGAACCTTGTGGATGCTGGAATCTTTCTGCTGCTGAATAGCCATGCTTATAAATGTGTAAAAAATTTAAAATATAGGTAGCATGATTTAAATAATTTCTGGGTGAAGAGGGGTACAATTCCCCCTTTTTTATTTTTTGTAGTTGCCCCTTTAATAGTGGGGAACAGGGGAGAATACCTGGATTGAAAGGTTATTGTCATAAACAATATGTTGGAAAACCTGCATAATTAAACAACATGAATAAATTTTGTATACCAGAAAAGTAGCAATAATAATTATACTTATATGAAATTTTATGTCTTGTAATGTAGCTTTGTATCAACAGGATCTTCCCTTTTTTTTTTTACAGAAAATATTATATTTTGAAGATAACCATCATAAACATATTACAGTAACATGTTTAGGATTCAGACCTTTGATGATAACCAATGTATACATTTTTAACAACATATTTAACAAGGCATATCTTTTTATAAGGCTATGAAAATTATTTGGGCTCCCACTAGTGAACAAAGATCAGAATAAATTTTCTGAGCAGCTGCTTATTTACCAACAGAAGTGTACCCAAACTTAAAAGAAGTTTATATTTAATTATCTCTAAGTTTTTTTTAAATCAACAATCTACTTGTATTTGACGTCATTTTGATCAAAAACATAACTAGACAAACACTTTTGAACATTTAGACAGACAAACATATAAGACAATTTAAACTAGAGTGCACTCAGATGGTTTTGGCCAATTAAATTATAAAATCTTTTAGTTACTACTAGTCAAAACTTTTGCAGGTCAAAATTAACAGAGATCTCTTGTAGAATTAGGGTTAAAGGAATGAAAACTCTTCTTGACTCTAAATGTAAACCTTTTATAACAGACTTAAAACCAACAAGCAAACATAAATAAATAAATCCTTTCCATAAACATTCTCTGCATACATAAAGACAAGAGGAACATACAAAAACCTTTCATGTTAAAAGTACAACTCTTACTTATAGCTTTCCTAATATTTTTCTATCTCATTTGCTATTAACCTTCTATAACAAACTTCAGCTTAAAATGTCCTTTTTCTGCTTTTAGATTGTTAAGTCTTAAAATTTGACTGGCTGCCAATAGAACAGTATTAACCTAAAAGAGCAAGTTAACCCTATAATCACAGTGTAAGAATTTGCAATACACAAGAAGTGTTACCAAAACTAAATAGTTTTCACTAGCAGCTGATTGTCACAGAGTAGAAATTTGAGCAACTCCTAGAGAAGCAAAAAAGGCCAAACAGAATGTATGACAAACAAAGTGAAAGGAACCAGAGACTCTGTCTGGCAATCTCCTTAATCTCCTCTTCCAAAACCAGAAGAACTCTCTCTCAACCAGAGGGTCTTGAGGAGGGGAAAAAGTCAACCTCCCTCCCCATAAACAGAGAGACAGAGTTCCTACCAGAGGGGCAAAGGACCTCTCCGGCCCCTGCGGCGGGGAGTCCACTAGCACGTCTGCCTGGACCTCTTGGCCTCCAAAATGATCAGGATCACAAATTACCAATTCAGACATTAACAGGAAGAGAAAGACACAGAAGCAAAGAAAAGGAAACCAAGGACAAACTATTTCTACAAATTCTAAAAAATTACACAATTGCTGGTGCCTTACTCTAGCACCACCAACACACAATAAACTTTAAGCATATGTACAAAAAGCATGCAACTCTTGCCAGCTCCCATTTTTAATATTTACAAGATTACCAATTCAGACATTAACAGGAAGAGAAAGACACAGAAGCAAAGAAAAGGAAACCAAGGACAAACTATTTCTACAAATTCTAAAAAATTACACAATTGCTGGTGCCTTACTCTAGCACCACCAACACACAATAAACTTTAAGCATATGTACAAAAAGCATGCAACTCTTGCCAGCTCCCATTTTTAATATTTACAAGAAAACTCGCTGCTCCTCTTTTTCCTTCCTTTTGAAGGTCCTCTTTTTTCTTTTTGTCGAGATCTCCTTTTATTCTTTATCCAGCGGTGTCCACTGGATCCCTCGATACTCAGGTCCCTGTTGGGCACCACTTGTGGCAGTCCAGCTGTCACAACACTAACATGCCTGAGTTGGGGAGTGAGGATTGAAAAAGGAAAGAACACTCAAGCCTGAGTGGAGACCAAGAGAAGTCTGATTTATTTCACAGAAACAGCTCCTTTTAAAGGCTCACATCAACAGGAAGCTTTTAAGGACACACAACAACAGAAAACACCAAGCAATTGTTTTTATCTTTATGTAAAGACCGGATTTCCTGACTGTTACAGATAACATCAGATCTTTGGCTAACGAGTTCCTGTTATGGCAGGGTCAAAGAACAAAGCAAGTTTAACAAACAGTGTCCTTGAAAAGTAACAAATGTCGCATAGATTGTGTCGCTGCCTTAATTGTACAGGAAGAAGTTATTTTCCAAATGTCAAACTCCAGTGGGCCATGACTGGGCCCCCACAGGAAACAAAGAATTTTTGTAAATAAGGAAGGATGCAGGGATTGAAGGGAGGGCAGGAGAATGGAGAAAAAATAAGAACCAAGATATATGGTGTAAAGGCACAAATTCCCAATGATGAATGTCATCATATTGTATATCTAAAATGTACCAATAAATTTAATTTTTTAAAAAGATTCTATCCTTGTGTTGGACTTTTGAAATTTTGGCTACTATGTGTCATGGAGAAGTTCTTTCCTGATTGTGGTTATTCAGTGTTCTACATGCCTCATTTATCTGTATGCTAAAGCATTTCACCATATTTGGAAAGGTTTTTTTGCTATTATTTCTTGGGGCTTTCGTTTGTTTGTTTGTTTTGTGGTTTTTTTTTTTTTTTTTGATACAGGGTCTCACTGTGTAGTTGAGACTGACTTGGAACTCACTGTGTAGCCCAGGTTGGTCTCGAACTCACAGTGATCCTCCTGCCTCAGCCTCCCAAGTGCTGGGATTACAGGCATACACCACCATGCCCGGCTTTGCTATTATTTCTTTAAATGGTTTTTAATGTTATTTGTCCAGTCTTCTTATTTTTCACTAAATTCAGTTCATCTTAGATTATTCTTCTTTGAATCATCTAGCAGCTGTTGGATCAATTCTCCATGTTCTCTTGTTTTGAAGATATCTCTGAGTAATTGTTGTGTTCCAGATGTCTTCATTCCAGGTCTAAAGAAGCTGTATTTTTGCTGCCAGCCTCTACTCCCCCAATATTAATCCTATTAATCTCTATTTATCCTGAGAAGTTTACCCACTTATAATAGGTGGAGTTTAGGAGCACACAGATTCCTCCTTGTTTCCCCAGTAACAAATCTAGTGCCATAATATTTCAATTAAAACAATGGCAGAAGAAAATAAAGACTAAATGAAGATAACTATGCTTTTATGTGCCCATTGGACCACTGAAACTTATTACAGGACTTAGGACCTGGGATCTCGCTTCTATTCTGTGACTTAAAGATCTTAGTGACTTCAGTTTGTCATAGCTCAAACTTGGAAACAGCCCATTTGCCCATCAGTTGGAAACTGGATAAAGAAGATGTGGTTTTTCTATAAAATGGAATACTGCTCAGCCATAAAGAATGAGAAATTAGATTCATTCATAGGAAAATGGATACATATTGAGGATATACTCCTAAGTGAAATAAATAAGTCACACATCTGTAAATACTGAATAGTTTCTCTGGTGTGAAAAACTATTATAGTACATAAGGTCCTAATGAGATAATTGGCAATGTGAAATAGGAAGAAGAGGGCTAAAGGTGTAGGGAAAGTGGGAAGGGTAGGGGAAAAGGAATAAGGGAAAAGAAAAAAATATGAGAAAATGAAAAAATGGAAATAAAGTATTTGTAAATAGGGAGGGGAGGCAGGGGTGAAGGGAGGGCAGGGACAAGGGGAAAAAATGAGAACCAAGACCTGTCATGTAATGGTACAAGATCCCAATAATGAATGTAACTGTACTGTATACCTAAAATGTACCAATAAACTCAATTAAAAAAATAAGATCTTAGTGACTGGCTCCAGATAACCCAAATATATAAAATCTTAGGGAGACAACAGAAAGTCAGTTTATACCACAAAAGTAACAGTGCTTAGTGGCTAGAATATTTGTATTAACATTTTATCTTATAGACAGATTTACAAAAGAAGCCAAATCTCTTTTTTATTAGTATATATTTGGAGTACATACAATTTACAATCATCTTGGGAAGCAGTTACATGTACAGACTATAGTTTGTTTCTTTTTTAATCCCCTTCCCCTTCCTACTTCTCCTTCTAACTCCCCTTTTCCTCTTTTCATTCTTGTTGATATTATTAAACTTAGTTAATGTATTGTATATAATGTTTACATTCACTGAGGTTACTAGGATCCTGTACATGGCTTATCTTTATTCTACTTATTTCCTCATCACCTCAACTTACCCCTCACCCCTGGTCCTTTAAGAAGTCAAATCTTTACCAGTGAGATGCATGAATGTAACTCAAAATAACATAGTAATAGTAACACACTTAGATAGGCTGAAAAACACATATTTTAAAAGAGCTAGTGGGCCTGGGAATGTGGACTTCGCACGACTCCCGATTAAAACACCAAAGGTGTAGCTGGAGTCTTGGAATTTAGTTTTTTTACCCCTGCACATTAGTCACTGTTGCCTTTGCTTGAGTATATCCTGTAGCAGCTGATGTAGTTCTCAGAGTCCCCTTTTGGGTCCAGTCTAGCTCTCTCTGTTTTTATTACCATCAATTATTCCACTTTCAGGATATATTTTCCCACTGGGTATTTAAGACCAAGTCAAAATAAAATTTCTGTTAATTAAAATTCTTTTCTACTATTATGGTTGGGTAAGGCTATTCAGGGGTTATTTTTGAGGCCTTGTGAGAAGCTTCTTGACTCCTCTAATTTTTCCCTCTGTCAGCTATGCCATCTGTCAGGGCCTTGCTGACTCGAGGGAGCATTGGTGCCCTGTTTAATGACCCTCTTGTTTGCAGAGTACACACCAGTCAGCTCCTATGTTGGTTGGGGGTCTAATCTTCCTGATTAGGAGGTGGGATGACTCATGAGAGTTTCATAGCCCTTCTAGAGGAGTTCCATCATTTCCTGGGTCCTGGCTGACCTTGGAGAGCAAAAGTCAGTCCCCTTGGCCCTTTTATCTTCTTTACCTTTGTTTGTCAGGGCTCCGATGCTAACACCCAAAGGCCAGTTACATCAGTCTTGAAGTAGGAATAGTATGTTCTAATCCTATCGTAAATTTCTTTCCCAGATATTGGGAGTAAGTGTCATATCCTACCCACCCTTTGGTGGTAACTGTCATCTCAAAATACTGCCCAAATTGTTTGCTAGAAGATATACTGCTGCAGATGGTTTACAGGAAAGAGGTACAAAGTTTTACAAGGATAATGCCAAGCAAAACTAACAAAACCAAAACAATCCAGTTAATATAATATCCAAAACCAAGAAGCATAATTCATGTCTAATTTTGTTAGAAAGCGGTATTGAAGAAAATTTGGCAGTCTTTCCATGAATCCAATTGCAAATTTTTAATGAAAAAATCAAACTGCAGGTTATCCAGGCACTGAGGGAACCTGAGACAGGAGGATCACAAGTTTGTGCCCCACTTGGACAATTTAGCCAGATCCTGTCCTAAAATTAAAAAATAAAAATGGATGGGACTGTAGTTCAGTAGTAGAGCACCTTATGTTCAATCTCCAGTACTAAGAGGGGGATGGGGAAGGGGCAGACCTGTATGAAAGACCTAGAATAGCTAGGGTTAAAATGTTGAGGGAAGTTTAGCAATTGACAGAATAATTTAGTTTTTAAATTATATACCACACTTTAGAGTAACGATTATAACTGACAGCATTACTCCAAGACTGTTAGGTTCTTTTTATTTCTCCAAAAATACATTTAATTTTCCATTTTAGTGTAGAAAATTATTTTATATATATAATTATAATATATACAATTATATATTTTTTTAAAAAAGGTTAAGTTTATTCAATTCCCAAATATTAAGTGACATAAGTCTCATCTAAATTTGCCATGTATTTTAAATAAACTGGTTGTTAAAGTAGAATGTACTTGTTTACAGAAGTACTTGTTAGGTGACTAATGCCCAGTCTTTAGTTACTACAGTGGCACTCCCTGAAGTGCCTAGTATTTTGACACATCTGATTATCACAATACAATTAGGAACACAGAAGAACAAACCTGAAAATGTCTGTCACTAAAATAATTTTAGTTTGGAGGATGACAGTAAGGTAAGGTGTTCCCCTAAGCATTACATTTTTAAAATGCTTGTATATATTGGGAACAAAAATGTATTTAACATATAAGGAAGTCAGCAATAAATGCCATCACAGCCATGGACATAAAGTCTTTACATATTAATTTAGGTTTGTTTAACATTTGAGATGAAACAGAGTTCTTTAATAGGTTTACATGGCATAACAGCACTGACAAAAATCAAAAGATAGCTTTAGAAGTCTTATTAGCTTAGGAAATCATGTTAATGAATATCATCATTTATTGCTCGATGTATAGGATACCTCATTTATAGAATCACCAAATGCTTGTCTAATCAAAGTTGGATGGGCCTGGGACTTAGCTCAGTGGTGCTGCCCCCTGCCTTGAAAGCACAAAGTTCCAAGTTCAATCCCCTGTACCAAAAACAAACAAACAAACAAAAAACCAACCAATAGGTGGAGACCAGTTTTAAGACCAATATATGGAGACAGGTTTTAAATGGCAGACTTTTTTCTATCTGAATAGTACCTAGTACCAAAAGCAGAAATTCCAAAAATTTTGATCATGTTGTACATTTAAGGTCCAGATACAGCGTATATATATTTTATAAAAGAGAGCACTTATTGGTTACTTTGAATTCATTAAATTTAGACATCTTTGATTTTACAAAATCTTGAACATTTACTTAGAAACATATATTTAGTTCTTAGGTGTATACACATTCCTAGTTTCAGATACATTGGGTGTACTGCAATAGCTCAAAAATAATAGCTGCTCATTTAATCAGTTATAAACTGATCATTTAAAAGACTTTATAAAACTTGGTGTGATGGCATATCCCTATAGTCCTAAAATTCTGGGAAGCTGAAGCAGGAAGAATGCAAATCTGAGCCCAGACTAGCAATTTAGTGAGAACCTATCTCAAAATAAAAAGTTAAGGGGCTGGGGATTTAGCTCAGTGGCACCATGCCCGACTCACAAGCACAAGGTTGCGAGTTTGATTCCCCAGTACAAAAAAAAATTAAAATAGCCTGTGGATGTAGCTCAGTGTGAAGGTCTTGGGTTCAATCCCTGGTTAAAAAAAAAAAAAGATTTTACAAACTGGGTTTGGTGGTACATGATCATAATCTCAATGCTCTGGGAGGCTTAGACAAGAAGATTGCAAGTTCAAGTCCAGCCTGGGCAATTAAGCAATTTAGCAAGACTGTCACAAAATTAAAAGTAAAAAGGGCTATTGGTGCAGTTCACTGTGAAGGCCCTGGATTTAATCCCTAGTACCAAACACACATACACACATACACGCACACATCTTACAACAATTCAACATTTAAATAAACCCTAACCCTGTTATAACTTGATTCCCTAAGCAATCATTGAAAACATCAGAAAAGATAAGAAGTTATCTTGAAAAACCATAAAAATCTTGATTCTTTTAAATCTAACTTTTGCTTTGTTTTAAATATCTGCTTTTAATTATAGCCATTTAACTTCAGAAATAATTTTTTAGTAGAATTTTTTGGCACAATAGGGGAAAAAATTGGAGATGTCACCCATCTTGGAGAAAATTGAAGCAAATGTTTTGAGACAGCTGCTTTTTCAGCAGCAGAAGTTTTCTGGCAGTCCTGTGTGCCCAAGAGGCTTCTCAGGGAGAAAAATTCCTCCATTTCTACATATAGAAGTATACATTAAGATTTTAACTCTTAGTAACTTTCTATTTAGTGAAGAAAAGCAATGCTAACCCTTCCTTTTTATATATTAATGATTTATGAAAACACACTCATTGATCCAAATATATTGTCTTTTTATAAACTTTAAGAAACCCAGAGTACTTCAACTTTAGCAACTGATGACTTAGATGTTGCTAAAACATTTACAAGATAAATCCTCCAGATTGTTTAACAATCTAGACAAAACGTATGTTAACAATTTTGGAGGCATTTTTACTCTTGTCTTACTAACAAATTTAAATTTACTCATTTGTTAAATATTTACCTAAGTCATGTTAACAAAAGGCATTTAGGTTAATTGTGAATGCCCACTTATCTATAAGCCAACATAAATAAAATGTTTTAGGGCATTTTGTCATATAGACACATCATATAATATGTACCCAAATATTACATACAGAAACATGTACATACTTTAAACAAGATCATTTTATGTTACCATGCTTTAAGGTTTTTATTTGCAATTTTTATGTAAGGTTGAGTTAAGCAGTTTACACAGCAATAGATGGGTTTTGAAAGAGACTTTCTTTAATTTTTTTTTCTTTAGTTCCAAGTGAATGTATTAACCTTTGAATAGATGTACAACAAGTTTTTCTAGTAAAAGTCCACAGAGCCAGAAGCCTATAAGTAGAGAGAGGAATGAGGGAGACAGAGGAGGGATGGGAGGAGACTGACCGACTCAGAAAATATAAAAATGGAGGAGCTACAGTTACTTTTGCTAAATTTAGGAATCTCAGGGTAGGCCCCCTTGGTCAGTTTTGAACTCAGCACTTCTTATGTTTATTTTGGACTAATTTTATGTGGGGCTAGGGCAGGCGTCCACGTTAAGGAAGTGTAATGGAAATGTTGTTGTTGGCCATCAGATTTTTTTAAAAGAAACGAGTTATCACAAGCATAGACTAACAGGTAGAAAGACAAGAAACCATGTAAGACATAAGAGAAATTACATTAAGTCAGAGCTTTTAGATGAACCAGTCATGTTCATCTAAGGCTCTTTTATCCTTAGTTCTAGGCTTATAATTATAAATAGACCAGTCAATTAGAACTCTCCCTAAGGGGTACAAATTAGTGTCTTTTATTTTTGTGTAAATCATAACAGACTTTTCCCAAATACTCCAGACTATTCTGAGTACATCTTTTTTTTTTTTTTTTTTTTTTAATGCTAGTAAACACCTCACAGTGAAACCAATAGGAATCAAACAGGAGAAAGAGAAAGAGTTGAGATTGTCAGGTGGGTCTCTGCCCATCACACCGCCCTGTTACAAACAAATCAAGTTGGAGTATTGTGCTAAAATTTAAAGTACTGTTTGATTACAGAAGCTAATAAAGTATTCTCTAAATAATGAAAAAAAGAATAAGACTACAAGAGCAAGAAGCAATTTAAATACGTTCAGGGACCATTTTCATCTTCAGAATTAAGGATTATTTTAATCTTACATCATGGCCTTTTCTCTTTTACTTTCCTTTTTAGTTTTATTTTAGGATTCCCTATTTTTAATGTTCATACAGAGATTTGTTTAACTGAAATACCGAATAGTTTCTCTGGTATGAAAAACTGCAATAGTACACAGGATCCTAATGAGATAATTAATAATGTGAAATAGGAAGTAAAGGGCTAAAGGTGTAAGGAAAGTGGGAAGGGTGGGGGAAAGGTAATAAGGGAGAGGAGAAAAATATGAGAAACTGAAAAAATGGAAATAAAGTGTTTGTAAATGGGGGGAGGAGGGGGTGAAGGGAGGGCAGGGACAAGGGGAAAAAATGAGAATCAAGACCTATTATGTAAAGGTACAGGATCCCAATGATGAATGTAACTGTGTTATATACCTAGATTGTACCAATAAACTCAATAAAAAAAAATTAAAGTACTATTTTGAGGCCACCTCTTTTTGCTCTTTAATTTAAATTGAGGCCAGGGAAAATTGAAGAGAAAAATCTCTTTTTTTTTTTTCCTCTTTAATCCTCTGCTTTGAAATGGTATCAGTTTCATAAAATGTATCCTAAGGGTGAAGTTTGGCTGTAAACACTGTGTTCCCCACGATTCTGCAGGCTTTCTCCCTTTCATGTTTTTGAAAGGAGATGTAAAAGGAAAAACAAGACAGGATTCCTTTAGGTGCTCCTCTTTCCTAGCCTACTCATGGAAGACCTCAGCATGAGACCAGGCAATGGCAACCAGTCCTATCTAATATGGTCATTATTTCCTGGGGTCAGGCAATACTGGGCAGTCTCACCTCTGTCATTACTAGAGTACAGCCATCCCCACTCTAGCGTGCAGAAATCTGTCTGCTTCCAGGCTTTTCTGAAGCCTCCAAAAGTATGAAAGCTTCCTTGTATCTTTCATAATAAGTCAGAAAGACAGGGGAAAGGACACATACAAGTGTGGATTTTTCTCCAAAAGCCACCTCCAAGATTAGATATTTTGGCCACATCTGAGACCTACAATTTATGCAGAGACCCCGTGAAGAGTCTGTATGATTAAACAAGGTAAAAATCTGGAGATGTCAATTTTGTGACTATAAAGCACGTATTGGATTAGAGAGGGATTAAATCAAGTGAGATTACTTCAAGAATTATTAAAAAACAAACAGACTGGCTCTAGAGGCACACCCTAGCAGGTCCCCAGAAGAGTGCTATGCTAAGTGACGAGGGCTAAGTGACTGGCACTGGGAACCAGGAGAGCTGCAGCAAGCATGTGACAGACAGCAGCAGCTGGCAGTGCGCTGGGTCCCTTCAGTAGCCAGCTGTATCACTTCCTCTCTCCTGATGTCACCTCATTGTGGGCACCTCCACATTGCCCCCCGCCCCCGTGACCAAATTCTGCAGACTCACAATCAAAACTGCCTTAGGTTTATCCACAGGAAGTCCTTCCCCGCATTGCATTTCTGCCCCATTTTGCAGAAAGCAAAACTTTATCAGATTCACAGATTAAAGAGATAGGACAGCTGTCTTTTTGTTTGTTTTTTTGTTTTGTTTTTGGTACGGGGGCTCGAACTCTGGACCTTACGCTTGCCAGGCAGGTGTGGCACCACTGAGCTAAATCCCCGGCCCCAAGAGAGCTGTTTTTTAAGGGAAAGAGAGAAAGACAGATAAAAGTATAAGACTGTTCACAAAGCATCTTTCAATCAAAAGGCATTTAGGACCCACAAGTATGAAGTGGTTCACTGCCTCAGTCACCCAGAGGTCCATTTTTGCCGCTGCATCTCAGAACTCACTCTCACATTCAGGAGGGTGGGTGAAAAGTTTACTCAAGACACTAGATGGGTGATATTTATTTGTGTTTCCCTGGAGAGCAAGTTTTTAGTTCATCTGACCCAGGAATAGGGTATGGTGACCTGAAGTGGTTTCTAATGAGGGTGCTGCATGTCCTGGGATATTCCCTCGGGGGTCTCTTTTCATTTCTGGTTAGAGAAAATATCTCTTATCTTCAGGGCTTTTATATGTAAGCACTCATTTTCTAGGAACTTACAAGCCTTTGACCATGTCAGGGCTTGTGTTTAGATGTCCCCCAAAGCCTCACTCTTTTTCAGAGGTGGCTGAATCTAAAGTGTGTGATTGATTCATGGTGGGGCTAGGCCAGAGGGCATTAAGATTAAGGGAGTGAGTGCTACCCACCCTAAGTAGTCTGAATAAGATAAAAGGGGCAGAAAGACACTGTTAAAGTCCCTTGCTGCTTTGCTACAGTTGGTCTGCCATGAACTGTTTCTCCTCCGCAATGCCCCTCTGCCATGGAGCCAGCTGATTATGGACTGAAGCCTCTACAGACTGTGAGATAAAAAATCCTTTCCCCTTTTACTTTGGGTGTCAGGTATTTTGTCTCAGCAGTGAGAGAAAAGTAACTAAGACAGACCACTAAAAAGGAAATTTAAAGCTCCAGAAGTTTGAAGAGATGGTGGGGGCAAGAAATTAAAAGAAAATCATTCACCCAAATTACCAAAGTTGACACCTCGTTTTACCTCCTGTGGCTCACCAAATAATGTCACTACATGGAGTCCAAGGAGGTCTCCCAAAGAAGATGAATGCATTCTTGACTCTCATCACAGAAAATATTTCAGGATATATCAGTGAGAGGCATAGGCAGATTTATGAGGCAGAGTTAGAAAGCAAGGAAGATAGCTTGGCATGGAGGCATATGCTTGTAATCACAGCACTCTGGGAGGCTGAGGCAGGAACATCAAAAGCTGAAGCCAAGCCTAGGCAACTTAGTGACTTTGTGAGATCTTGGCACTAAGGGCTGGGGATGCAGATCAGTGCAAAGGCCCTGGATTCAATCTCTAATGCTGAAATACAAAGGAAAGGAAGAAGGGTAGAGGGAGAGGAGGGGGAGGAGAAAAGGGGGAGGAAGAGGAGGAAGAGTGAGAGAGAAAGAAAAAGGAGGAGGAGGAAGAATAGAAAAAGAAATTAAGGAAGACTAGGAAAGGGATCCAATTTGAGCAACTGGAAGGGACACCTTCTGATATAGAAGTTTGTACTGACCCACCTATAACAGAACAAGCCCAGGGTTTAGGGATTACCTGAGGTGGGCCAGGATCTAGTAGGTTGTTATCTCAGTTCTTGTTTTGTAGGTTCTGGAGGAATCCTTATCACTTGAGGGGTAATTCAGTCCCATGCAATGACTGTTCTTGCTTGGGAGGGTCAATATCATCATGGAGTAATCTCTGAGGGTCTGCTTTTCATGGAACCTAAGGTGATAATAGGTTTAAGACAATAGCTGGTGACTTCTAGGTACTGCTATAAGGGTCTCTGGAAATGGATGTCGAAAAAGTGGCAATTGGCTGTCTCTGAAAACCCTAAAAATTAATTTACTCTTATCTTGATGCTCACAGTCTTAAAGGGTGATGAGACAGACTAGGTAAGTTTAGGGCTAATAAACCTTGTAATACTTCCACTCCTTAAGTGATTAACAGCTATGTGCAGAGCTGAACAGGAATTAAGTCACAGTTTTAAGTTAATAAGGGAGACATATAAAAAGAAGGCTGAGATGCCAAGTTTTATGTTGTTCTTAATTACTCATTGCATATCTGCAGGTCCAGCCCCTAAATCTCTGTCACAAATACAACCTTTTCTTAGTTCACTCCTCAGTCTTGAGGGATTTAATGTATTATCCAATCTGGCTTTGCAAGTTTTCTGGCCAGATAGTAAACTAGTATATGAGAAGAGGATAAAACTGAATCTTGGGTTTCTGAACCTTGGTCTTAAGTCTAGAGAATAAAGATATGGAGTATAGATATGGATAACCTTGGGTAACTTAGATTATGCCTTATAACTATAGTTTCTTTGATTCTTTTCTATCTATCTTTATTTCTTCTATTCTACCTCAGGGGCAGCAATTGAGCTATTGTTATGGCTTGTGTCTAGATGTCCCCCAAAGCCTCATGCAGCCATAGGTGAGTCTTTTTAGAGGTGGCTGGATCTAGAGTGTATGACGCTGGGATTAGGTATGTGATACTGGGATCAAGGGTATGTGATTACTAAATTCGTTCACTAATTAGTTTGGCATAGTTCTGGGTGTGGATAATGGGAAGGCCCACCCTGGGTATGACTAAGGGTATGTAGCCTGGATAGAATGTAAGGTACAGAAAGAAGGCTGCTGTCCTCACTTGCTGCTTGCTGCTTTTGCTGTCTCCTGCCTTCTGCCTGCCGCAACATGAACTATTTCTCCTCTGTGATTCTCCTCTGCCATGCAACCCTGCCTTGGAGCCAGCCAGTTCTGGACTGAAACCTCTAAAACTTCTTAGCTAAATAAACCTTTCCTTCCTTAACATATGGTCATTGGGTATTTTGTCTCAGCAACAGGAAAAGTAACCAAGACAGTTACCCACCTTTAACGAGAGGACAGAGGGTCCTATTCCTTAAGTGTGGCTGCCCAGCAGGTAGCTTCTGAGGAGTTGTGAATAGGAAATCTGCTCCTGGCAGTTTGAAGGAGGTATGTTTGTCCAGTAGATTTTCCTCCTCCCAAGAGGGGTGGAGATCGGAAGGAGTGGTATGCAGAGGATAAAAGCAGTGGTAAAAGCTGGAAACCATCCTGAATTTCAGGGCTGAGGAAAAATCCCCTGAAGGCTGCACAGTTCCTACGAGGAAGTAGGGGAATTCCCAGCTGCTTGGGAAACAGTGCAGAAGAAGAGACCCTTCCAAAATGTCAGGGCTTCATTAGCAAGGGCCTTCCTCTTCCAAGGCAAGTCCCCCCGATCCCCTGAAGATAGAAGTGAACTACTGAGACCCAAGGTGTCCCTCTGAGGCTTGGGATTTAGGGTGCTTCTGTCCCTCATCTTGCCCAATACTCCTCAGACCTCAGCAGGAAGCCCAGGCAGGTTCGCTCACCTCCCCACCCACCTGACTCCTTTAAGCTCTTCCCTGGAACTTCTTTATTCCCCTCACTCACCACCTGGACTAGGAGCAAGTGGAGGAGAGCAAGAGGAGAATCTCCCCTCTGAGTGCCCCCACTGAGCCTGGCAAAGAACTTGTGTGCAACCTGTGCTCCTTACTGTGTTCAATGGCTGCAGCTGCATTGGCTCTGTCTCTGTCTGGGGACAAGAGACTCAACTGCTACAAGCCCAGGCTTGTTCCTCTGCACAGTGGGGATGCCACTCTGCACAGGTAGTGTCTGCAAGGGCTTTCTGCAAGTTAGCTTTACAGACTGTTACTCATTTACTCAAACGTCTACTCAGCATATTTTGAGGTCGGGGAGCTCAGTGGTGTTCTACATGCAAAGCATGTAACAGTGAACAAAACAGACAAAACCTATCTCCTCCTCTAGCCTACACTTTGATGGGAAAGATGAACAAAAACAAACAAATAATATAAACATGTAATGTATAATACATATAATTTTCTGCCTTAAAAAAATGGAAAAGTGACAGAGGGTAAGAGTGTAGAACTAAGCTAGATTTACAATACTCAGCAAAAGCCTCTAGAGGAGGCGACATTTGAACAGAGACCTGAATATAGTAAGGAAGATGCCAGGTGATTAAACTGGGAGATCTTCCGAGGCAGAAGGATGCTCTGAGTCTGGGAGGTCCAAGGGCCACTGGTCCAAGGGCCAATGAGACCTATGAGGCTGGAGCAGAGGAAGCAGGGAATAGCATGGGAGAGATAAGGTCAGAAACAGCAAGGCAGGATTCTCTAGGACCTTGTTTTTCACCCCAGGGAGTTTGGGTTTTATTCTAAGTAATGGTTATGAGCAGAGCAGTGACATGAGTTGATTTATGCTTTTGAAAGATTACTCTGTGTGATAATTCCCTGCCAAAGTGGAGCCAGGAGAGCAGTTAGGAGGCTGTAGTCATTATTCAGTTCAACTGAATGCCCTCAAACCAACTTCCCAGAGCCTTCCACATAGCTCCAGCTCTGTAGCCATCTCTCCTTTTCTCATCCGGTCATTGCATTTACTGTCCATTATGTCTGGGGTCTGTCCCCGCCCTCCAGGAAGCCACCCCAGGAGCCACCCCAAGGGAAATTTTCAGACTAGAGCTCTCCATCTCAGGTTTCCACTTCCTGTTGGAATCTGCACTCCCTGGGCACCTTGCCACTGCATCATACTACCTGGGGCTTCCCCGCAAGGCACAAAATGCAGGCATCTGTACAAGGTCCAGGTCCAGTGGTTACTGTCTTTCTGCCTGACCCCTTCCCCAGAGCTCCTATGCCTGCCTGGGGTTTACACCAGATCCCTTATCCTCCCACTCTGACTGCTTCTTGGTTGCCACCTGCTCTTTGCCACCCCTGCTACAAGAGCCGCATCACACTCCCTATTCTGTCCAGTATCTTCCGTCACCACTGTTGACTAGACATCCATTCAGTGTTCTTCTAAGACTCCTTCTTAGTGAAGGCGAACAGGCAGACTAAACTCCTGCCTTGAGGGGAGATCACGTTCTAGAGGGAAGAGACAGAAAAACATATAAACAATTTTATGATATAATGTTGGGAAGTGAGACAATGAAACTTAGAGCAGGAAAGTAAATAGAGAGTGATATGAGTAAGGGGTCAAATCTAGCTAGAAACTTGAGCTATCTCAATGCAGGAGCCACGTGAATGACTAGGGAAGGAGCAGTTCAGGCAAAGGCAAGAGCAAATGCAAAGATCCTGAGGTGGGAAATGAGCTCACCAAGAGGGCAGTTTGACTAGAGGAAGGATATAACTCCAGATGATATTCTTAGCCTCGTGTCCACTGGACTCCTCTAGCTAGAGGTCCCTTGGGCATCACAAACTCAGTAAGTCCACCGTTTAACCAGTTTATTTGCTTCCTCCCCAAACCCTCTCCTCCTCCTGTCCTTTATCCTGAACTGTTGCCCATTCTAGTAAGCTGCAAGTGACCGTGTCTCTTCTCTCTCTGCTGGTCACCTCCTACACCCAGGCAATCACAGTTCTACCAGCATCCTCTTAAAATATTTCTCAAATTTCTACTCTTTCTGGCTCAGGCTCTCACTTCTGTCATGAGTTCCACGGCAAAGATCCCTTAGCTGACTCCTCTCTGATAATTCTATGGTTGGAAGATGATCATCATAGAGAAAAGCTGCGTGATGCAAGGTAGCATGGAATCCATCAAGGAAGAACAACTGCAGTAGGGCCAGAGGAGTCAGGGGAGGATTCATGGAAAAGGGGCATCTCATCCTTTCCCAATTCAATGCCCCCATCTGCCCCTCCAACACAGATCTTTCTCTGGAGACAGCCTTGTCTCCCTACTTAAACACTTGTCTTCAGCTACCCTTCAGGAAGCTCCAACTGAGCATACCCAAGTTTGCACTAACCATCTTCCTAACCCAGGACCTGTTCCTCCTGGCACATGGCCCACTGAGTCAGAAACCAGGGAGGAACCAATCCTTCTCATCACCCTCCTAACATCCTCTACTACAGACTTTATGACGAATGTTCAGTTCCTAGAATGCGCGGTGTACTGCCTCAGTCTTCCCACTTTCTGTTTCCTCTAATCCAAACATTCTTGCTGCCTTCTTCCCACTTGTCTTGCCTATCCAACTCCTACTCCTACTCATGCCTCAAGAAAACAGCAGAGCCATATTCTTTGATCTTCTTCGGGCGCAAGGATATGTTCCAGGTGTTCCCAGAGCCCCCTGAGTCACAGGGCTACTTTGCAGGTGCCTGTGTATGTGTCTGGATCTCCTTACGCCTGGCAGGTCCATGAGGTCTTTTCTAGCTTGCATGTAGGAATTTCAGCACATAGCAAGGGCTTGGCACATGAAAGATGCTCAATAACTATTCTTTTTAATGGATGGATGGACGATGTGAGGGTGGAAATGGGGTTTAATGTCTGGGTGCATTGGAAAGGAAAAGGCATTCGAGCACAAGGAAGGGTGAAAATGGGAATAGTAAAGGCAAAAGTGCTGAGATGGTCATGTACATGATGTCACATTCAGAGCACAGGCGGTCAGCCTGATTGCAGGATAGGGCATGAAGGAGGTGAAGGGAGATGAGGTCGGAAAGGAGTTGGAGTCAAGCTAAGGCATCTGGATTTTATCATAGAAGCAAAATAGAGGATTATAATAAAAATGTGATATGATCAGGGCCATGTTTGAGGACATCAGTAAGGAGCAGACTGAAGGCTGAATAGTAGATTATAGGAGAGAGGAGGAATTTGGGGACCAACCCTACTCTGGGGGTTAACAGGGATTCGGAGCCCCTCCTTGGACAGCAAAGCCTTAACCAGCCACAAGCCTCTGGTAGCTATGGGTTATGGAAAGCAAGAACCCCATGCCAGCCAGTATGTCCTCCTCCACTTGGCAGAAGCAGGTTGACCTTCCTGATGACTCACCCTGGAAGGGTCAGCTTCCAGCAGAATGTCATTGTTGTCAGGAAGAGAGGGTCAGACTTTCCCTTCCCTGGCCTACTTCCTGGGCACCAAGACAGCAACACAAGAAAACAAAGAATGGAGTGGATGCCTCTTCAATGGGCTGGAGAACATGTCCACCCCAACCCACACCACCACCTACCCACTTGGGACCACCATGGCACATGACAGCCAGCTAACAACACCAGCTGTCAATGAGTCAGGCAGCCTGGAAACCTCAAAGGCAGCTGAGGAGATGTAAAGGAGACAAGGGAAAGAGACAGTACTCTCAGCCTCTGTTCCCTGCCAAAAGAAGCCATAGTAGTTCCGAGGCACACATTCTGGGTGGGGGGATCCTGGGGCTGGTGAGGACAGCAGAGTTGCAAAGTGTGGTGAAGCTTCTTAAGGAAGAGAAAATTTAAGGGAGGAACAGGGGGCAAGAGATTCCCAGAAAGGCACAAGCTGGAACCCAGAACCAAGTCAGAAAACCTGTCACTCTAACATAGAAACTGGTAAGAGTTAATCCACTGTTGGTAGTAACAACTTCAGCAGGTTGGCTCCAACTCCAAAAGGTGTTGAAGTTCAGAATTTGTTCTCTACAGAAGACCAGTGTAATGTGTATGGTCTACTTGAGCTAAGCCATCCCATAAAGAGCTAAGCTCTTTGTGAGCCAGAATGTTCAGTGAATAAGAGAAGACCACAGATCTGGGGGTTGCAGGAGGGAAAAGATGGGGCTTTGAGCATATGCAGGATCCAGAATCCACACACACACAGCCATCTTTGCAGTCAACAAAGAGATTGGGAACCACTGAACCAAATGACAATGGACATAAGCTCATAGTTCCAGGCTCTGTATCTGAGAGCTGCTCCCTATGTGTGGACTTCAGCCTCCCCTGTACAGGAGCCAGCAGAATACAGACCCTCCTTCTCACCTGCAGGTTAGTGGGAAGGGAGCTACCTCTGGCTTAAGGTGATAAGTAGCCACCCTTAGCAAGCCTGGGACTTAGAGACAAACGTAAATAGCAGAGATGTTGCTGTGCCAGGGCTGAGAGCTTCAAGCAGGCAGTGAGGGGAGAGAGAAGTAAGGAAGGCTGAGGAGCAGGACATTGAGAAAAGAGATAAAGTGTGGGAGAGGAGCTGGGGATCAGGAGGAGGGGAGAGGCACCTCTCTCCCATAGCCATCACAGCATGCTGAGGGGGAAGATTCCAAGGAACTGGTACTGCAGACCCTGCCATTGGCTGGTAGCTGGGCTTAGGGCACATGTGCAAGCCAGGAGTGGTTTGTCCTATGCCTAAAATTTTCTTCTTGTCATTCTGCTCTTGGCTTAAGTGTCATATGCGCCCAGAGGACTTCCTTAGCCAGTGCTTTGTGGTAGCCTACCCTGAGATCACTATCATGAACCCTGTTTTATTTTCATGTAATACTTACCGCTACTTGGTATTTTCTCGATTAATTTTTTTTTCTTTTTGTTTATCTGGTCTTCCCAAGCAAAACGTTTGCTTTTATTGTTTGTGGCTGTTCCCCAGCACAAAGAGCAGTGTGCCTGGTACCGAGTAGGGGTTCGCATATTTCATCTATTTGTGAATGAGTAATCACTGCTAGGATTTATTGAATGCTCACTACATGCCAAACACTTTTATCCATGGATTAACACCAGGATCAGTAAACTATGGGCTTCTAGGCAAATCTAGCTCCCTGCCAGTTTTTATAAATAAATATTATTAGAACACATATCCCTTTGTGTATGTACTGTCTGCAGCTGCTTTTGTGATATGATGACAGAGTTAAGAGTTAAGTAGTTGTGACAAGGACAGCATGGCTGGCAAAGTGGAAATGTTTATTGTCTGGCCCTTTACAGAAAAGTCCTGCTGGCCCTTGCAGCAACTCATTTAATCCCCATCAGTGCCATTTGAGGTCAGTGCTAATATTTACAATGTTTTACAGATAAGTCCACTGAGGCACAGAAAGCTCATCTGGGTTTACATATCTAATGACTACAGAGGTTGGATTTGAAACCAGACAGTGTTGCTCAAGGCCCATGTTCCTAGCAAACTGTCATGTTCCATGGCTTTTCTAGGCCTGCACAAGAAGGACTGGGGGTGGGATTTTCATAGACATCAAGGGAGTAGCGTGTAAAAAGGAAAGAAAGCTGAGCATGGTGGCATATCCCTGTAATCCTAGCACTTTGGGAGGCTAAGGCAAGAGAATCACAAGTTGAAGCCCAGCCTGGGCAACTTAGTGAGACCCTGTCTCAAAACAAAAAGCCAAAAAAGCACTGGGAATGTAGCTCAGTATCATGGCCCTGGGTTCAATTCCCAGTCTCACATGAGTGTGCACACACACACAGAAAGTGGAAAACAAAGAACCGTAAGATGACTAGGAAGCAAACAGGACCCTTAGAACTCTGGGCCTTGTTTCTGGGGCTCGGTAATACTGACAGACCCCGAGCTCTCAGAGCTCTCAAGCACTGTTCCCTGCAGCAGAATCCCCACCTCTAAAAATAAGACACCTTCGCTTTTCAATCTCCACTTAGGACTTGGTGTCCCAAAACTTTTCTTAAGCCTTTGACCCCAGCTACAGCCTGTCTACATGAAAATCAGTGATCCAAGTTCTCTGACTTAGTTCTAGTAAGGCTCACATGAAATTGGGCACAGTCTTTTAAAAATTGCTTTTGTATTTTGACCAAAAAAAAATTTCCCTAGCTTCTAGGGGCTGCGCTATTTGAACATGTAGGAGAATTGCTCATTCTTCTGCATTGAAATGTGGACACAGTTCAACTCAGAGGTTAAAGAAACCAAGAATTAGTTCCTCTAGAATCAGGGGATAATTTGCAGTCTTGGAAATCACAGCCCAACACATGAGGCCTCGTAGAAGTGCTGGAGGTTTTCCCTTGCTAGTAAGAAATGCAAATAAATAAATAAAGGTGGAGGAGAATGGTGGGGCAAGCTGGAGGAGGAGCTGAGCAGAACCGAGTGGGGCAGATAACCACCAGGCAGAGAAGCGTGGTCTGACACAGTAGACCCTGGAAGGCATTCGCTGATGGCAGGAAGCAATGGAAAAACACCTGCCCCTAAGCCCTGGTCTTTGGCAGCCCCATTAAGGTTTACCGAGCTCTCTGACATTTGTTGTTGCATTTGCTCATAACAATGCCTGGAGAAAGAAGGTACTTCTGTCTCCATCAGAAAGGTTACACACTTTGCCAAAAGTCACACAGTAAGTGGTACCCAACAGACAACTGCCTTCTGTCTGCTGAGCTTCCCCCTCCTTTGAATCAACCTCATGAAGGCTCAGTGGGGAGCCTGAGGGAGGGACAGAGTGATCTGGGTGGAGACTTAAGTACAGTATTTCATTTCAGTCTATCCACCTCATTCTGTGTTGTATCCCAGGACCTAAAATCTGGCCCATGGTATGTCTTCACCACATATTTGTGCAGGGTTTGAAATGCCATGTCCCTGCTCCAGAGGCATTCCCCATCAGGCTAGGGTTGTAGAGCAGGTGTGGCCATAAACCTAAAATGAACTGGACAGCAAAGAAGGCCACGAGAGAGGTACAAATACCATAGGAGTGAGAACAAGATCATATGGGTTGGGGAGATGGAGCTCTTCCTAGAGGATGTGGCAGCTGAGCTGGCTTTGGAAAAGTTTATTTTCACAGTAGAAGATGGTGGCATGCTGCCACCAGCATGGCCAGCTTGCTACCTCCTTCCCCTCCAACCCTCTGTTCCACACTCAGGAATATCAAGCCACTCTTTTTTTTTTTTTTTTTTTTTTTTTTTTTTTTG
>NW_022900945.1:41167656-41177436 GCF_012274545.1 Fukomys damarensis
TTTTTTTTTTTTTTTTTTTTTTTTTTTTTTGAGACAGGGTCTCACTATGTAGTTCAGACTTACTTAGATCTCACTATGTAGCCCAGGCTTGTCTTGAACTCACAGTTATCCTCCTGCCTCAGCCTCCTGAGTGCTGGGATTACAGGGATGCACCACCATGCCCAGCCCAAGCCACTCTTGCTGTCCCTTTGCCCTTGCTGCTCCGTGTACCTGGGATGGTTTAGCCCTTCACCTTTCCTCTCTTATCACCTTGGCTCCGCCAGCAAATCCCCTGGAAGCTGTCCCCACAAGGGGCTCCTATAGCTACTTGGGCTTCTTCCCCCATGACACTAACTGTGGAGTGCACAATCAGCTGTTTACTTGCCCTATCCAAGCTTCTTGATAGCAAACCATCTCTTATTTTGGAAACCTCAGCAATTAACATTGGGAAAGGTTTAATTTAGTCCCCATCTATGTGGGGACTGAGAGTGTACAGTGGAGGACAGGACCACAGCAGGAGGCTGAGACCACACTGAGGAAGACCCTGGAATCAGATGAAGTGGTATGAGGCCTGGGGAACTGCCAGCAGCACTAAGCAAGGCAGTGGTGTGGCTGATAGTGCCCATGGATGGGGTTGCTCTGCCACATACAGGATACAGCAGAGCAAAAAGACCAAGAAGAAGGAAGGTTGACAGTTATCCCCTCCAACCTGATGTGCACAAAGGTCATAGGAGCCTTTGGGGGTCTTGGACATGACCCCAGATTCTGCTCATTCTTGGGTTCACTAGCAAATAAGTTCTGACCCACAGTTTTGGCATTCTGCCAGAACCCATGACCTCACTCAAGTGCGGGAGGCCTGTGACAAGCATGTGACCTAGCAGCATCCTGGGACAGACCACAGTGGGATGGATTGGAGGAGCTTGCCTTAGAAGCAGGGTCAGAGAAAAGGTCATTCCCAGCATCCGGAAATGACCTGGGTTCTTGAAATCCCTTAATTCACTCATTCGCTTATTCATTCATTATGCTTTATTGAACTCCAAGTATATCTGAGTTCTGTGGGGGATATGAGTTGTATCTACCCTCATAGTTTAGTAAGAGAAAGAATAAGAAATGTATTCCAAAAAGGGGAACACAAACACAAGAACAAAAAGACCAAAGTACCTTGGGGTCAAAGGAGGAGGAAGCACAATTGAAGAGGGATGGGAGGGCTTCCCAAGGGGGAACACTTGAGATGGGCCCTAAAGAAGAGCATGATCCCAAAGAGATGACAGGGAGGGGTGGAGAGGGCCAGCAGGTCAGGCAGAAAGAGCCTATGCCTCCTGCTCAGTGCTCACTGACATTTGTCTTATCTGTCAAATGAGTCAGTGAACATCTCATTCTGTCCCTACCTGGATCACAGCCAATACTGATCACCTGAACTTTTAGAGCCATTTAGACTCCTAAACCCTTTTCCATCTGCCAATCCTGCTTCTACTCAGAGGCAAAATATCCCTTCTCTTGATCCCACGAATGCTCTCTTTGCATCCTCCATCTTACCCTGCCAGTCCCTAGGGTGCTGCTCCTTCAATGGCTCTTGTCTCCATCTGTTTGACCTCTTCCCATGCAGGCACCTTTCCTTTAGCTGGAAAATGTGCTTAAGTCTCACACTCCCTAACACCCATCTTTTCCTGAGGAGATGCTTCAATTCTTGCGGACAAGAGGGCGTGCAGTACCTCATCATGGACCTGCAGAATCTAAATTCTGTTCCCTGTATGTAGAAAACATTTGCTAAATGGATAGACCCTCTCCACACCCTCAGCTTCATCTGTGGTCCAGGTAAAGTCCAATGTCCCATGGATGACCTACAGGCAAGTGACAAAGCTAGTGTGGCCTCTGCCACTCCCTCTGCTCTTCTTCGCCAGCTCCAATCAGTGCACAGCAATTACCCTACTCAGAGCCCACCACGCTGCTGCCATCCTTCCTGGCCTTTGTGCACAATGCCACCTCTCTCTGGGAGGAACATTCCCATCTCTGTACCAGGTACCCATTTCTCCCAAGTCGGGCCCAGGTTGTCCTTCCTGGCTCTCTACGCATCTGAGCACCTCCTGACTCTGACTCTCATGCAGCACCATTGCACTGTGTGAGTACAGTGTCCGGCCTCCTCAGCGAGAGCTCCTCTATGATTTCTCCAGGGGTTGGTTTGACTCTGGGTCGGGGATTTTAGCCTTAGTGTCTAGGGCCTTGCAATGGGTAGACACTTAATAAATATTCATTAAATGATGAGGAAAGCAATGGATCATCATGAAGACTGCTAATGATTCCAGAGATACATGTCCAACCTTCCTCTGGAGTCTTGAATCTCACCTGCAAAAAAGGGTGACGATCCTTAGTGGCAGTGTGCCCGAGGTGATGCGAGCCCACAGACTCAGCTATGAGAAGGCTTCTTTTTTAAAAGTGACTTTAAAATTTAGGCATGTGATCCCTAATTTTATTTTTTAAATTCAAGGAAGAGGGCCAGGGATATAGCTCAATGGCACTGCGCCTGCCTTGCAAGCACAAGGTCCTGAGTTTGACCCCCAGTACTGGGGTGGGGGTGGGGTGGGGTGGAGAAAATTCAAGGAAGAACTAGAGTATGATTTGCTTTGTTGTGTTCTAAAAATATATTTTCTGCTCATTATATAATAAAATAGCTTTGACATGACACTCTTCTTTCAAAAGTGAAAACGTGACTTAATGGAATAGCATTTTATGAGCTTCAAAGGAATCAAATATTTGACCTAAGTGGGCATGAAGGGAAGGTGGGGGGACTCCTGGCAAAGTTGTTCCATCTTTATAGAAAAGGCTTAGGACCAGGCAGGGCCTGGCTATCTGCATGAGTTCCAGCATTTCAGGGAAGTTGGCACTGGAGTCCAGGATCAATCAGTCAGCAAATATTTATTGAGTGATTACAGTATTGGGAGCTACAGCTGAATGGAACACAGACGTGTGTGTGCAAGCCTGGTTTGCTTTCTGTGATAAGTCCCTTCAGGTCATACCATTATGATAATTTCGGTATAGAGTTTTATCTAGCAGTCACTGGGCACCCTCTCTGCAAATAGTGCCTGGTTATAAGCCATACTGACTTTTTACCATGCTCTGAGACAGGAAGTGTGATTTCCACTTAACCTATGAAGAAAACTGAGGCTCAAAAGAAGTTCCTGCATTGCCAAAGGCCTCACTGCTAGAAAGTAGAAGAACTGGAATGTAGATGGAGAATCTTTTACTCAGGATAGACAACATCGGTGTATTAGTTAGCTTTTCCATGGCTGGGACAAAATACTAAACACCTGCAATTTAAAGGAAGAGAGATTTATTTTGTCTCACTTTTCAGAGGGTTCTGCCCATGGTTGATTGGCTCCAGGACAGAAATGGCAAAAAGTGAAAGAAAGTCAGTCCAGGACAAGAATACATCCTTCCAGGTCACACCTCCAGTGACCTACCTCCAACCAGGCCCTACCTGCTAATCCCACACTGAGCCATACACTTACCAATGGATTAATCCACTGATGGATATAGCCCTTCCAAAAGAGCCACACCTCTGAATATGTGAGACTTTGGAGGGACATTTCGGATCTAAATTCTTACAACCGGCATGTGTTTTGTGAGGTTATGGAGTATTTTCCACTAAATTTCTGACTTGATCCTATCACTAATTATGTGAAGTTCAAATTATGATGATCTTCATTTTACAGATGAAGAATCCGAGGTTGGAGGGTTCATGTGACTTTTCAAATGTTCCTGTGAATAAAAGATGTGCCCAAATTCTGCATTTTCTCTAGTACACTTTGGCAGGGACTTGGTAATCTAGTCTGGGCCTGTAAGCTGCTTCTAGCACAAGGCTGGACACTGATGTGTCATAGAAGGAATTTAATTCCAAGAACACAACTCTCACCTAAAACCCCATGCCACATGGTGACCCTGCCTAGGCTCTGACCTAATCATAATTCTGGGAGAAGAAAGGAAGAGATTGCTCCAGGTCAAATGAACTGCTGTTCTGGGGTCAGCAGAACTGCACTGAGAGCTGGCAGGAGAGGAAGAAGAGCTGAGAGCTGTGCTTAGGCTCCAGTAATCAGGAAGCCTTCTAATGAATGGATCGATTGGTGGCTGCCGATTTTGTGGGCCAATTGTGGTTAGCAAAACGGAGTGAGCTCCCAAGGAACACTGCATTCCTGTTTCCTTCAGCTACCCTGAAAGTTCCAGGACAAGCAGGGACAGCAGAGGCTCTGTCCACCCCTCTTGGCTCCAAAGAATAAACACCCACCGCACACATCCTCTGACCATCAGAACAGGGGCTGTCTCCACCATCGGATCCAGCAGGGAAGCGTTCCTGAGTGAACTTGGCATTGACCATGTCACCCCCACCTACAATGTTCCTTGGGTAGGAAATGGCGCAGTAAGTATTAGTACAGCATTCTGGGTCCTCCTTTAGTGGTGTCTGGTGTATTCACAGTGCCTTGGTGTCCAAAGTTGCTGGAAGGAACCCAGAAGAGTAAAGCAAAGAGAAGACAGACTTGGAAGAGCTCAGGTCCAGATCCAGGCAGGGTACAGACTCCTCCATTCTGTACCCTCCATAACTATAAGATATTCCTTGCCTGATCCACTGCCCTCAGGACCTCATCAGCCCTTAAGTAATGACAGTTCCATCTTATATAGCAGCTACCATATTCCGGGCAATGCTATAAGTGTTTTACACAAATAACGGTTCCCTACAGCAACATTATGAAGAAAGTGCCACTGTTATTCTCATTTTATCAATGAAGAAACTAAGGCACTGAAAAGGTAAGTACTTCAGGGTCATGGAGCTAGTGGGAGACAGAATTGGAATTTCAATCTAGGCAGTTTAGGAGCAGAGCTAGAGCTCTCACTTGCCATATTCTACTTATAAAGGATGTTGTGACTTTTCCTGCTGCCTGGGCCAAAGTGCCCAGCACCAGCCAATAGAAAGGAGATTTGAAGGCAAGCTAGAGGACCTGGAACTGGCATGACCTGGGGCTAGGGCAGCCATAGAGATGAGCAGGCTAGAACAGGAGTCCCCAAACCTCTCCTCCCCTCACCAGGGACAATTTAAGAAGGTGTCCCTTCCCCAGTCACACTTCTGTTCAGCCAGCCACACATGAGAAGCCTCATTTTAGACCTCCCAAGTGGCACTGGGGAAGCCAGCATTAAGAGTCAAGGCAAAGAACATCCTGTAATCATGTGAGGTGGAACAGAGGAGTCTTCTTTGCTTCACACTTCTGGGTTCTTTCCAGGGACTTTGGAAGCCAAGCCACTGTGGATACTGGGACATTTCTCCATCATCACACTCACTGCCTCTTGCTAAAGTGTCTCTCAGCCCTCAGTGTGTCTGTGTTTGATAGTCTCTGAGTGGAGGGGCAAATAATTCAACTGACTGTGGGTAAGCACAGTCAAGCATGCAGTGGGAACTCAGAATGGTTTATTGCATTAACAGATGAGATTTTCACTTCCTATTTCTGGGTAATTCTCTGTCTCATTTGCTCCAAAGCCACACAAGGCCAAGGATAGGAAATGGCTTGGTGTACTACTTAGATACCAAGAGACATATCATCTTTCTGATTCTTTTTTTCCAAGGAAGATTATAAACTTTCATTCTAGAAGGGTCCTCAGTTGAAGGTTTGTGACTTTAGGAGGCAGGGAAGACTCAGAAAGCCAAAATCTACTGTGGATAATTTTTTAATGCCTTAGTTAGATTAGCAGCTCTGAGTTCATGAGAACAGGCCTTGCTTGGCTCAGAAGGCAGGGTCCAGTTAGGCAAGGGCAGAAAGCAAGGGCCAGGGACAAATGGCAGGGCTGCTGAAGCAGACAGGTCTTCCAGCAGTGCCTGCCTGGATGGGGCAGGGTCTGGACACAAGGAGCCAGAGACCCTGACATGAAGCCCGCAGCTGTTTCCATGGTCACCAGAAAATGCTGGGGAGGGAAAAGGTAGGAGGTGATGGGGTAAGGGGCAGAGGAGACAGAGGAGACAGAGGACTTTCCCCAAGCAGGAAAAAGGGTGAACTCAATAAATATCAGTAGTTTTTCAAAATATCAACTACTGGCTCTTGGTAGTTTCAAGCACAAAGTCTTGACCAGGGACCTCAGGGGCAAGCACGTTTCCATTTAACTGGTGGAGAAGTCCAGTCCAAGGGTCCCACCCTCGGCTGCTTCCAGCTAACCTCACCCTGTGAAAAAGGAGAAGACACGACTAGAGCAGCATGCGCTTCTCAGAGCTGGCGGGCAGTTTGGGACATCCAGGATTTGATTCCCATTCTCCAACCGGGTTAGTCAGGGCCTTATCACACTTCAGCCCTCTCTGTAGCACCTTGCCAGGAGCACTAGGACTGGGTGCTGTGGTCTCCTCCAGGTCCCGCCGTCCCAAGTTCCAAGGCCATTGCTACCTACCTGGGTCCACTTTTAAGGAGACACAGGGCCGCTGTAATAGAAGAAAGAATGAAAGGGAGGGAGGAAAGTAGGGAAGGGAGGAAAGAAAGAGGAGGGAGAGAGAGAGCTGTGTGACATAAGTCAGTTCCCTAGGAAAGGCCTCAAGAGGAAATTGTCTGTCAAATAATTTCAACAGCCAGCAAATGAGGTTTTCCTCCCACTTCCTGCCATCCATCTCCACTCCTCTTTTCAATTTCTCCTCCTTCCCTTGGTTCATTCCTCTGGCAAGCAAGGTCCCTTCCATACTCTCTGTCTCTTCCCAGGGTCAGCTGAGAGCTGCCTCCTTGATGACACGGCATTAGGAAATTACAGATACTACAAATCTCAGATGATTCCAAATTCCTTTACGCCTCCCCCAGGACCCGGCTCCAGACATGACTCTACCAGTACTCAGCAGGGAGAACAGCAGTTAGGTGGACCAGGTCAAGCGTGCAGATGGAGTTCAGAGTCGCCTCTTTGCAGTCTCACTACTGATGCCGCCCTAAACCAGACTCTACCAATTCTTGTGTAACTGGGGGCTTGCCCTTTCCAAGTCTCTATTTGCTAATCTGCAGCAATATTGGGTGAAATGTTTTTAGTCCTGTGGCTCCATAAGTCCCTGCCCTTGGATGGGCTCAAATGGGCTTGCATGAAACCATATGTAGGTGGATACTATCCTGTGGGCTTGGCTCTGAGATCTGCCCTGGATTTGTGGGCAGAAGTAGGGGTGGGTGCTGGAAGGGTGACAGGAAAGTCAGCCCCAGCACAGGGGCGAGTAGAAGGGATGATGCTGGGACAGCCACTAAGAGTACATGATACTCTTTTTCCAGCCTCAGTTTCCCGTGCTTGCCGGTAAAGTTTTCCAGGGCCAAGTAGACTCACCAGCTCCCCTTTTAAGGCAGCAGAGATGGGACTACCACCAGGCCCACTATGGAGGTGCTTGCTCCAGGGCCTTGCATATCTCCTAGAGTCCATGTGGGCAGAGCTTCCCAGTTGCCGAGGTCTGCTCTTCTGAAGAACTCTTTCATAACTAACCACTGATCCTGTGCTGCCCTTGGTGCCACAGCCTCTCCTAGGCACCAAACTTGACCTCACAGCCCAATCACTCCTGGGGGAGATCTTATCATTGCCATCGGACACATGAGGAAAAAGAAGCTCAAAGGGATTGAGGGGTTTTATATAAGTCACACGGCAAATGAGTGGCAGAGCTGGGAGTAAATTTTGGCATTGGGACTCCTAAGTTCACCACACTACTATTGTGTCATTGCTGGAGACTCATGTGAGTAAACAGATAATAATAACACTAATCCTGGAGGGGCTAGGGATTTAGCTCAGTGGTTCCGCCACCTGCTTTGCAAGTGTACGATCCCGAGTTCAATCCCCGGTACCCCTTTCCCGCCCAAAAACCCACTAATCCTGTGCTAAGTACTTCACTGGAATTATCTCATTCAAGTCTCATAACACTTTGGTGAGAAAGAGAAATCAATGTCTCCATTTTGTAGACACTGAGGCTGAGATTTTCCAAAGTCACAAATAGCTGGTCAGTGGTTGCAGTCAGGTTCAAACCCGGGTATGTGAAAGATTTCAGTAGAGGGAGAAGGAGTGCTCCACAATGGGCACTGAAGTGGAGGACGGCTACTCTCTCCCAGAAGCAGAGCTAGGTTTTACTGAGTAAGCCTCAGTAAACCCAAGAGACAGGACTGGGTTGGTGACAGAGGGAACAAATGTAATTGGCCTCTCCTTCATCAAGTATGCAGGCTTCTCTTTCTCACAGGACTTCCTCAAACCTCTTATCAGTCTTAACAACTATTGTGCCAACATATTAACTTAAGTCATTGTATGGGGTTCCCTTGAAAGAACAGGCCAGAAGTAAGCCCTTGCCTTCCTTCCTCTGGTTGAGTAAACTTTTGTCTGGACTTTCCTCCCTGAAGGCTCTGAGCACCATGACTGACCTATGCACTTTAGCTTCTAACCATTCATGAGCCCAGGAAAATAAAGTCCATGTCAGCATGATTGTTCTACATCTCAGGAGCGCAATGCAGTGCCTGGCCTGTAGCAGGCACTTCATGCACATTTGTCAGATAAATGAATGATTTGCTCATTCAATTCCACCACCATTAACCGTGTACCTATTATGTACTGGCACGGTTGATTCAGAGGTAAATGGAAATAGTAAGTCTCTGTCCAGAATATCTATCAGTATCACCTTAAAAAATAATGTGGAGAATGAACAGATGACAACTCAGGGCAACCATGGAGGGATGAGCCAAGTTCAGCTGGAAATACTGGAAAAAAAGAACCACTTGGTTTGCCTGTAGAGTTACAGAAGGCTTTGCTGGAAGAAGAGGAGAGGTGATTCCAACCTTAAAGGATGTAGAATTTGTGTTAAGGACTCAGGAAAGGAGCCTTTCAAGCAGGAGGACCAGTCTGAGCAAAGGCATGAAGACGTAAAAGTATTGCTTGGGGCTGGAGTAAAGCATGTGTAGGGCAAATGACCAGCGATAACAATTGAAGACCCAGCAACACATGCATTCCCCAGGGTGTCTCACAGAGGAATTGAAACACATTTAATCATAATGACGAGAAGCAAGAAAAGGCTCCTGATGTTAACATTATAATTAATAGGCTTGTCCTAATAGATTGACTTAGATTCATTCTCAAGCAGAAACAAAATGGGGTGAATCATCTCAGTAAATGTATTTCCAAAAGCATCAAGGGAAATCTAGGGCCCAGGTGCACAGCTTTTCCCATCTGGTCTGGTAGCCAGGAGGGAACAGGGGTACCAGACAGCATTTCACCACCTGAGGGTCAAGCGCTGAAAGTGTCTCCTGGCACAGGGAGCAGAACTTTCCAGCTGCTTTTCACAGGACACAGCTCTGGCCAGGTTGCTGGGCCTTTTCCTCAGAAGAGGGGACAAGGGTCTTGGCTGGCTCCTTGGGGTTGCATAAAGAGGCAAGCGGCTGCCTGCACACAGGCTGTCTCAGGTTCACAGCGACTTCAGTCTCAGAGTGGAAAGCCTCAGTCTTTTGCTAGTTTGCCTACCCTTTCCAGTTCCGATCCCAGATCTCAGCCTATTTCCTGCTCTGGTTTGGGGATTTTTCAGGCATAAAGGGAAAGCATCTAGGGACAAATTTTAGACAGAGGGTAATCGCGCCGGATCAGCGGCCAGGAAAGCTCGGAAGCAAAGGCAGTGTCCAGAAAGGGCGCGGGGAAGGGCAGGGTGGAGAGGGCGGTGAAGCCCGGTTACTTTGCCCAAGGCTGCAGACTGGAGCCCAGAAAACAGCGCAACTGGGAAGAGAAGCCAGCGGGGACAACCAGCTGGCGCGCTGGGGGAGGGGAGGCACTGGGGAGGAGGCTCCGCGAGCC
>NW_022900945.1:41178209-41241361 GCF_012274545.1 Fukomys damarensis
GCCGAGGTGGGCGGGGGCGCGGCGGCGGGCTTCCAGACGCTGCCCCTCGGAGTCGACCTCCCCACCGCTCGGCTGCCCCTGCGTTCCCGCTGCGGTCTCAGACTCGGCTCCCTAACTGCCTTTGAGCATCGGCTCCCCGCGCAAGGACCGGCAGAATCGCCGCCTTGCAGCTGCTCCGGGGGATGTGGCGCTTCCCTGGGGAAGGAAAGGCAGCTCACCCCATTGCACGGACGGGAACACTGAGCAGCCCACAGGCAGAAGAGAGGGTTTTGCAGACGCGGGTGGAGGCCTGGTGTCAGGCAGGATGCCCTGTCTGTTTCCAGGCAAAGTATCTGAGCGCCGAGTGTGGCGCCGCCTTTCCCATGGACAGCTTTCTTGGACCAAGCACGTGCTTCAAGGCCCTGGTGGGTGGGGAGTGGGCGCTTCTGGTTGGGAAAAGTTCAGGGGTCATCCAGCTTTAGAATGCCAGGGCCTGTGCTGAGCAACTTGTTGTCAGAGCAAAGGAGATAGGCAAGCCACTACTTGTTCCAGGACAGAAGCAGGAGCTGTTGGGGACTTGGGTGGCAGTTTTAGGGAAACCTGGTCCCAGAGCTTCCTAGGGCTAGCTCCGAATCTCTTTTTTGTGCAAAGCCTTGTTCAATGAGTTGTGAGATCTGGGCTTCACATACAAAAGTGGAAGGAGGGTTTGGGGTTGCAGAGTTGTGGAAAGGGGCTGCTCAGAGCCATAGAGGGGACACCCTGCCCTGACAATGGCAGTAGCCACTTCCACTCCTAGAAAATCCAAGGTGACACTACAAATAAACAGTGGTCGCATAATGTGTTTACTTTTGAGGATCCCTGGAGAATTGAAAGAGAAACCCCAAAGTGGATCCATGGGGGAGGATGTGCCCAACCGAGAGGCGGGAGGTAGGGTGAGAGGGTAGGCTGTTAGGCAAGGAGAAGGGACTAGAGATGAGAGGAGGAGCACAGAACATGCAGGAGGAAAGAAAGGAGGCCAGATTCAGATGGGGCAGCTAAGAGCCAGTGACCCAAGGTCTCTCCAGAGACCTCATTGAAAGGAAAGATGGACGGTGATGCTGGTAGGTCAGGATGGACGGCTGTGCTGAGATGGCCCACAGCTCTCTGAGCCTGCTGCAGAGATTCCTTCCTAGGGCTGCTCCCACAAGCAAAAGCTGAGGTTGTTGGGTGGGAGGAAGAAGGAAACCAGGAAGAGCCTGACCAGCCAGATAAACGCTAGAGCCTTAACCCTTGGGTGCCTATCTGGGTCCTCCTCTTGCAGTAGCTCTGAGGCCCTGGGTCTGGGGCGGCTCCCTTTGGCCATCTTCAAAATCAGCTTCCTGTATGGTGGCCACACTCTCCCACTAATGATGCCTGAACTGCAGCCCAAAGCCAGGCACCCACTGCATTAAGCACGGCCCTCACCTTGCTGTCAAACACCTGTATCTTAAAATGCACAGAGTGGGGTTGTCCCCCTAGGCATCCTCTCCCCCAGAAGCTCTTTCCTCCATAACTTTCACACCTGGGATACAAAGCCTGGTGCACCTACCTGTAATTGGTCCTGAGCTTGAGGTGTCTCAAGGCCTGAGCAACCATTCCCACCCAGGGCTCCCTCCCCAGGGGCAGAGCCCAAAGTACCCTGCAGTCTATGACTATCCTCCCCATCTCAGGTCAAGCCAAGCCCTCACAGGCCTTGGAACCTTCTGTCCAGGTGCCCCCTTCTGTGCAGGTGGGCACTTGTAGTTGGGAAAAGTTCAGGGGCCATCTAGCTCTAGAATGTTAAGACCTTGCTCTCCTGTCATCATCTTCTCTCTCACCTTTCAGGCCGCATCGAGGTCCTTTATCCCTGTATCCTCTATGGTAGCTCAGCCAGAGCTGTCTTTGTAAGAACTGGCAGCACTTTGGCTTTTAGATATAAATCAGCACATTGTTGGGAGCTGCTTCATGGCCCCTTGTTTTTCAATGTACTACTTATTTGTAGTAATTGTCCCATCATCTGGATTATTGGGACAAAGCCCAGAGCCCAGGAAAGTGCCAGCCCTCACCCCACCCTGCCAGCATTTCCCTGAATCTGGGGGCATCAGCTGCCAGGAGGCTTGGGAGTTCCCAGGGGGTAACTTCTACCTGGTGGGGAAAATCTCAAGGGTCTCTCTGCCTCCAGGTGGAGAAAGGGCATCCTAAGACCAAGGATAGGGGAGACCTTGGGGATGAAGAGTAAGGGAGGAGCAGAGAAAGGCACAAACAGTGTCAGGAGCCAGTGCTATCTGGGCCTGGGCAGTTACTAAGTCAGGTGGGTGCTGAAAGAAGAGAGACTTCTCTGCCACAATAAAAGCTGGCTGGCTGGATGCACAGTCTGATGGGACTGATAGGTAGGTGCCAGCCAAGGGTGGTGCAGAGCTGGCACTATTGCCTCTGATTAATCAGTTGGGCTTCTTTTTGAAAGATAACCTCAGGGTTCTGGAAGGCCTCTGGCATAGGATGAGTTCCAAAGAAATTGAGCTTGGTCCCCTGGCTCTTCAGTGGTGGAGTCAGACCTGAGGAGAACCAAGTATAAGGAAGGGCTAAGACCGAGGGAAATGTCTCTGGCTTATAGTCAGGCAGCTGCTACCTGAATTTAAGGGCAGCTCACCACATGCTTGACCCAGTGTTAAATTAACATTGCAAGGATAGAATAATGGGTAGAAACAGATCCTGCCCTTGAGGGGTTTACTGTGCCATTAGAATTTAGACTAGTAGACACACCAGCTATGTCATCATTAGAAATGTGATGTGTAGCTAGGATTCATCTGGGAAGGCCCCTCAGACAAGACGGCGTTTGGATTGTTAAAAGGGGGAAGCGAGATTGTGGTGTGGCTGATAGTAAATCTGGGAAACCTGATTTTGAGGATGCTACATCCTAGGGTGTGAATCAGAGGCCATAGTGTTATCGGTGTGAGACCTTTGATTTCTGTCCTCGCCAGGGGGAAGGTGAAAGCTGGAGAGAAATGACATGTTCTCTGTCACAGGCATGGCTGTGCCGCTGGCTGCTGCTGGTCTTTCTCCTGGTGAGCAGGAGTCTTGCCGAGGAGATGTCGGAGCACTGTAGCCACATGATTGGGGATGGACACCTGCAGGTCCTGCAGCACCTAGTGAGTATGTGGCCATGCCTTCTCCTTCTGGGGAAACTGAGGCAGGAGCCAAGGAACAGAGTCAAAGAGAGACTGCAGGAAATAGGTCTGTCTAGGCCATCCCTCCTCTGCTGATCCTCTTACTGACCTCTCCTAAGGTCAAGACCTTAGGTCTCCAAGCCCTGAAACCCTCCCTAGCTACCCTGAAGGCTGAGCACGGTGGCATGCTTCCTGGGCTAGTAATTGACAGGAACAAGCACTGTGCTCCTAAAAGGACTCTAAAAGGGCTCGTAAGGCCAGCTTTGGCTCAGGAAATGAATGCCTCCTTCAGAAGACAGCCCTGTTTGCCTGTTGGTCCAGATGTTATATCTAGCTCCCAGATTCCCAGATGTGCTGCCAGCCTGGCACCAGGGTCCAGCCCAAATTTGAAGAGGAGGCTCCTGCCTAACTCCCAGCCCTCCACCCTTGCTTCCCTGGCTCTTGCCTCTGAGACTGGAATGACCTGCTCATCTGGGCCGTGAAGCAGCCTGAATCTTCATCTAATGGGACCAACAGAATCATCAGCAGTTCCAAACATGGTCCAGCCAGACAGTGTCAGGGTATTGTCATGGCTTCTGACTTGCCCAGGAGGGAATTTATCATCCCTTTGGCCAGCCAGGCAGGGTGGGGCACCACTGGCTAAGGCCAGCTCAGGGCTCCAAACTTGGGGCCTGTAGGCTGGGCCTTCCATTTCTCTTACTCCTCCTGGATAAGACCACAGCGTTCTTTAAGGCTTAGAACATAAACCCCTGCTCTGGGGATCTAATGGGAGTCTTCAGGGCATCTCCCCCTGGCCCCTATACATGTTGAATTCCCAGAACTTGGCAGCCTTTGCCTGAATTTCTCCCATAACAGGGTCCTCACCACCTCAAGAAAAGATTGTATTCTAAACTCTACCATATATTTCTCATATAGTCTTCCTTATAACAAACTGGCATCCACAATTTCATGGAGTGAGAAGTAGAAGGAAAAGACTTTTTGCTCTTCTACAGCCTTCTTCTAGGCATATGGAAGACACAGCCCTTCCCCAACCTTGATTCTGTATTTTCAGGTGTGGCAAGGGAAGGGAGGAGGCAGATTAAATTCAAACCTTGGTTCACCCGGAAACTGGTGTGTGGGCCATGAATGAGCCCATTCTCAGTCTAATTGCACCAGCAGAATGGTTATTAATTCTAAGACCAGCTCGGCTAAGCTGCAGATACCCTGTAAGCACTGGCTTGCTCTCTCTTACAGATTGACAGTCAGATGGAGACCTCCTGCCATATTGCTTTTGAGTTTGCGGATGAGGAACAGTTGGTGAGTGGAGCTATTTGCACAGTCCATATGTCAACCTGTGTGCTTCTCCGAGGGATGCAGGCACGTGGGCATAAAAGGCAGCAGAAATCCTAGGGCTGGACAGGATGAGGGTGTGAGGATCCCTGGGTGCTAAGTGTGGGGTGCCAGCAGGCAGGGCTGAAGAGTCAGAGCTCAAGTTCTCTGCTCTTCTCTTCTGGCCGATGCGTAAAGGAGCTTGCCGTGTGCCCAGCACCTTTCCAAGTTAGACCTAACAGTAGCACTAGATGGTCCATGTTCATTGTTTATTATCCACAGAGAGGTTGAGGGAGTATAGCTGGTAAGTGATTGAAACCTGATTAGAACTCAGGCACCTTACATCTAGGGCCTAAGGAAAACAGATACCCTTTTGCCAGATTATGTGCTTTGGAAAACCATGTCACCTCCATTCTCCAGACAGCCAGCAGCAAGAGAAGTGGTCCATCCCACCTTCCTAACCCACACCCAGCCAGCCACCAGACATGGCTGGTTCTGTCTCCCAACCTCTCTAGGATCTGCCCAGCCTCCCCAAAGCAGTCACTGGGACAATTTCAGGAGCCTTTCCCATCTCTCTGAGTCCATACACCCTCCACCCGCTGTCCTCCACTAGAGGAAGCTTTGTGAAACCCCAACCTGCTTCCTTCATTTCCCTGCCCTAAACTCCTCTGGGCCCCATCTCTCCAGAAGAAAGCCCAGACCATGTAGTTGGGTGTCTCCATATATAGCCCCATTCCCATACCCCTGCCCATCCCTCTTCCCTGCTCCTTCCAGCCTCTCAGCCTTTGCTGATGCCTGTCTCCCCTTGGCAAATACCACAGTCCACCCCCCTATGCCATGCATCTGCATATTTGTGCCTCAGGCAGAACAGCCATCCTATCCAGAAATGGCTTCCACCTGAGTTCCCACATACCAAGCCAGCATACAACTCCATTAAAAGTGAAGACCAGGTCATGGTCCAAAGAACAGCCTCAGTATTTCTTTATTCACTCCCTCATGCACTCAGGGCATTACTAGAAATCTGCTGGACCAGGTGCAAGAAACAGAGATAGAATAGAGTTTGTATCTATAAAGCAACTACCATCTTTTCAGGGAGACAAGACACTGAGGATATTCTTTGGATGGTGGGATAGTCTTCAGTACCCCTATTTTCTGGAGGATTTTACAGTGCCATAGGGCAAAGGACTTCTGTGAAAGCAAGCTGAGAGGAAGAGAGAGAATGTGGGTAGGGGTCTGAAACCCACCCTCTGTACGTGCATCCATCCTGATTAAAGCCTTGTATTCCAAAAATCCAAAGATTCTCTAATCATAATCTGTTTCCTTTGCTTTAGTTCAGTCCCCAGAGTGCTAGGTTCTAAGAGAGAATGAAAGACAACTTGAGGGCAGCATTCTCCTTATAATGTGATGCCTACCTTCCCCAGGGATGAGAGGAGAGCAGGCTGCAGTCCTTCATGTACCTGGAATGGCAGGCATCTAGCCCAAGATTTGGCTCTCAGGCCCCATCTTTCAGGCCATAAACTCTTGATACCTGCTTTTTAGAAAGATCCCGTGTGCTACCTTAAGAAGGCATTTCTCCTGGTGAAAAACATAATGGAGGACACCATGCGCTTCAGAGATGAAACTCCCAACGCCAAGGCCATCAGCCAGCTCCAGAGACTCTCTGTGAGACTGAAGAGCTGCTTCACCAAGGATTATGAGAAGCAGGATAAGGTAAGCGGGCCTGGACCTGGAGCATTGAGGGGGGTGATAGGTTGCCACTCTAGGGTCAGTACTAACCCTGCACCCCTGCTCAGGGTACATTCACTCACCTTCCCTCATCACTCACTCACTCAATCCATTCATTGATTTACTCTGCAAACCTTTATTTAGGACTTGCTAGACAGAAGGCACAGTGTTGGGCTGTGATGGTATCCTCAGAACAAGAAATTCATGGACCCCACCCTTGCGGAACTTAAGGTCAAGTGAGGGTGGGCAGCTGTTAAATGATGGCATACTACAAACCAGCAGAACGGTTTGTGCATTTGGCAAATCATTATTGAGTGTCCATTGTGTACAGGTGCTGTCCTAGACATCAGGAAACAGCTGTGATCAAAACACAAAAATCCCCACAGTCGTGGAGATTACATTTGGGGATGGGTGTGACAGTTAATAAAATATACAATTAAAATATGTGGATGGAGAATAATGATAACTGCATTAGAGAGAATAAACCAGAGGACAGGAGACATGCAAGTTGTGAGAGAGTGGGCCACAAGCTTGGAGAGAGCAACAGGGAACTCTAGGTGAGAATGCAGATAGACAAAGAAGACTTCCAAGTGAGAAATAGTGACTGTAATTCCAAAGGTAAGTAAGAGAAAGCAATAAGGCTGAAAGAACATTCCAGAACAAGGAATGCCATGCACAAGCAATGCTATGTAATGCTACGCTCGGCAGGAAGGTACATGTTCAGGTGCCAAAGGTGGTTAATACAGCCAAGGCATGGGAAGTAAAGCGAGGGAGGAAAGAAGGCAGGAACCAGACCACGTGGGCTATCAAAAAGATGGGATTTTGTCATCATTGAAAGGGAAGCCATTATGGACAGGCAAGCAACCTAATCTCAAATCTCACTTACGTCGTAAGACCGTTCTGGCTGTCTTAGAGAGAATGGAAATGTGAACGGAGGCTGGGAGACCAGAAGGAGGCTCAAGTCCAGGCCAGAGATGGCGGCAGTTTGGATCAGGGTGATTCAGGGAAGGCAAAAGTGAGCAGATGTGTTCCATGGGTTGGGACAGACCCAACTTGGTTTATGCAGAGGAGGTGAGGGGCTAAGCACCTGGATATTTCAGTGATGCTAAAATGGCAGAGCAGGTCTGAGGGGAGAACTGGGTTCAGTATTGGACACATCAGGCCTGAAAATCATGTGAAATGGCCAAGTGGAAACACTGAGCAGACAGCTGGAGGCATGAGTCCTGAATATGGCCAGCAACACACATGAGAGGCACAGCATGAAGGCTATCTGTGAAGCCACAGAGCTGTATAGTGTTGCTCCTTATGAGGGGAGAAACAGGCCCAGGAACCCCAGCATTTAAGGTCAAGCAGAAGAGAGTTGCCTGGCAAGGAATGGCTTGCAAAGGAGAACCAGGAGAAGGCTGTGTCTCTGGGTGTCAAGATGAAGGAGCAGCCAGCTTTTCAAATGGTATGGAGAAGTCAAGCAAGATAAGGGCTGAAAAGCATCTGGTGGATTTGGCAATATGACGGTTGCTGTTATAGGCAGACCAGGGTAAACAGAAAGAGAAAAAAGTGGAGACAACACTGTCTTGGCTCTAAAAGATAGCAGAAGAGATGTGGCTGGAGGGAGAGTGTGGTTGCGGGGAAAAATATTCTTCAATAAGAGATATTAAATTTGTGGTTTTCCAACATTAAGGTATCTGAGAATCACGTGGTGCTGGTTTAAAATGTAGAGCCCCAGCACCGACCTCTAGAGACTCCACTGGGTTAAGAACCTGTGCCACCCCTGATTAAAATAGAAGGGTCTTGGGATCGTTTGCGAAGGCACCATTCATCCGCGGAACAGCCCGTGAATGTCAAGGGTGGGCCCAGCAGTGAGGGAGCCATTCAGAGTGGAAGAGCTGGCCCAGTGCGGGTCTGCTGGGAAGACTGCAGGTCGAGGTTCAGTGCTTCCAGGCAGGGAGGGCACATTCTCTGCTGAGACAGGTTGGGTGTCAGGGCTTCCGGCGGAAAATCCTTATTTCCCTTGCAAAGCATGAGGTAAAGTGTGAGGGAGACTGGTTTGTAGAGAGAAAGGCAAGCAAGCAAGTACCAGCAAGCTTGACTTCTCTTCAGCAGCCTGGGGAGAAGCTTGATCGAGTGCTGTTCTGACTTCACAGATGAGGGAAAGAGCCCAAACTGAGCAGTGTGTTTGCTTGTTGTTGCCTAGCTAGTGAGTGATGCAGCTAGGCCAAGTCATCTCATTCATGCATTTATCTAGTAAAACCTTATTACAAACCTACTATGTGCAGTCCACAGGGATGCAACACAGTCCTTGAGGACTTTACAGCCTAGGAAAACCCATAGTTCTTCCCTGTGTAGCTCAGTTTAAGGACAAACTTGGTGCTTGGGAGCCATTGGTGAGTAGGCCATAGATGAAGTTGTGGGCATGAGTGCCTTGGCGTGATGTGAAAGTAGAGGTAAGGCCAGGGCTGGGGCTGAGGAATTCCAACATTAGAAATTAGGAGCCTGCAAAGGACAGTGAAGCAGCACCTGGCGAGGTGGAAGGAACCCCAAGAGTGTGAAGTTTCTCAGCTCCAGTGCATATGGGAGCCTGGCCCCAGGAGCAGAAGAGAAAAGAGCCACCTGACAGACAGGCCTGGGACATCTTCAGTGCATCCTCCAAGTTGCACTATTGTCAGCAAAGGACCCATCCCCTGTGGCTGCCACATTCCATTCTCCACACCGTAACAAGATGATTTTTCTAAAATTCAAGTCTCATCATTTCACCACCCACCTTCCCCAAAATGTTTTGGAGTTTCCCTTTGTTCTGTAGATACAATTAAAAGTTTTTGACGTGGCCAACAAGGCCCTGTAGGACCAGATTCTGGCTGCGCTCCTTCCAGCTGTCTCTTGCCCTGCTGGACTCAGTGTCCAACTCAGCCAGGAATCATATCTTTCCTGTTCACTGCTCCATACCCGGATAACTAACTAGATGTCTGGCACATAAATATCTGTAGATAGATCTCACAACCTCAGAACTGGTTCTGCTGCAAACCAGAGGCGAGGGAGGGGAGAGGAGACAAGGGGGAAAAGAAGATTGATGTGAGAAAGGCCAAGGGTATTTAACAAACAAGATAGTGACAAGAAGCCAGTGGTCATGATCACCAAAGGGGGCCCTGCTCTCCTTCCAGGCCTGTGTCCGAACTTTCTATGAGACTCCCCTCCAGCTAATGGAAAAGATCAAGAATGTCTTCAATGAAACGAAGAATCTCCTTGAAGAAGACTGGAAAATTTTCACCAAAAATTGCAGTGACAGTTTTGCTAAGTGCTCCAGCCCAGGTAAGCACTGAAGGGGACAGTAAGTGGAAGGTGACGTATGGGGCTGAGACCTGGTTGCTACATGTGTTTCTGTGTGTGTAGAAGTGCTTGTTTCATGTACATGTGTGGCTTCATGTACCTCGGAGTCTTTTCTGATGTGTATGCATGCACACCTATGTATATCTGCATGTGGAAGCTGGTGGCTATGGGGTTATGGAGTGGAAAGGAGCCCCTCTTTGGGAAAGCGATGCAGGCATGGAGAAATTCCTCCACCCCCAGCTCTGCAGACTGGCTAACCTTATAGGGCTTCCATGGAGTGAGCAGACACTATCTGGGATTCAGGGCCCTTGCTCTGAGAGCCTTGCTGTGAATCACCAGGATACCCTGGCTTCGGAAGTCCTCAAGATGCCTTGGGTGTCCCCTCAAGGGACAAGGCTGGATTTGAAGTCTGAACATCATTCAAACTCTCCTGTTGTTGGCTCAGCTTCATATTTTGTACCCTGTGTGTCTTCGTCTCAGCGTCCTATGCCACGTGCCCTACTGCAAAGGGGCTGAGGCCCTGCAACTGGCCAGTGGCCAAGTCCAGTCTCATTGTTTCAATCCCAAAACCTCAAGCTTTGGTCATGTTCCCTGCCAGCCTGCTCCTGTTGGTGGCTGTGGCTGTGTGGCTCCTTTCTGCATGAAACCGGCATTTTTTGGTGCTTCTATGTCTGTGTTAGTCTGGGAAGCCATGGCTCAATCTCTTGGCTGCTGTTCACCTCTGGCTTGGCCTCTAGCCAGCTGGAACCCCAGTACAAGTTGTCCTCTGATCTTCCTCACCCTGAACCCCAGTCTGTACATGTGCCCTGTTCTTTGCCTTCTGCCCATTATACCCTGCCCACTGCACCTTCTCTGCCTGAGTCCTGTGTCATGAGAATTTGCTGCAGTCTGTCCCCTCCTCTTCAGCCCCAGGGCTGACTTAGGAGATGAGAAACTGCCAGACCCCTATCCCCGTCTTGGCCCCTCAGGGGGAGCTGTGCTGGAGGCTGGTGACTCTATCTCCTCCTTTTCTTTCTCTCTCCCCCTCTCTGTGGTTCTTTCAGATGTGGTGACCAAGCCTGAGTGCAACTGCCTGTACCCCAAAGCAACCCCTAGCAGTGACCTGGCTTCTGTCTCCCCTCACCAGCCCCTCGCCCCCTCCAAGGTTCCTAAGGCTGGCTTGACCTGGGCTGATTCTGAAGGGCCAGAGGGCGGGTCCCTCTTGCCCAGCGAGCAGCCCCTTCAAACAGTGGACCCAGGCAATGCAAAGCATCGACCACCCAGGAGCACCTGCCAGAGCCTCGAGTCACCAGAGACCCCAAGCCTCAAGGACAGTCCCACTGGAGGTTCACAACAGCCTCACCCCTCTACCGGGGCCCCTGGCTTTGGGGTGAAGCACATTCTTGACTCTGGATTGGACACCAACTGGGCCTTAGAAGAGGCCTCTGGAGAGGCCAGTGAGGGTCCTGTACCTCACAGGGCAGAGTTTTCCCCCTCCAGGCCAGAAGGGGGCAGCATCCAGACAGAATGGGCCATACCCAGCAACCTCCTCTCAGCATCTTCTCCACTCCCAACAACAGAGGATCAGCAGCCACCCTTGCCTAAGGTAGACCCTGTGAGATCCACTGGCCAAGCCAACCATGACACTCCTAAAGAGACAGACCGTTCAACTATCCTGCCCACAGAGGGCAAGGAGACAGGCTCTACCCAGACCTCGTCACTCCAGCCCCTTTCTGCTCAGCCGCAGGTTCCTGGAAGCCACGCCTGGGGAATTGTGCTGCCCCTTGGGGAGCTGGAGGGCAAGAAGATCACAAGGAACCGAAGGAGCCCTGCAGAGCTGGAAGGAGGACGAGCAAGTGAGGGGGCAGCCAGGCCCCCAGCCCCTTTTAACTCCGTTCCTTTGACTGACACAGGCCATGAGAGGCAGCCTGAGAAAACCTTCAACCCCCAGCTCCCTGGGTTCGTCTTCCACGTACTGGTGCCCAGCATCATCCTGGTCTTGCTGGCCGTTGGCGGCCTCCTGTTCTACAGGCGGAGGTGTAGGGTAAGGAGATCCCAGTGAAGACAGGAGGGCACTCACAGGGGTGGAGCTCAGGCTGGGTGTGAGTGCAGGATGGAGGATAACCTGAGTTCCACCTGGGCTCTTCAGATGCTGAGAGGTTGGGTCTGACCTAGCACAGAGGATGGGAAGTAGAAATGAAAATCTGCTTCAAGAATCAGGAAGGTTCCAGGAAGGAAGTAAATGGGTTGGGACAACACAAAAGGAAGTGGGAGACAAGATTCTTGGACTAACAACAGGATGACAACCAGGCAGGAGGAGGAAGGAGGAAAGCAGTGCTGTACATGGGATCTCTGCAGAGCTTTGGCATGAAGGCCCATAGGATGTGGGAGGGCAGTAGGGGTGTCCTCAGCAAAGAGGCCTTAGGAATTTTCTCCTGCCCTCTGCATGACCCTGACTTTTGGGTAACTGTGAGAGGGGAGTCTAGTAACTTACTCATTAATGCCTGGGAATGGGACCACCATCTCCCTACCCTCCCCCAATTTCTCAATGAGCCTGCTCTTTTCTGTCCTCAGAGCCATCAAGAGTCTCAGACAGCAGATTCCCTCGTAAGGCACCCAGAGGGCAGGTGAGAGGTTGGGTTGGGCTCTGGGAGGCAATGGAGGTCTGGATCAGGATTGTTTTTACCTTCTAGACTAGGGTGAGGGGAGGAGCTACTGAGCAGAATGGAGGTGGAGAAGGGGAAGGGCCTCTTTTCTTTCCTAGATATGTGGGTTTTTTTTTTTTCTTGATTTCTTCCTAGAGTTGGGCAGTTCTGGGTCTTCTAAATCTGAGAGGGCTGGAGTACATTCTGTCTGAGATTGAGGTGAGCCTAGGGGGACCCCTCACTCCTCTGTTCCTGCTGAAGCTTATGCTAGCCCTGTGCTCTGCCTACAGCTCCCTGACCCAGGATGCAGACAGACAGGTGGAACTGCCAGTGTAGAGGAAATCCGAAGGTAAAATTCTGATTTTGATCTCTCTCCACCTCTCATCTCTTGCTGAAACAACCAACCCCCAAGGCCCAGACACTTGACTCCCTCCTCTCCATCCTGTTTCCTTTTCCATCCAACCATGAATATATCAAGTCCAGCCAACTCTCTCCTTTTCAGGGCCTCAGGTCTTCCCTCACCACTCCATTCTCTCTGCCCATCTGAAGCCAGACAATGCTACCTCTTCAGTGGGTTTCTAGTCTTGGTGTCACTTTCGATTCCCAAAGCAGCCAACATTCTCATCCTTCAATGTGGTTTTTGTAAGATCTTTACCCTCTTAGGTAATTCTCAATAGCTCTGTATGGCCAGCCACTTCCAACCCACTATTGGCTTGCAAGCCCTCTAGCAGCCACCTTCAGCATGCACCTCATGCCAGACAGTTTCATATTGGCAGTCCCACTCAGCCAAGGTCATTTCTATCTTCCTGCCTTTGGAATCATGCTGTCATAGAATCTGAGTTGTGGGAGGGCTTTCAGAGGTCCTTTGGCCTTTTGACCACCCTAACAGGGCCAACAGGCCTGGCATCCCCAACATGGAATCAGCCAGCTTCTTGATACCTTGTCCAGTCCCTGGCAAGCTCTTTGCCTGGACTCAACCTGTGCCTTCTTCAGTTAACACAGAGAAAGGCCTTCCTGTGTGGGGCTAAGCTACCTTTCCTGCCTTTTTCTTACTGCTCCTACTTCCTCTTCTCATGAAGCACTCAGACATCTAAAGTCAGCCATCTATGTCCCCTTTAAGAATTCTCTATGCTAAGCATGTCCCTCAAATATTCCTTATATGATATGGTTTCAGACCCCTCACCATCCTGGACATACTCATTTGTCAATATCCCTCTGAAAATGTTCTACCCAGCCCCGGACACAGTACTCCAGATGTTATCTGACCGGCTCAGAGTACAATGGGACTGTTTGCTTCCTTGATCTGGACAGAACTCTTCTCATGCAGATTCAGATTGCATTAGTTTTTAATAACTGCATCATATCGTTGTCATATATTGAGCTTGCAGTCTATTAAAAACCCTAATTCGATTTCCCATGAACCTCTACCCAGCTGACCTTCTCCATCCAGTACTTAACTTTAAACTAAAGTACAGGGGCCTATATTTACCCTTGTTCAAACCACTTTGTTGGTTTCTGCCCATTCCCCAGGCTACTGAAAGTATTTTTGCTCCTAATTCTGTCATCATTGTAGCCTTTCAGTCGTGTCCCCTGCATGTTGATGAGTGCCTTCTGCTGGCCTTGCCCATGTTATTGATTAAGATGTGATCTGTGCTATTCTTCCCCCACTCCAGCCCACCAGGAACCCTTTTAACTGCTCCCCCAAAGCTCTGGTTGCTCCTTTAATTCATGCTCCTCTGCTGTTTTGTATCTTGTTAATACTATATTGGTTTGCACATATTTGGTTGCTGTCTTTATACATTTTAAAATCTGATTTTATGTGTATATGTACATTCTGCACTGCTAAGAAGATTGTAAGCCACTTGAGGCAGGGGCTGTCTTCCACTTTTTTTGCACTTCTTTTTCCATTCCAGGTTCTAGTACAGAGAGTTTTTGTCCATACTTGTCTAAAATTCAATAAATGTTGACTGGCAGACTTTAGGGCTGGCCAGCTTTCTTTAACTGACCAGCCTTCTGGCTGACTAATTAACCAGATAATTGACTCTGACTGAAGAGCTGGTTGGGTGACTAACAAACTGATTAGCTGGTAACTGCCTTGTTGTCTAGCTGTTGACTGGTAAGTCCAGTGGCTAACTGAATAGCTGGCAGATTGCCTAGCTGATTTGTTGACTGGAGATCTGGCTGACTAGCTGGGTGATCCATTCAAGTTTCCAGTCTCACCACTTAGCACCGTAGGGTCTTCCAATGTGACAGAGCCTCTTCTACAGAGACAAGGGGTCTGTTTGGCAAAGGCTCAAAACTAGGGAAACTCATTTGAAAAAACAGCAAATATATCTGGAATCCTGGGGTCCCTCTTGTCAGCAGGGTGGAAAGAGATGAGTGAGTAGGCCAGCTGGGACAATTGCAGAGCTGTGAGAAGGACCCTGTCAGGTAAACAGAGGATGGAAATCCCTGGGCAATTATTGGCTCAGGGCTGTGCCGCCTCCCCCACAAATCACCATCTCCTCCTCCCACCACCCCCAAGGTCTTGGCCCCTGCCTTGAGCCCTCTGCATTCCATTCTCTTTTCCCTACCTGCCTACTCTCAGGCTTGTTCAAGCTTATCTCTTTTTCCCCTCAAGATTTTTCCTGGAGAGGGAACCAGGGGAAGGGCCCCACCGAGGCCCACATGGCTCACTGGATCCATTCGGTCCTAAGTTGGTCCTCATGTCAGGCGCCAGCAATCCAGACTGCTGCTTTGATGGGGAAGATGAGAGCAGGAAACTCAGAGACACCTGTGAGGGATGGCACTTCAGTTCCAGGGAACCTGGAGGTGGGAAAGCAGGCTGGAGCATGCCCTCTTGGTCCTTCTTCTCCCCAGGGCCAAGGGCAGGGCCTGTGGCCTGGCCGTACCAACATGGCTCATGTCCATATTATAGCTCCCCCCTTCTTTCCCCTTCAGAGCATGGGAGTGGGCTGGGAGCCAAAGCTGTGAGTCCCATCTTCCCTCCTTAGCCATCACAGGCTTGGCCAGTAGGGCCATGGACATGAGGGAGGCGCCACACAGGGTCCAAAGTCAAACTGTTGGATGGAGTCCAGGGGATTTCTGCTCTGGGAACAAAGCGTTCTAAGGATGCTGGGCAAGGGGACAAGGATGGGGGTGGGGTAGGGAGAGGACAGGCCCTGGCTCCCATGTATGAGGCAAAAGGCAAGTCCCTTAGCCCATCTGGGTGGCTGAGTGGCTCAGGGGTTAGCATGCCTGCAGCAAGGGCAAGTTTTCTTGTCCCAAAACTGCATCTCTGGCCTCAGTTACCTTTGCCTCAGTATCATCTGCTAGGATACTTTCTGATGAAGGGCATGAAGGGAGAAATGCAATTCTTCTTTGCTAGAAGTAGCAGGCATCACCATTGGTTCATCTGATATCTGAGCCCATCTTGCCTGAAGAGGGGTCTGCAAACACTGATGCATCCCCACCTCCAGGCCTCTCTGCTTGGGCAATGACCTCTCCTCTTCCTTGACCCTCACCCCACCAGGCCTCATTACCTCCCGCTATGGTCACTGTTCCCAAGAGGAAGTAGGAGGTGAGGCCAGACTATCCAGAGGCTTGGAAGACTGCCAGGCAAAGCCACCTCTTCCCTCTGTGGTGTCTGGAGTGGCTGGGAGGGTGAGGGAAGGGATGGGAGGAAATCCTGCCTGCAGCACTGCCAGCAGCCCACAGGAATGCCACACCTCTCCAACCCACGTCCTCGGCGACCCTCTCCATACTCCCACTCGGCTGACCAGCCTTCCCTTCTCTCCCCTACAGCTGGGCACACAGGACTGTCTCTCCATGAGAGAAGACGTGATGGGGCCATCCGCCACTACCCTCCCCAGCTCTTCTCCAGGAAATGTGGCCTTTCTACCACCTGAGCTCCTGCCTGCCAGGACTGGACCAGAGCAGCCAGGCTAGGGTCCCTACGCCTTGACCTCAGACTTTCGACCAGCTGAGAGAGGGCCAGAGGACACCCCAACACTGCCGCTATTTATTGTGGGCCCTGGAGGCTCCATGAGCTTAAGGAAGGCTAGCGAGCTGGCTCAGGACCTTCTCTCTCAGGGGCTGCACCCTCTGCTTCTTCCTCTCCATGCCAGCACCCTGGTCAAGGACCCACCTGCCAGTGGCATGCGGGAGACCAGAGTGGGTGCTCAGGAGTCATCTGGTGCCAAGAGATTCCATTGTTGACATGCAGGGACCTGTCTCCAGAGAGGAGTCTTTGATTAGGGTGGGGCAGCATCAGCCTGATTTCCTATAAAGGCAAGCAGCCCAAAAGATAGGAAAAAGGAGGCTTCTGGCAGTGTGCACTGACAGCTTGAAGGGATCTACACCCTCTACTCACTTGAGTGTCCTCCGCTGGTTGCCAGGTGGCATGGGGAGGCCAGCTCTGCCCTCAGGATCTGCCTACCCTGACTCATGATGCCAAGAGGAGGACCTAGCTCTGGCCTCTACACCTCCTCCCCTCCAGCCCCTGCCAGAGCTTCTCCTGGAGGCTGAGCAGAGGTTCCCCTGTGAAGGAAACCATTGCACTGTGAAAACTGAATCTGCCTGCTGAACATCCTGCCCCTTCCATCCCCATGAGCGAGTATCCATCCAAACGTCCTCCCACCTCTCCAGCCTCTCCCCGGCCTCCTGCATTGAGCTGGTCTCACCTGTCGACTGAGGGAGCCCCTAAGCCCTGAACTTCTCCTGACTCGGCTTTTGACTCCTCGGGTGGAGCAGGTGGAAGAACTGTCAGGCCACCAGCCAGAGCTGGTCTTTAGGCTGTGTGTTCACCCAGGTTTCTGCATCTTGCACTTTGACGTTCCCAAGTGGGAAGTGACTAGTGGGAAGGAGAACGGGAGGGAGGTGGAGGCAGAGTGGTGCAGGGAGAGCTCTGACTGAAAGCAGGTTTGGAAATACGAGTATGCCCCTGAGACTGGGGAAGGACCTGCACCCCAACCCCTCAGTCCAGGCACCTGCAGCTGAACAGCTTGTCCCCATCAGGAGGCTTGGAGCTGGGCTGCACTCCAGCCCCACCTTATGGTCCCCAGCTCGCCTCCTCTTTTGGTCCTTCTTTTTCCTGACCCTTAAAGGCAGTGACACCCTCCAACTCTCACCCCACGGTCTTGGGCTAGGCAAGCCAGAGTTGGGGAGGAACCAGGAGACCCAGACATCTGCTTCCAACTCTGCTCTGAGGACCTCTGCTTCCTGGGCTGGCCCCTGCCGTGGCTCTGAGACCTGGGCACCAGGTGACAGGGCTGTCAATTGCCCCTCAGTCCCTTTATGCTGCTGTGTTCCTCCTTTCCTGCCATCCTGGGCCTTCCACTGAGAGATCCTGTCCTCCCTGGCTGCTGGGCCTGTGACTTTCTCGTCCTGCCAGTGAGATAGTCTGCTGGCCCACTGCCCATGTCCTGATGCTGATAGCTGAGGAAAGAGCAGCTGAGGACTTTCTTATGGGGCTCATCCTTCTAGTCACAGACTCCGTATTCCATGCTAGAAAATATATATATTTTTAATGGAAGGGGAAAAAAAAAAAGAAAAAAGGCATTCCTCCACATCTCTCAACTTTAAACATATAGTATTTTTTAAAAAATCAAAACAGCAAATTCAATCAATTGCAGAAGCTCTTTGTGGGCACTTAGTGATACATAGCGGGAGGAGCTCCAGAGCTACCTCTGGGTGCCCCACTTCTGGCTACCTGCACAGGATCCCTTACTTTCCTCTGAGAAAGCCCAGAGAGAACATTGGCTCACGAACTGTGAGATTGTGTTTTTATACTTGGAAGTGGTGAATTATTTTATATAAGGTCATTTAAATATCTATTTAAAAAATAGGAAGCTGCTTATATATTTAATAATAAAAGAAGTGCACAAGCTGCCACTTGTGAGTCATGGGAAAAGTTGCTTTTGGGGTTGTGGGTGGTAAACATAGGGGTGGCCACACATCAGCTGCTGGGTGAGCCCCAACTCAGAAAGCTTTTTCCAAGGTACATGGGGAAGAAGAGCTCTCTCCAAGTTTAAGTCTTGTTACTGAAACCTCCTGTATTACTCCTGTCCCAAACACATTCATCTACATATCTGTAATAAGAAATGAGGCAAAAAGCAGCCAAACCTCAGGCCTGGCCACTGGCCCCAGTTCCAGCCCAGCCTAGCCCAGTCTGGGAAAATGCTGGTTGGGCTCTGTCCAAGGGCCCCGGGGCCCTGTAAGGAGAAGGCTCTGACCACTGAAACTTTGGTCCATGGGAGAGGAAGCTGGCCAGGTACTCACAGGGTGCTGAGGTGAACGACTGCTGACTCCAGCCTGGGAAAGGGACAAAGCCAGCAAGAGAGAGAGCCTGCCCTCTGTGTGAGGGTCCTTAGGGCCTGATCTTCCCACTGAAAGTGCAGGGGAAACCAAGGGTGTGGCTGGCCTTCCATGGGGAAAAAGATTGCATGGCCCAAACACACCCCAGGTGAAGCTGAAACAAAAGGGGCCTCCCCAACCCTGAGATGTGGTGGACAAAGTTTTGGATCATCTGGTGTTCTCAAAAATACTGATGTCCAGGGTCAGGGATTTAGCTCAGTGGTTCTGCCACCTGCCTTGAAAGCACAAGGTCCTGAGTTCAATCCCCAGTACCAAAACAAAATAAAACAAAAAACCTGATGTCCAAATCCTACTCTAGCTCACAATACCAGGATTTTGGGCAGGGACTAAGCATGGGAATTTGTAAGACATTTCAAGTGACTCAAATGGGATCCAAGGTGAAAAGCATCCAGAGCCACACTGTTGGATATGGGCTCCATGCAAGGTTAAATTCATTAAAATGAAATAAAAGCAAGCATTCAGCCTTCAGCTTCATTAGTCACAGGTGGCTGCTGTGTTGGACAGCCCAGAAATATGACATTTGCATCGTTACAGAAGTTCTACTGGACAGCACTGCCTGCAAGCCTGGGTCTCTGTACTTAGAGGACCAAGGATATAGAACCAGGACTGGCATTCAGTGCTCAGGTATCTCAGTCAATTTACCCTGTGTGTTTGCTCTTCCCACCTCATTCCTCATCATTTCTCTTTCTACCCAAAAGCTGCTCCGAAAGTTTTGAAGAAATATTTTTTTTTTCCTTCAAGGTTTTAATTGAAAAAGGTCTCTTTCTCTGAGAAGCCTCCCTAGCCTGACTCAAGCCCCTAAGGGCCATCCTGGTTTAGCTCCTACCTCCCCTCTGCTCTTCTAGATTTAGCACTGGTTTTCCTGTGCAACTGTCCCATCGGGCCATAGACTATGACAGGAACTGTGCTATTCTTCCTCACACACCAGTGGTTGAGAGGACCCTGGCACACAGTAGGTGCTCAGAAAATGTGCATCACGAACACATGATTAAAGACGTGGACATACAAACTCTCACGAGATTTAATCAATGCCCTTTCCTAGGACCTCTGCAGGATTAGCCAATGGAATTGATACCTAATAAATACAATATCAGTGACCAAGCAGGGGAAGTATTTTCAACAAAGAGATCTTGCTGTCTTCTGATGGAGACAGGGCTAGGTTACAACTGTACTCATTCAGAGGGCTGTGTGCATAGAAGATGTATTTCAAAGCCTTTAAGCAATGACTGCAGGGAAACAAAGAAGAACAGAAAGTTCTACCCCCTACCTGCCTTTCCAGAAGTCCCAGAAGTGCCAGAGACTCTCAGCAGCCCTTTTTCTGGGTTTCACTTGCTATAGGTGCTGCTTAGGAAGCATCAGACCTATAGAACACTATTCACTGGATTTAGAATGAGAAAACAGGTCCTTGACTTTGATGTCTTATTGCCCCGTATGCCAACCTCTCTGAGCCCTGGGTCTCTCCTCCTCTGTAGAACTACTTTTAAGAGTATGAACCAAATGTAATTGATGTAACCAAATTAAACTGATGTTCAAATGAAGTGACAAGCCCAAAAGCACCTGTGGGCTCCAAAGGGCTTCAATAAATAGTGTGTTCTGATGCTGCCCATGCCGAAGAGTTTCTTTCTGGGCATACACTGGGGAAGGAGGATGCTTCCAGGGCCTGGCTGATCTCTGCAGAAGGTGGAAGAGCTGCCTGCTCCCTGAAGGGATGAGGGGTTTATGGGCTGGTTAACAAGCAGGGTCAGGAACTCCTGTTCAGAGTATATAAGGAAAAGGGTCCAGCCAAACCTCCAAACCCCTATCCGGCCAGAGGCAGGAAAGTGAATCAGAAGCAACCAGGAAGAAGTCTGAGGTTAACCTCGTGCAGACTGTGGCCATGGCAAAGAAGGGGTTGGTGGAGGCACTGGGGTCTGGGTAAAGCCTGGTGGGCATCCCATGACCCCTTGAGCAAGGCTCTAAAGTCATTCAGGGGTGGGGAGTGACTAGGCAGATGTGCGGAAAAGCGGCTGAGTTTCCCAGCCAGCTCGGGCTGGGAGGTCCTCTCTGCCAGAGCAGCACTTTTGTCCCTTAGTTTTCTGCTTTAGTTTCTTCAAGTGTGTGCGAGGAGGTAGAGGAAGTCAAGCGAGTAAGCAGGCTCTGCTGCCTTGGATGTTGGGACTGCTGAAGGAGCAGGGTGGTCTATGCCAGCCTGGAAAGCCCCACAGCAGAGTGGCTGAACACAGAGAGGCTCACTCTCTCCCCCTGCAGAGGCAGTGGGTGGCCTGATCTCCAGTCTGGGACTATGGGAAAGCTCTCTGGCTTACCCCCATCGTCCTATCTAGAGCCTACACTGACTCATCTCCAAAAGTGGGTGGCTGGGAGTCAGAAGAGATTATGGATGACAGCCATTGCAACACCTTGAGCTCTGTAGGGACAGTGCCAGGGCAAGCAAGGGCTGGATGGGCGATTCTGTGCCTCACGATGGAAAAACAACTAAACATAGGCAAAAGACAGCCTACAAAGCCGAGGAGAGAGTGTCATCACATGCATGCTTTGCGCAAACTTGCCAGGAAGAACACAAGAAGAAACACCCAGATGCTTCTGTACGCTTTCCAGAGTTTTCTAAGAAGTCCTCAGAAAAGTGACATGCCACATCTGTGAAAGAGAAAAGAATCTGAATTCATGGCAAAGGCCAGCAAGGCCTGTTAGAAAGAGAAACCAAAAAAATCCCTCCTCTGGGGGAAACAAGGAACCTGAGGTAACCGAGAGGCCTCTGTCAGCCTTCTTGTCCTGTCCTGAGTATCATCCCAAATCCGAGGAGAGCACTCCTGCTGGTTCATTGGCAGTGTCACAAATAAATTGGAAGATGTGGAACAATGCTGCTGAGAGTGACAGGCAGCCTTATGGAGCCTGCTCAGATGAAGGAAAAATGCAGAAAAGATATTGCTGCATGGAGAGACAATGGAAAGTTTGACACGGGGGTGGGGGTGGGGTGAAAAAAGCAAAAGAAAGAAGGAAAGGAGGAAGAAGAGGAGGAGCAAGAAAAAGAAGAGGAAGAAGATGATTCCACAGGGTGCAGTGGCTACTAGGGAGACAAAAGCAGGAGGAACACTTGAGCCCAGGAGTTCAAGGCCAGCCTGGATGATGTAGCAAGACCCTGTCTCGAAAAAAGAAATGGTGATATTTAGTGGGTTGTAGCACAATTTTTTTCTTGTGAGAGTGGCATGTAAACCACTCTCTACACACAACTTTCTCATTTTAAAGAAAAATGTTTAAACATAAGGCTGTGCAAATTTGTTTTTAAACTGTTCATTAATTGTGTGTGTGTGTGTGTGCAGTTAACACACTACCATATGTGTCTTTAGAAAGCCCTGTCCTGGTAGTATTTTCAGTGGCCTCTAACATTGCTTGTTAAACAATGAAGGTTGTAAATTGGTGTGGAAATTTAAAGCAGGTTATGCTGTTGTGCAGCATTAATTGTATATTGGGGATTGTCAGGGCATTTTCTCTCATTTTAAATTGGCTCTGATATGGCTTAGACAAAATAGTTTCATTAACAGAATATCACTCTAGAATTGCAAAAGAGTTGCAGCTGTTTTGTTGACATTCTGAATGCTTATAAATAGATTTTTTTTAATTTAAGAACAAAGAAAGAAGTCACACATTGGGGTGATGGAGGAGGCTGTGTCAGGAAAGTTGTAAGGAAAATTTCTTGCAGAAAGGCTAGAATAAGAATCCTAAATTAGACTCCAATTACTGTGGTCCACAGGCCGTATCTTTGCTCTGAGGTCCTGGACACCTGGTTCCTGCTGCTCCACTGTCATCTCTTTGTGCCTATACCTAGTGGGGTCTACAAAGGCAGGAACCTCCTCCTCATTTATCACTCACTTTCCCATTTCTAGACACTGAGGATGTACTTAAAATAGTCAGTGGAGGAAGCATGTATTAGGTAAGCAACCGCACAAATAAGTAACTCGTCATAAAATATGAATGGAGCTAGAAAGATTCAGGTGCTGTGAGAGCTTATAACAGAGGACCTGAGCTAGGGATGTAGGTTTATGTGGAATATGAAGGCAGAAGAAGCCATAAAAAGGGTTACAAGGAGTGAGAAATGGTCCATTCCTTCTCATTTTCCAGGGCTGCCAACAAGACAGAATGGAAAACTATTTACTAATTACATGGTATGTGTGAGGCACTCTAGAAAAATGCAACCTCATTCCATCCTACTGCATCCTTGCAAGCTGAGAGCTAATGTTCTCTTTGACAGATAATAAAGCAAAGCTTAGAAAAACAATAACAGCCAAGTTCACAGCAGCTGGTAAGTGGCAAAGCTGGTATTTGAACCCAGGTCTAGCTGTATTCAAGGCCCATACTCTTGTCATAATATCACACTCTTGTAGGCATTTAACAGGCGCCTTTTGCACAAGCAGACAGTTCAGGTCAGTCTGGTGGTCTTGGAGAGTGTCAGAACCTTAGTATTGTCCTTTTCTTCCTTTCAGGAGGATTGTGTAGTCTGGAAATGGACAAAAGAATTTGATAGACCCTTGCTCTCTTGGTCCTTCTGCTAACCCCAAACAGGAAGGAAACCCAGGAAAGAAAACGACCCATCCTGGGTGGTGTGCCCACTGTCTAGGCCTCTGGAGGAAGGTCTCTTTTGACAGTCAGCCCCCTCTTTCAGCTTCTTTTGGATTGGATCCTCTATGACCCATGCCTTTTTTCTCTACACATTTCGGTGACTTTGAAGCCATTGGTTAATTATTGGCCGAAGTAATATCTGGCACTGATCACTCCAGCTGCTATCATCTTATTTTGCCTGGTCATGACCTTCTTTGATGAAGAGACTAAAAATTTGCTCTCCTGGATCTAGCCAGATTTTCAAGGGAGGTTATCCAGGTTTGAGCTAGCAATTCATGGGCAAAGGTGGATTGTGATTACTGAAGGTAATAACTGCAGGTTTAGCATTCTCTAGTGATTCTGGGGAGACAGACCTAAGGCTGGGGGCTGGAGGGCCTTGGAGTGAGAGAAGAGCCTTTCCTCTGCCTGTGATATCTGGGGAAGATACAAAAGGGTAGCATTATCCAATGAAGCTGTGGAGCTCCCTCCATGTTGCTTTTCCTGAAAGGAGTTTTGCCTCCACATGCAAAAAGTCCTCTCTGATTGTATTCTCCCCAAGAAGAGCTTTTGGCTTGCAGTTGATGTGGCTTAAGTCTCATGCTGCTATGCTCTGAGTATTTTTATTTTTTAGTTTTTCTTTCTTAACTATTTTTTATTACTACATATTTGTCATACATACTGATTACATTCATCATAGCAACTTTGTACCTGTAAATTATGCATCTTAATTCTTTTCTTTTCTTTTTTTTTGCGGGGGGTACTTGGGATCGAACTCAGGACTTTGAGCTTGCCAGGCAGGCACTGTGCCACTGAGCTAAATCCTTGGCCATCCTACATCTTTTTTTTCCCATTCCTCACCCATCCCTTAAGTATTCTTCCCCTCCCATTTACAAAAGCTTTGTTTCCATTTTTCCCTCTTTTTTCCCCCTTTTCTTTCCCTTGCTTTCCCCTCCCCCTTCCTTTTTCCCTTTACCATTTGAGCTGTTCTTTCTTTTTCCAGTATCTATCCTCCATTATGCTCCTTATTTACCTTTTGAGTTCCTTGCACAAGCAAAACAGTGCAATACTTAAACTTGTACTTCAAATTTATTACACTGAAGATTATAGTCTTGAAGTGGAACCATTTCCCTACAAATGACTAGGGTTTATCCTTCTTTATGGTAGAGTAGTACTCCATTGTATATAAATGCTGTATTTTCTTTACCCATTCATCTTTTGATGGGCATATGGACTGTTTCCAAGATTTAGCTGTTATAAATTGTGCTGCTATAAAATAAGTATGCATATATTACTGTGGTATGATGCTTTTAATTTTCAGGAAGAACCTATAAGAGGAACAGCTGGGTCAAATGGAACCTCTAATATTAGTTTTTTGAGGACTCTGCATAGTCATTTTCATAGTGGTTGTACCAATTTACACTCCAACAAACAATGGAGAAGGGTTCCTTTCTCCCCACATCCTTGCCAGAATTTGTTATTGGTTGTTTTCTTGATGGCAACCATTCTTAACGGAGATGGAATCTCAGAGTTGTTTTAATTTACATTTCTTGAATGACCTGTAATGTTGAGCACTTTTTATATATTTATTTGCTGTTTGTACTTCATCATCTGAGAAATGTCTATTCATTTCAAATGCCCATTGTTGAACTGGGTCTTTAAATTTTGGGGGTTCTGATTTTTTTTTTAGTTCTCCACATATTCTCGTCCTTTAAGGAATAGCTGGTAAAATTTTTTCCCATTTTGTGGGTTGTCGCCTCACTCTGTTGGTGATTTCTTTTCTTATGCAAAAGTTTTTGAATTTGATGGAATTCCAGATGTCAATTCTTTATAATATTTCCTGTTCATTTGAGGTTTTGTTCATAAGGTCTTTGTCTATTCCTATATTTTCTAGAGTTTTACCTAGTCTACCTTCCAGCAGATTAAGTATTTCTGTATTTATTTGTAGATCTTTGATCCATTTCAATTTTAGGTTAGTGCAAGGTGCATGTGGAAACCAGTTTTCACAGCATCATTTATTGAAGAGACTATATTTCTTCTAGTGAAAGTGTTTGGCTCCTTTGTCAAAGATAAGGTAGTTGAGTGTGCTTAGAGTTGTTTCTGTATCTTCTATTCAGTTCCATTCATCTTTAGGTGTTTTTTTTTTTGTTTATTTATTTTTGCCTGTACAGGGACTGTGATGTCTCCTGCATTGCCCTTGTTGTCCAGGATGGTTTTTGCTATTTTAGGTCTCTTCTGGTTCCATATGAATGTTAGGATTGTTTTCTCTAGTTCTGTGAAGAATGCTCTTGGTATTTTTAATTGGGATTACATTAAATCTGTATAACAGTTTTGGAAGTAGGGCCATTGTCACTATATGATTCTGTCTATTCAAGAACAGAAAATATCTTTTCATTTTCTGATATCCTCTTCAATCTCCTTTTAAAGAGTATTGTAGTTTTCAATACATAGTCTTTCTCTTCCTTTTTTAGATTGATTCCTAAGCATTTCATTTTTCTGGTTTCTATTGTAAAAAGTTTTATTTCCCTAATTTCTCTCTCAGGGAATTTGTTATTCATATACAGGAATGCTATTGATTTTTGAATGTTGACTTTGTATCCTGCTATGCTGCCAAATTTTGTTGTTAATTCTAGAAGTCTTTCAGTGGAGTTTTTGGGATCTTCTATGTAAACTATCATGTCATCCTGACTGATAATTTAATTTCTTCCTTTCCTATCCACATCCTTTTTATTTTTTTCTCTTTTCTATTGCTCCAGCTCATGTTTCTAGAGCTATATTGAACAAGAGTGGTGATAGTGGACATCCATGTCTTGCTTTGATTTTACAGTGAAAGCTTTCAGTTTTTGACCATTTAGTATGATGTTGGCTCTTGGCTTATCATAAATAACTTTTATCAGATTGAGATAAAGACCTTCTATTCCATTTTTCTGTAGGGTTTTTATCATGTGTGGTTGCAGACTTTGTCAAATGCTTTTTCTGTGTCTATTGAGATGACAATGTAGTTTTTGTCCTTGGTTCTGTTACTGAGGTATATTATACTTTTAATTTGCATATGTTGAACCATCTCTTCATCCCTGGGGTGAATCCTACTTGGTCATGGTATACAATCTTGATGATTTGCTGTGTTCTGTTTGCCAGTATCTTACTGAGGATTTTTGCATTGATGTTCATTAAGGAGATTGGCCTATCATTCTCTTTTTTGGTTGGATCCTTCTCTGATTTTCCATATCAGGCTAATGCTTGCTTCCAGGAATTAGTTTGAATGAACTGTTTTCCTTTCAATTTCATTTAAGAGTTTGGGGAGTAGTGGCATTAAATCTTCTCTAAAGTTCTTTTAGAATTCAGCAGTGAATCCATCAGGACCTGGGCTTTGTTGTTGTTATCGTTGTTGTTGTTCTCCTTGTTGGTAGTTTTTAAATTACTTCTTTAATTTCACTGATTGATATTGGGTTATTTGGAATTTTTATTTCTTCTTGATTCAGCTGTGGTAATTCATATGTATCTAGGAATCTGTCAATTTCTTCTGAGTTTTCCATCTTATTAGAGGTTCCTAAGTAAGTTTTTTTTTATTTTTTTTCTTTTATTGAGTTTATTGGTACATTTTAGGTACACAGTACAATTACATTCACCATTGGGATCTTGTACCTTTACATGACAGGTCTTGGTTCTCATTTTTTCCCCTTGTCCATGCCCTCCCTTCACCCCCTTCTCCCCTCCCCACCTACAAACATCCTAAGTAGGTATTATAGGTTCCCAAGTAGGTAATGATGATCTTTTGGATTTCTGCAGGATCTGTTGTGATTTCACCTTTTTCATTTTTTTTCCCTGGGAAATTAGTATTTTTAGTATGATCCCTAAAACATAGGCAACAGAAACATGTATAGACAAATGGGATTACATCAAAGTAAGTAGTTTCTGCATAGCAAAGAAAACTATCAACACAGAGAAGAGATATACAGATGGCCAATTTGTATATGAAAAATGCTCAACATTATTATTAATTTTTGTTTGTTTTAAAATAATTTATTGGTACACTTAAGGTATATAATATAATGGCATTCATCACTAAAAATTTGCACCTTTACATAATTCATCTTGGTTCTTATTTTTTTCCATTTCCCTGCCCTCCCTTCAACCTCTCCATCGACCTATCTACAAAGACTTTGTTGCCATGTTTTCATTTTCTTATATTAATTCCACTCCCTTCTTTCTTTTCCCCTACCCCTCTCATTTCCCCTCATTGCTTCTTTTCTTTCTATTTCACATTATACCTTTTAGTCCTTATTTATACTTTCAGTTTCTCACACTAGAGAAACTATTAGATATTTATACATAAGTGTCCTATTTATTTCACTTGAGTATCGCCTCAGTGTACATCCATTTAGCTATGAATGTCTCTAATCTCTCATTCTTTATGGCTGAGTAGTACTCCATTTTATAAAAGAACCATATTTTCTTTATCCAGTCTCCAGTTGATGGGCATGGGCTGCTCCCAAGCTTTAGCTATCACAAATTGTGCTGCTATGAACATTGATGCACATATATCACTGTGGTATGATTCTTTTAATTCTTTGGGGAAGATCCCAAGCAGGAGGATCGCTGGGGCAAATGGGACTTCCAACCCTAGTTCTTTGAGGTATCTCCATACTGATTTCTACAGTGGTTGCACCAGTCTACACCTTTACCAGCAGTGGAGCAGGATTCCTACACTTTTCATTTCTAATTGAATGGATTTGGGTCTTGTCTTTCCTCTTTTCAATAAGGTTGGCTAAAGGTTTATCTATTTTATTTAATCTTTCAAGAACTAATTCTTGGGCCGGGGACTTAGCTCAGTGGTTCCTCTGCCTGCCTCGCAAGCTGAAGGACCTGAGTTCGATCCCCGGTAGGAAAAAAAAAAGGAACTAACTCTTCAATTCATTGATTCTTTGTATTCTTTTCTTAGTCTTGATTGTATTAATTTTTACTCTGATCTTTATAATTTCCTTCTTCCTATGTGCTTTGGGTTTGGCTTGCTTGCTCTTCTTTTTCTGTAAGATTGAGGTGCAACATTAGCTTATTTATTTGAGCTTGCTCTGTTTTTCTTATTTAGGAATTCATCACTACAAACTTCTCTTGTAAGACTGCTTTCATTTTATTCCATAAGTTCCATCATATCATATTGATATTATCATCTGATTGCAAAAACTAATCTCTTCTTTAATTTTATCTGTGACCCTTTGGTTGTTCAGTAGGGTGTTATTTAATTTCCATGTGTTCATGTAGTTTTTGTGGTTTCTTTTCCCATTTATTTTCAATTTCATTGCACTATGATCTGATAATATGCTTGGGATAATTTCCTTTACTTTGCACTTACTTATGCATGTTCTATGAGCTAATATGTGGTCTATTTTGGAGAAATTCCCATGTGCTGCTGAGAGGAATGTGTGTTCTGTTGCTGTTGGGTACAACACTCTGTAGATATCTACTAAGTCCATTTGTTCAAAGGTTTGGTTCAGCTCTGATATTTCAACTTTTTTTGTCTATTTGATCTATCTGTGTTAGTAGGGTATTGAGGTTCCCTGTTACAATTGTATTCATGCTTATCTGATTTTTTTGTGTTCATTAGGGTTTTTTTAATAGTTGGGAGTATCAGTGTTTGGTGCATACATATTTATGATTGTTATCTTTTCTTTTGGATTGTTTCCTTAATAAGTATGTAGTGACATTCTTGGTCTCTTTTGATCAGAGTACTGTTTTCTATCCTTTGACTTTCAGTCTATAAATTTCTTTTTTGAGTTAAATGTATTTCTTGTATACAGGATATTGTTGGATCTCATTTCTTGGTCCATTCTGAAAATCTGTTTTTTTTTAATTGGTGAGGTGAGACCATTCACATTGATGGTTATAACTGATGTGTATTGACACTATTCTTGTCATATTATTTTCTTGTTGTTGGTTCCCTTTCTTTCCCTTCTGTTTAATAGCATCAAGCACAGTCTAGAAAATGACAAATTGTGATAACTGTTAATTTTTCACCTTTAACCATAGGTACAAGATTTACAGTTATATAACAAAACCTAAAACAAATCAGAAAATTATATACAGTAACTATTCACTCAATAGAGCAATTGTACCTTCAGAGGAGAAAATTTAAATGGGAAAAGAGAAAAAATAGGGAAAGCAAGGCTGAAGGATAAAGGAAGATTATTCAAGTTTTGGGAAACTGGTGAAGAAGGTAGGAGGGAAAGAAAGAAAGAAAAACAGAAACAAGAACAAAGCATAACAGAAGAACTAAAAAACAACATTCACACTCATGAAAAAATGAAAACAATCCAGAAAAAAAAGCAAATTTTAAAAACCAAAGAGAAAAAAAAGATATTTCTCTGTGAGTCCAAGTCTGTTTTTGTCTTCTGGGGTCTATGGTTTTGTGGTAGTGTCCAATCAGCATGTGACTGTGTTGTAACTGGTAGACTGAGGAGGCAGACAGAGCACAGGATGATCCTAGCAAGCCAGAGTAGGATTAGAGTGGTAGCCAATTCTCTAGTTGTAGGGTTGGAGCCTGAATTTCTCCACCTACAACAAGCTGGGTGTCTCTTGTCAGCCCAACTAAGCTCTCTGACTCTGGACATCTCCTGTGGTTGTCCCTCACCCAATCACTGTGGGTTTTCAACACTGGGAGCCCTGAGACTAATCCAACCCATGGTTGCTCCGAGTCCTAGATTCAGTTGACCCCTCCCTAAAATGGTATCTGGCCAAGAGCCCACTCCAGTGGATATGGCAATCACTTGGACCAGCGTCACTCACCAGCTGTTGAAGAGCACAGCATCCACAGCTCTGTTCCAGTGTTATCTTTCTCTCTGGAGGCTACTGGAGTCACTTGTCCTCCATGGGTCTCTGTAGATCAATACCCCTCTCTCATGCCATGAGCCAGGAGCCAAGGAGAAGTTCAGCTTGCCCCCTCCTTTTTGAGTTGTAGTCTGTCTCTTCACCTTCACATGGGCTTCAATTTTCCCTTCAGACCCTTCCTGGGCCCTGGGGATCTTCCTCCCTCTTTCTTTTCTTCCTTGAGTTGTTATTTTTCAGTGTCTGGATTACAGGTGTTGGAGGGATTGATTTGTTGTTGCTTACCGCTCCACTATCCTCCTGGAAATCCTGCTCTGAGTATTTTCAGATCACAACAATTACAACAAGTACATGGGTAGAAACTTGATTTCCAGAGTTGCAACATTATATTATTTAAACGTCTGGTTTTCAACAGCGAAAAGTTGCAAAGCATAAAAAGTTTTAAGAACATATACCTTTTACATAGGATCTAAAGCAATCACTGTTCTTGACGAAGCCTAGATGTTGGATTTAATTAGACTTTAAATCGGATATTTTAAGTGTGTTCAAAGACTAAAGGAAAACATGTCTAAAGAACTAAAGAAAACTATTAACATGATATATCACCAAATACAGAATATCAATAAGGATGAGAAAGTATTTTTAAAAGAAACAAATAGAAACTATGGGATTGAAAAGAGCAATAAGCAAAATGAGAATTCACTGGAGAAGCTTAATATCAGATGAGTAGCCAGAAGAAACATTATTTGAAGGTTGAGATTGTCCAATAAGGAACATAAGTAATGAGGAACAATGAAGAGAAACTAACAGAGCTTCAGGGACCTATGGTACATCATCAAGCCTATCAATGTATGCATAATGGGAGTCCAAGAAGGCAAAGAAAAGAGTATAAAGAATGCTTCAATCTGGGCATAGGTGCATATGCCTGTAATCCCAACTATTCAGAAAGCTGAGGCAAAAGGATCCCAAGTTCAAACCAGCCTGGACAATTTAGCAAGACCCTCTCTCAAAATTAAAGTATAAAAAGGGATGGGGATATAACTCAGTAACAGCACTTGCCTAGCATGCATGAGACTTTGGGTTCAATCCCATCTCTCTCTCTCTCTCTCTCTCTCTCTCTCTCTCTCTCTCTCTCTCACACACACACACACACAGACACACACACAAATATTTGAAGAAATAATGTTTGAAAGCTTTCCAAGTTTGATAAAAGATGTTAATATACACATCCAAGAAGCTCAACATCTATCAATAGGATAAACTCAAAGAGATCCAACCTAGAAATATCATAATCAAACTTTTAAAAGACAAACAGTAGAATCTTAAAAGCAGAAAACTAAAAATGACTCATCCAATACAAAAAATCTTCAATGAGATTAAGAGTTAATTTTTCATAAGAAACCAGAGAAGGAAGAAGACAGAATGTAGCATATTCAAAGTGCTGAAAGGGAAAAAAATTGGTAAACCAAGAATTCTATAACCAGTAAACTAGCCTTCAGAAACAAACAGGGAATTAAAATACTCCTAGAAGAACAAAAACAGAGTTTGTTACTAAGCCAATATGACCTACAAAAAATACCAAGGTGAAAATACACTAGATAGTAATTTGAATCTATGTGAAAACAAAGTTACCAAAGGTAACAACCTATTATTTTTTTTCTATTTAATTTAAAAGAAAGTTCATAAGCAATAATTATAGATATATACCTATGTAAATTGTCAAAAATGTATAAAGATGTGATTGTGATAACAGTTTAAAGAAGGAAGAGGAGTTGAACTAGATTGTTATAAATTAAGAGGTTAATGGTATCTCTATGGCAACCACTAGGAAAATAACTCAAAAATACATAATAAAAGAGATGACCAAGGAATTAAAATGGTTCGCCAGAGTATGTTTTTCTTTTCTTTCTTTTTTTTTTTTCAGCTTTAATTGAGTTTATTGGTACATTTTAGGGATACAGTACAGTTACATTCACTGTTGGGATCTTGTACCTCTACATGACAAGTCTTGATTCTCATTTTTTCCCCTTACCCCTGCCCTCCCTTCACCCCCTCCTCCCCTCCCCATCTACAAACACTTTATTTTCATCTTTTCATTATCTCACATTTTTTTCTCTTCCCTTATTACCCTTCCCCTACCCATCCCACCTTCCCTACACCTTTAGCTCCTTTCTTCCCATTTCTAAATGGATCTTATGTATTATTGCAGATTATTCACACCAGGGAAACTATTCGGTATTTACACATGTGTGACTTATTTATTTCAAAATGGAATATTACTCAGCCATAAAGAACGAGAAAATAGATTCATTCATAGGAAAATGGATACATACAGAGTATGTTTTTCTATGAAAGCCTCATAGGCTGGTAATCAGTGAAAAACAGGGAAGCTTAAGTCTTAAGGAGGGGAGAGGAGCACATCCTCCCTTGCCCCTTCACCCCACATTCTACTCATACTTTAAAATAAAATATCCAACATTTCCTAGTTTCCCAGGGATGTTCCCATGTAGAATCATGGCTCTTCCACACAAAAACTCCATGGAACAGGCTTTGTAAGTGTTAGAATTGAGGACTCTGAGGCTCAGAGAGGTTAGGTGAACGGCCCAATGACATTCAGCCAGTAAGTGTGAGAGCTGGGACTAAAATGAGGTCTGACTTATTCAGGACTCTTTCCTCTGCAATTCAGTTCAGGATTTGGCCACCAGAGATGATAGCTTCCTTTTCCTTTGTTCCCTTTTACAACTTTTGATTATGGAAAAATAAAACATATACTGATAAGAAAACAATGCAGAACAGGGCAGATCCAAGCCCCCGATGTTTTGCCATAATATACTCTGTTCAAAAACATGTAACCATTCAAGCTGCATGATGTTCCTACCAGATGTTTCAAGAACGTTCCATTAACTCTACCCTCCTACTTCTGTGAGCATGCGTACCCAGTATGTAGGTCCACCCCCTAACCCATGGGTCTCCACATAAGATTGTTTCCATTTCTCTTCAGGGCTCAGACTTCAGAGTATGAACTTCTCTGAGCCCAGCAGTGGAATAAAAGGTTCCTTCCAACTCTCTGAGTACTGCCCTCCATTTCTTGTCTCCAGAGACCTTCGGAGAGCTGTAACACTTAGCCATAACACAGAGCTGTAGCATCTAGCTGTAACAATGAGCTGCAGCAATTCACTGTAACAATACCAAAGCAAAGAGATAGTAAAATGAACACCCACATATCCAGCACTCCACTTCAACAATTATGGCTATTCTTGACCCATCCTACCCCCTCACACTAGTTCCTGCTTCTCCATTATTCTGAGCCGAATCCTAAGTATATTACCTCCAATGTGACAATTCTATGTCTTTAAAATACTACAAATATTCATTAAAAAAAAAACTTATTGGGCTGGGGATTTAGCTCAGTGGTTCTGGCTCCTATTTCACTAAGAGCAAGGACCTGAGTTCAACCCCTGGTACCAAAAACAAAACAAAAACTCCTTTAACTCTATAAGTTGCTCAGGCTCGACTTGAACTTGTGATCCTCCTGAATTAGCTTCCCAAAGTGCTGGGATAACAGGTGTGAACTACCACAGCTGACTTGTAATCATATATCAAAGTATTTCAATTTCTCTAATTGTCTTTCAAAATCTTTTTAGACTTTGTTTGAATGTGGATCCAAATATCAGTCATACATTGCCATTAGTTGATGTTTCTCAAGCCTCTTTTTATCTACAGGTTTCATCCATTTCTTTTCCCCCAGCAGTTTATCTGCTAAAGCAAAACAAAACAAAACAAAACTTTGGCTCATTAGTCCTGTACTTTCCCAGGATCTGGAAACTGCAGCGATAAGATAAACTCAAAGAGATTCAGCATCATGAACATGTTCTTGCAAAAATTGTATTTCCTCTTTTCCAATTGGAAATTAGATCTAGAGACTGCGTCAGATTGAACTTTTTTACAAGAATATTTCATAGGTACTGTTATATGCTCTAACCAGGAGGTATATAGGACTGGTTGCTTCCTTTTTCTCTCATGACATTTTTATCTTAATGACTTGCAAATAGCTTAAATGGCTGATACTGTGAGAATAGTTACATAATTCTACTACAGCGAATTTTATGTAGCCATTACTGATCAGAGTTTCCAAAGAATATTGAGAAACATGGAGAAATATTTCTCATATAATGTTAAGGAAAAAGTAGAAATTGAAACTATACAAAGTGTACTATAAATTTACACACAGAAAAAAGACTAGAAGGAACCTCTCATTGGAAGAAACAACAATTGTGTTTGTAGATACTATTATTAAGGATTGGAATTACAGACGATTTTTCTTATCCTTTCTATATTTTTCAATGTTTAATAATGAACTTGTATTACTTTTATAATACACAAAAATATTTTGTAAAACTTCTATTTCTGTATGAAAAGCTGCAATATATTTTTTCAAGTCATTCACAGAATCACAAAATGTTACCTTGAGGCAAGGTTTACACAAACTAAACAGCGTGACCATAGAACAAGTTGCTAGTCAGTTGCTAGTTGGTCACAGTGTTTGATAGCTCTAAATGGTCATTTTGGTCACAAAACACAGTCTGCTGGTCACAGGGCATTAGCAAGAGTGGAGACAGTTCATCAGAAAGGCCAGGAGAGCAGACCACTTGGCTTGGGTCTTCAGAAAGTCCAGTCTCACTGTCCTGGACCCTCTGTCCAATCATACAGCTACAGAGGCAGCACCCTGTGGACACTGGGGCAAAGACAAGTGCATCTAACAGGGCTAGCCCAATGCAGCAGCCTACCACAGCAGCATGCTTGCAGGTCTCTCTGCCAGGGCAGCAGTGCCAGACTGCAGGCTTGACCAGGACAGAGAAAGAACTGAGATTTTTCATTTCTGATTTCAACCTTTGTCCCCTTCTTGTCTAGGTTAACCAAGATTGATGCCATGAGCACAACAGGCATGAGATATTGATCCATAAGAAAAGATTATATTTGAAGATCTTTGAGGCCCCATTTGCAGCTTTAATAGTATAATCTTTTCTGGGACTGTCTTCTTCTAAAGTCTAAGCACCATGCGAACTATACCAAAGAGAAATATTTATGCTTCTTCCGCTATGAGTAATGATTTAAATGTATGGCCCCACATATATACTATAGGGTTGTAGCAACATCACATGTGCAAATTCCACTCATTGAGCTCAACCACTAGGGAGACCACAGATCAGGTTGGTAATTCTTCATTCAGTCTTAGCTTTGGTGTTCTTGCATTCCTTTAAGTGAAGGATTTATTTTAATTTTTTGTTTTATAAAGGCATCACAAAATGGTTACAGTTAAATAGGAACATATAGAAAGGTATGTATATCCAGTTTCATGTTGAATTTTTACTTAATATTATAATTATGGACTTTTTTTCCCATATCATTACAGTTTTTGGTGGATATCTTTTGCTCTTTAACATTCGGAGTCTTTTCTTTTTAGCTAATCAATCAATCCCCAATCATATATCATTGTCCAAGACAGGTACAGTGGATCATTCAATAGCATGTATGACAACATTTGCATCCATGAAGAGACAAACGCATATAAAACTTTCAGACCTGGCCAGGTAGGAAAGAACCCATGTGCATCTGAGGGCTGGGAGGAAGATGATAGGTGATTCTAATGATTATATTTACAGCCAAGGGGATTTAGCTCAGTGGTGCCGCCGCCTGCCTCACAAGCAAAAGGTCCCGAGTACCAAATAAATAAATAAAATATTTATCAGCCAAAACTTAGGCCACAAATCTGACCAAACTGACTTTAAATTATTTAACCTCTTTGTACTTCAGTTTCCTCATCCATAAATGGTACCGTGCAAGTGTTTGTTGTTTTATTATTTGAGAAACACAGAGGTATTTTAGAAGCTGTTGCTTGGTTGTTATCAAAATATTTGCATTTCTAATACATTCTAACATGGTTGCAAAATATTTGAAATTTGAAGTATCCTCAGAGATATAGAATAAAAAATCACTTGTATGCCAGGGAACGGAAATGGGGGGAAAAGAAAGAGAAAGAGAGAGACAGAGAAAGAGACAGTCCTTCTAGCTAATGATCAGAGAAGTATAGAGAGGACAAGAGGTATAAAATGGACTTTGGAATCTTCCTTAAAAATCCACTTAGAGGGCTGGGGATTTAGCTCAGTGGTTTTGCCTTGCAAGCTCAAGGTCCTGAGTTCGATCCCCAGTACAAAAAAAAAAAAAAATCTCCTTTGACTTCATAGTTCCAATACGGAATAAAGGCACTTCCTTCATTGGACACCTCCCCGCCCCCAACCACTGTGCAGGCCTGCTCAGCACCCAGCACTCTCCTCATAAAGAAGCACTCAGCTGACCTCTGTGGGCTTAAAGGAGAAGACAAACACAACTTCCAGAAAAATTATTTCTCTATTTTTTAACCAGAAACTAACCCCTGACCAAGCCTTGTGTTCCAGGGCAAACATTTTCTACCAACTTTTCAACACACCGTAATTTGATATGGCAATATCAGTAGAGGCCCAAATAGAACATACTTTAAACAGCATTTGGCTTTTTGGCTCACAACAACAGAACATCTCTCCCAGAGACTAGTATCCTCATCCTTTGCATGGTTTGACAATGAGCAATTTTCTCATAAAATTTTTTTAACATGAGCTGCATTTTTTTAAAGAAAAAAAAAAGACTAACAGAGTCCAGCCCTTGACTCCTACCTAGTATTAAAATAGCACTGCTTGGAAATGAGCACTGATTTGAGTACCACAATCTGGGTTCTCCTCGGAACCCCTTAATGAGGAGCTGGGAAGCTGTTCTCAGGGTGGTAGAGGTGGGAACAGACAAGCCAAGGAATAATTCAAGGGTTAAGAAGGGTTATGAAAAGGCTGGGTTCAGCCCTTGAAGCTGTCAACCTCCACGACACTGTTTGTTATTCCTAAGCCCCCAGTGGCTCAAGGTCATCTACAAAGGACACAGGTAACTCCCTCACAGTCAAGACCCAACCTACCATTTAACCTCATCTCCAGCACTCCCGTCCACATCTTGTAATGTTCCTCCTCCTTGTCCTTCCTCAGCCTCTCGCCTGTTCAGAAGTCACCTTCCTGCGTCACCATATTCTAGAAAGCTTTCCCCATCCTCCTGGCTTCAAGTTGGTCTCTTCTGTCACTCTATCTGGACTTCTCAGATACCATTTATTGCTTTCTTGTATGCCTCAAAGCTATTTAGGTGCTGGTCTTATTTTTCTTACACCCAAGTATAATAATGTGTTTTATTTCTAAAATTCTTTTTGGGTTACAAAACAATTTTGCATATATTTTATCACTCAGGCCTCACATCTGGTTAAGTGGCTTTTTGTTTTACTTTGCTGTGGTCCTCAAGATTGAACCTAGGGCATTTGCACTGAACTATAACCCCATCCCTTTTTTTGTTTTGTTTTGTTTTTGTATTTTGAGATAAGGCCTTGCAAAGTTGCTAAGTTCCCCAGGGCTTGAACTTGTTATCCTCCTGCCTCAGCCTCTCAAACAACTGGGATTATAAGAAAGTTACACCATACCTGGCATTGGTAGCTATTTAAATTATTTACAGGAAGGATGGGAACCCCAGAGTTTAAATAACTGGTCTAATGAGATGCCAAGCCAGGGCTTTTATGGCAAGTCAGGAACTGACAGTTCCACAGAGGACAAGGAACTCTACCTTAATCATCTTCATAACCCTGTCCAACCCAACATGGGACGTGGGTCAGAGCAGGTGTTTGATAGTTTGCTCAGTGAGTGAATTTATATATGATCTTGGGCAACCCCTTCAGCTTTCATAGTTCAGGCAAGATGGCTTTGACAGTGCTCCCCAACTTCCTTCATTGAAGGTTTTAATGGCATCTTCTCTTTGGATTCACTTCCGAGGCCTGCGTGTACTGTGTGTCAATGAGCCACTGTCAGGGTATCCATTTTATTCTTTGCCCCTCAATTCTCTAAACATTTGTGTATTGGTCTTCCATTGTTGCTGTATCAAACTCCACCAACTTAGAAGCTTACAACAACACAGATTTGCTCTCTTGCAATTTTAGAGGTCAGAAACCTGGAATCAGTTCCATTGGGCTAAAGTCAAGGTGTAGATAGAGCTAACTCCTCTTCTGGAGTCTCTGATGGGGAATCTGTTTCCTGGCCTTTTCGCCAGGTGGCAAACCTATGGCACATGTTCTGCAGTGGGCCATTTATTTGCCATCACTGTTCTAGAGGTTTCCTGCATTCCTTAGCATATGGCCCTTTCCTCCATGTCAAAGCACATCACTCCAGGGGCCAGGTATTTAGCTCAGTGGTTCCGCTGCCTAATTTACAAGTGTGAGGACCCAAGTTCAATCCCTGGTACAAAAAAAAAAAAACAAAAAAAAAAAACAAAGCACATCACTCCAATTGCTGTTTCTGTCTTCCCATCAGCTTCTTGTCTGTGGTCAACTCTCTCTCTCTTAGGACTCCTGTGGTTACATCTAGGGCCTACCTGTACACAATAGCATTCAGAAGTTCCAGAGATTAGGATCTGGACATCTTTGGGAGACATTGTATACCACATCAGTCACTGCACCTGCCATGTCCCTTTTCTTTGTGCATTTGCCTGCCTCCCCCAGTACACTGTGAGCATTGGGAAGGCAAGGCCACACTTTATTTGCCTTTATATTCACATCTAACATGGCTCCTCACATAAAGTGGGCACTTGCTAAATAGTTATTGTACAAATAAACAAGCCTATATCTGTGTTTGTCTATTGTTACTGCCTTCAAGATTATCTCAGCACAAGATATGGAAGAAGTCTGACTTCAAAAAAAGGCCTTAAAGGTCAGTCTTTAATGAAATTTTTCTCAGAAACATATAGAACACCAGCACATTACCCACAAAAGCTTCAAAACAATGCCCTTCAGATATTTCTCCTTTTGCTCCAGGCCCTTTTGGTCTATCTCTCCACTTGCCTGCTCATCTACCATGCAGACAGCCAAATTCATAATTGTTTCCATGGAAAATGCAAGACCATCAGGATTTAATGTTGACACCAGCCACCCTCAGCCAATGGGCAGGCTATCACCAGGAATGAAGAAGAGAAAAAGGACTAGCCACTTCCTAAATTCTTGAGTGTGTTCCTAAACCTGCCACCCACACAGTGGGGGTCTTCAAGGCACCCATGGTCTAGTGTCCAATGGCCCTATGACTGCAGTGGGAAGCAATTCATGGGGTGTGGCGGTCCAGCCGTCACAACACGAACATGCCTGAGTCGGGGAGTGAGGATTGAGAAAGAAAAGAACACTCAAGCCTGAGTGGAGATGAAGAGAAGTCTGATTTATTTCACAGAAAGAGCTCCTTTTATAGGTTCACAGCAGCAGGAAGCTTTTAAGGGCACACAACAACCAAAAACACCAAGTCATTGTTTTTCAAAGACCGGATTTCCTGACTCTTACTGATAACGTCAGATCTTCAGCTAACGAGCTTCCTGTTATGTCAGGGTGAGTTCCTGACTCTTACAGATAACATCAGATCTTCGGCTAACGAGCTTCCTGTTATGTCAGGGTGAGTTCCTGACTCTTACAGATAACATCAGATCTTCGGCTAACGAGCTTCCTGTTATGTCAGGGTCAAAGAGTCAAAACCAGCTTAACAGACAGTTTCCTTGAAGAGTAGCAAATGTTGATGCCTTAATTATACAGGAAGAAGTTATTTTCCAAATGTCAAACTCCAGTGGGCCATGACTGGGCCCCGACAATGGGGGAACTGCCTCCAGCCATGGCCCCAAAGCTGACTGTGAGGAGGCCTCTGGAAAAGACAGGGCCTCTGCCTGGCAGCACATCTGAGATGTGAAGGCTCTGTATATCCAACCTCCTCACCAGCCCAGACTCTCCAGGGTGAATAGGTTGAAGGCCTTCCTTCTCCCTCCTTCCAAATTAAGTCTTGCTAAAATCTCAACTGGTTCAGTAACCTCTGGTTATAAAGTTCTAATGTTCCAGATGCTAATTTATAACTCCTGATGCTATAAATTCCTGACATGATTCAACCCTTTCCAAGTCTCCAAGCCATGCTCCTAGGCATTTTGCTTCATGGGCAAGACACCCTGAGCTACATAAGAATGACAAGAGCTAAGAGCTGATTAGAGTTCCAGAGTAGAAACTTTTCTTGCTTTGCTGCATCTAATCCTCACATCAACACTATGAGGTTAGTAGTATCCTTGTCCCTCATTTTCCCTGGGAAAATAGTTAAGTCAAGCTTAACTTGCTTAAGGTCACAAAGCTAATAAAAGATAGAGTCAGAATTCAAATCCAGGAAGGCTGGTACACCCATAGGCAAAACATCACCACTTCCTGTTGATCTAGAATATGAATTTAACAAATAAATTAGTTATTCTCCACCTTGCCATGCGCTCTAATTAGGGGTTTCAGACACGAAGGCTGGCGGGGGGGTCACACCAAGTTCTTCAACATTGAATCTTTATTCTGGCATGTGTCCATCTCCAGTGTCCTGGATGGGACATCCTGGATGGGATGTGTCCATCCTATGGCCTGAGGGCCCAGAGCTCCCTAGTTCCCTAGTTTCCAGAAGCATGGGTCCTCTGAGACAGGTTGTTTCTGCCTCCTCAGTGGGCGCCTACTGTATCTGTGAAGGTGGACTCAGCCTCTGACCCTTTCAGTCTTGCCTGCCCAGGTATCCTGCTTCCTTCTACTTCCTGCAAGACAAGAGTATTCAAGAAGCAGGATTAATAACTTCCACAAGGCTAAATTAAATCCTAATTTCAAGCTTCAAGCCTCACCAGGGAATTTCTTAGACTTTTCAGTCTGGTGTCATGACCTTGTATAAGGTAGTTTTTTGTTTTTAATCTTATACAATTAGTTCCAGACAGTGTACTGTCCCAAAGATTCAAATTCTTATCCCAAGAGTGTCCCCTCTTGAATTTGTTACAGAAAAATAACATTTCAAATTCAACATAACAGATTTTTTTGTTTACTTAATTTTGGTTTATTTACTTCCTTGTAGATAAAGTTTCCTGAAGTGGAATAAATTGTGCAGAAGACATGAAAAATTTTAATAACTTCTGATACATATAATTTTATTGTTTGTTTAAACTTGTTCTGTCACCAGCAGCACGTAACTTTCTGTTTCTCCATGGTTCTGTTAACATAAAGTTTATCATTCTTATTTATTTGCCTTTTAATAGTTCTAAAATGATACTTTTAAGTTTTGAATATGCTTCTTTTCAAGCTGTATATTTTTCTATGAAATTATTGTTCTTCCTTTTTATATGAGAATAAACTGTTTATCAATTTTTGGCAATTTACAGAGTAGAATCCAAGATACTCACTATACATTTGTATCAGATCTTTCCTATTCTGAAATAAGCTTCTAATATTTTTTACTTATCTTTTATTTCCACAGCTTTGTTTTAAATGTATCAACTATAAATATCAAAGTCATCTATATATACCCATATTTTTCTGTCTTGTTCATAGTTATATTTTTATTTCATTAGTGAGATATTTATGAGCCCTTTAAATATGGGATGGCCAGGCTATTTTTCCTTCACTTAAAAAAAATACTAGAATAGGTTTCACTCTAATTAATCTGTATTATTAAAGATAACATGCATTATTCTAAGGTATTCACTTCCTCTCTATTATCCCATTGCTGAAACAACAATTAGCAAACAGTGAAATCTTTCTACATTACTGTTCTTTTTGCATTTTTATAAATTAAGCTTATAAAATAGGATAGCTGTGCTACAAGAATTTCTGTTCAATTTCATTCATTAATTTATTCTATAAATACTGATTTAGCACCTAATATGTTCCAGGCATTGTTCTAGACACTAAGGATAAGCTATAAACAAACAAACAAAATCACTCTCTTAGAGGTAAAATTCCAGTAGTGGAGAAACAATTTTAAAGATAAGTAACAGATGGATATATAAATAAAAAGCAAGATAGCAATGAGTGATAAGGAGGCTGACACAGAAGTAGAAAGCTGAACTTTTTAAAGAGGGCTTAGGAAGATCTCACTGAAGAGATAACATCTCTGAACAAGCAGTCTTGTTCCTCAGTAGGAAGGGAAGGGAATAAACGCAAATGTCTGGAATAAAGAGGCCTCCAATGGAGAGAACAGGTGTACAGAAACATCACACTCATGATCAGGAAATGCCCAGTGTGCACAGCAAGAGGTCAGGGTGGCCACAGCAGGGGATGGCAAGCAGACAGGTGAGGGAAGGAAAAGATTTTGTAAGGTCAAGTCATACACTGCAAGGCCTTTGGCATTTACTCAGAGGAAGATGGGAAACCTTTAGATGATGTTGCATGAAAGGAAAGCAAAGTTTGATTTTAAAACTTGCCATGACTACTGTGGCTTTGGAGCTGAGCTGAGACCACAGGAGAGCACAGGGGGCCGGCAGATCTGTTAGGAGGACTCTGATCGATTGTAATACGGTGGCTTAGGCCAGGGGGTGGATGTGGAAGTGGCAGATTCTGAATAAAAAATTTTTTTGGAAGTGGGAGTATTTATTCATTTGTGTGATCATTCCCACTTCCTCTTAGAGTTTCACCCTGTGGTCTTGTCTCAAACTCTCCCCCTCTGGATTCTGGTAGCTCGTCCTCATTAGGCCTGGCAGTGGCAAAGGCTTTGCTATGATCATTCTAGGGTCACTGTCCTATCCACTATTCCTGTTTCCCTATTACATGTTTAGTTTACAGTTGGGTCTTATTTGGGAGGGATTGATTGAAGCATTTTATCTTGTATACTCATAAACTGACAAGTGAAATAAAGATCTTGCCTAAAACCTTCACAGTACAAACCGGATTCTTCTGTCTTTGCCTGTGAGCCGAGGAGGTTCTTTTCTATCCCCGGTGCCATCACAGTCACAGTGTGTCTGCATTTCTTAAAAGAGTGATCTTCATTTGTCTCTGGGATTTTCTCCTAAAGCGCTGACTCATATTGCAAGCTTTATCTGGTGCTTTTGGTTTCATGTTTATGCAGACTTAAATAAGCGTCTTCTCAACGGCAGCCTGACCGACATCACTGAATCTGCTCTTGACTTCTGAAATGTGGAACATAAGAAAGATGGTCAGGAGGAGTTCATCAGTTTTGCCCAGATCATTGGAAGGATTGTTGTATCTGTCAGCTTTTTATCACTATAAAGAAATTCTTGAGGCAGTTTAACTTTATAAAGTAAGAGGTTTATTCATCTCACAGTTCTGGAGGTGCAGGGCATGGCTCCTACATCCACTCATTTCAATCAAGGGCCCTTTCCTTTGCATCACACCATGGTGGGGGGCACTGGCAGGAGCCTGTGTGTGAAAAAGTGATCATCCTGACAAGCAGGAAGCCAGAGAGCTGCACACAACCCTCCGTCTCAAAAATCATCCAGGGGTCATGGGGGAATGACCTCTATCTCGTCCCAAAAGCAGCATCTTCAAAGACCTAGGCCCCACCTCATAAAGGTCCCATCAGCTCAACACCAGCGCAATGAGACTCAAGTTGCCAACACATTAAACTTTGGGAGAGAAGCCATAACCATACCATAGTAGTAGTTTTCCCATTCACTGGGATGGAGCTGTCTATAGGAAAGATAGTTTTGGATCTGGAGTTGGTTCTGTTAAGCTTGACACTATAATGAGTGAACTTGTTCTGCCGATTTTTTTCTATTTAGAAAACTAAAGTTTTAATAAATGTGGTTTTTGGTAATCCTTTTTAAATCCTGTTGCAAAGTCCTATGTTGTCCTATTCTCTAAGGTTGATATAAATTATTTGGTTTTTATAATCATTTTCTTAGGCCTTAAACTGACATTACACTAAATCTATTAACTCTGAAACACATTCATTGGATTTTGTTTTTTCAGTAACAATCTGGTGTACTTCTCCATCTGTTCTCATCCTCTTTATTTTTTCTGTTATGGCTCAATAATTTTCTTGGAATAAAGCTTGTGGCTCAAGGAAACTGTTCAAGCAATTTATTTTTGGTTTGTGGTTATGAATGGAATTTTCTTTTTTGTATTTTTATTAATAAGCAGCTATATTTTCCTGACAGGAATATAATTGTTCTATGTGAATTTCTTTTGGCTCACATCTTTGCTGAACTCATTTATTATTTATAGTCATTTATAGGATGATTTTCTTGGAACATTTAAGCATATAATCATTCCACTGGGTACTATTTTTCATCATATATTTTATGTCTTTCCCAAATAGTTATAACCACCATTTCTAATGCCCCATTAGAAGGATAGTCATGAAAGAATCTCTGTCCCACCTTTGAGGAGGGGAGCCCTTGTGCATTGCTAGTAAGTAAGTATGACATCACAGCTCCAGATTAACTGCATGGCTTTTCTCATGTGAGAATAAAATAATCTCTGCATCTAATAGTGAAGATCTAACAAGGAATAAATATTAAACTTTACTGTCTTTGCAACAACCATTAAAAATATGATTGCCTAAAAATTACCTTTCTTTTTCATTCATGATTTAATTTTCTCTATTCCTTTTTTTTAATGAAAATTTGCTAGTTAATGAAATGCCAAGGAATATAAATGTAATGGCATTTTTATTTTCTCTTTAATTTTTATCAGGTTTTGGCATGCCTTTATTATTATATTATTCGGAACTTAAACTTGAGAATTTTTCATTATTCATTGCTAATGTATGTTATCACCCTTTGTGAGTATGAAATCTGCTTTATTTGATATTATGTTTTTATATACTCATTAGAAAACTTAAAGTCCTTCCATCATTTTAGCCTTTTAAAAGTATTTCTGGCTTTAATTATTTTTCTAATATGTAATGAATAATTATATATTTTTTAAATTCCCATCTTCAAATCTATTTTCTCTCATTAAGCAGGTATCTCCTTGATGTGTAATATAAGTGATATACTGATATCATCTTTCATTGTGCTTTGCATTTATCTTTGTTGCATTGTTTATTCATGACTCTAATTGGTTTCTGTCAAAAAAGAAAAGCATTGGCTGGGGATTTACCTCAGTGATTCTGGCGCCTGCTTCGCAAGCACAAGGACCTGAGTTTGATCCCCGGTACCAAAAAAGAAGAGAGAAGTATCAAAGTTCATGGTTATATTTTGACATCATGAAATACTTTTAAAGATTTTAGTTTTCATGTAGAATTTGATGGGCATTTGAGTACTAGGCATATTTTTTTGCCTATAGCATCTCATTTACTCAGGATAACAAACCTGGAAAGTGAGTGTTATTATTCTCATTTTGTATTCTTTGAAACTCAGAGACTCAAGTGTCTTGGCAATATTTTACACAAATTATAGCACCATAATTTAAATTTTATTAACCATTATATTACCAGTTGGTTTTATTTTTTATTTATTAACCTTGCCTTTCAGTAATCCTAATGGGTTACTTTGTCTTATGGGCTTTTCTGCTCCTTAGATTTCTTTTTCACTGGCTGTGGGCCTTTACCTCTCTAAGGCTTTGTTGATAAATAATATCCAGCCTTTTTCTTTGGTCTTCAAGAAAAGATGGAATTGGTCAATCTCATTTGTTCTCTGGCAAAGGAGGACTCACACACAAGCATGTCCCTCTCCAAATTCCTGAAATAAACTCCATGACATTGCTTCTGTAGGTGCAGCCTGGTGCTCACCTGCCCTGGTGCATCAGAGAAATTAACTACTCACTGACAAAACAGATTCTTGAGCTCCACCTCAGACTTGCCGAGTCAGAAGTTCTGTGGACAAGTCCCAAGAATCCTAGCTACTAACAGACCCCTTTGGGTAATCCTAATGCAGACTTGATTTTGAGAACCACCACCCAAGTTTGACACAGTAAACCTCCTCTGTCAGACACATCCTTGAATGATCCTTCCATGAGCTATGTCCTTGTTTCCCCAGAGTATGGGCAGAATCTGTGACTTTCACTTAACCAATACAAAATGTCATGACCAGACATTCGTGTGATGTAAGACATAAGATTCTACATTATGTTACATTATATTACAGTCTCTGTCTTGGCGCACTAAAGAGGAAGCGTCTCTTGAAGGTCCTGAAGGAGTAGGCTGCCATATTGTAAAAGCCTGTGAAAGAGTCACATGCCAGGAGATATGTATGACCTCTAGAAACTGAGAGCAGACCCTAGATGACAGTCACAAGAAAACAGGGACCACAGTCCTTCAACCACAGGAATTCAAATCTGTACATTAAAGAAGCCTCCAAGCTCCATAAAAGAATATAGACCCAATGGAAACCTGGACTATCTCACCTTGTGTCAGAGCAGAGCACCCAGCAAACCCATGCCTGGACTCCTGATCTGCAGAAATAGTGAGATAATAATTTGTACTTTGTCTTAAACTGCTAAATCTGTTGCAATTTTATACATGGCAACAGAAAACTAATATACATCCTACCATTGTTTGGACCTGGAATGCTTCCCGAAGGTCATGTGGTAAAAGCTTGGGCCTCAGCTCAGCACTAATGGCGAGTAGTAAAGACATTTCAAAGGTAAGAGCATAACCTTGAAGGGGACTTGGAGATGCTGGCCATTTCCTTTCTTTCTTGTGCTTCCCAAGCCCATGAAGTAAGCAGCCTGCTCCACCACACATTCCTACCACACACCTTGCCCTAGAGTCAAAAGCAGTGGGGCTTCATGTAAAGGTACAAGATCCCAATAAGTAACGTAACTGTATTGTATACCTAAAATGTACCAATAAACTCAATTTAAAAAAAAAAAAGCAATGGGGCTAAGCATCCATGGACTAAAACCTCCAAAGCTGAGAGCCAAAATAAACCTTTCCTCACTTTAAGTTGATTATCTCAGGTTTTTTGCTATCATAATAGAAAGCTGATTAACACAACTCCCTTACAATCTTACCATTCAATTTTTTCATAGCATTATTTATAGACTTGAAGGGAATAGACAGGCTGCATTTATTTACCTTTAATTTAAATATATTTATATTTACATTTATATTTAAATGTATCTTTTAAAATGTTTAATATACCACTATACATCCATTATAAAAATAAAGACCAATAATACCAAGAATTGGCAAGAATGTAGAACAATTGGAATTCTCATTTTGGGAATAGAAAATAGCACAATCACTCTGAATAACTAATATTTCTTTCAAAGTTATCATATACTCACCATACAATCTAGCAGTGGCACTCCTGTTTATCCCCAAAATATGAAAGCCTATTTCCAATCAAAGACTTGTGAGGAAATGTTAATAATAGCGTTATTCACATAGTCCAAATCCATAAACAACAAAATGTACCAACAGTTGACTGGATGAACAAAATGTGGAACATTCATAATAATAGGACACTATTTGGGAATCAACTATTGATACACATAACACAAATGAATATCAAAATCATTATGCCAACTGTGCAAGCCATATACAAGACAGTATACCTTATAAGGCCCATTTATACAAAAGGCAAACTAATCTCTTGTGACAGAAAGCAGATCAGTGCTTGCTGGTGGCCAGGACAAAGAGGGATGGATGGAGGATAAAGGACATGTGGCATCTTTTGAGGATGATATAAATGCTCTGTATCTTGATCGTGGTGTTCGTTTTACAAATATATACATTAAAAAAATTAATTGTATTGTGCATTTTAAATTGATATGGTTTAACTCTACATAAGTTATTCCTCACTAAGATTTTTAAATAGATAACACTAGGGCTCGGGATTTAGCTCAGTGGTTCGGTGGCCTGCCTTGCAAGCACAAGGACTGAGTTCAATACCCGGTACCCCCCCAAAAAATAAATAAATAAAATAGATAACACATCCACACACTACACAGTTAAAAAGGCACAAAAGATGCAAAATAAATCTTCCCAATCCGAGAGACAACCACTGTTACCAGTTTCCTGTCTATATTTCTAGAGATATTTTTACTTAATATAAATTGCTGGTCTTTATAATCAATACGTTAAAAAGAAACTTTCTCTATTAAGCCAGTCTCTACTTGAGGGGTACTAGACATTTCCAATCTTTTTCAACAGTGAGCACAAAATTTCTGAGCTAAGGACTGCATGTATTTTTTTAACCTTTTAAAATACTGCTAAATTATCCTCCACAGAATTTATAGCAATGTGTATTTCCACCAACAGTGACAGTGTCTACTTTTCCACACTGCTTCTGACACAGCACATTATAAAATGGCTAAAATGTATATATCACCATAATTTTATGTTGTGTTTCTCATTATGAGTGAGGTTGAATAACTTTTCACTTTTTTTTTCAGTACTGGGATTGAAACTAGGGCCTACACAGTGAGATACACCCCCAGACCTTTTTCATTTTTCATTTTCAGACAAGGGTTTTGCTAAGTCACTAATTTGCCTAGGCTGGGCTCAAACTCATGATCCTCCTGCCTCAGCCTCCCAGAGCACTGGGATTATACGCATGTACCAGTATTCTGACTAACTTTTCACATTTTTCAGAGCTATTTATATCTCTAGTTGCTTTAATAGTTCCTTTAATGAACTGTTCATATCTGCCTATTTTCAAGTAGATTGTTTTATAATAGTTCCTTATGATCTTTGCTCAAATTTCTAGGAAACCAAGACTGAAGCAAAGCTTGTATGCTAGTACTGCAAATCCTGGACAGCAAGACTGAAGGGAAAAATAGAAGTGAGGCCAAAAAGGAGGGAAAGCAAACACAAGGCGGCACATTTGCAAGCTAAGCACAGTTCCATCAGCAAACAGCTCAATTAAGTGAACACCAGGGGTGAGGGATGGTGCTGAAGACACTGAGAACAATTTACTCCGAACATGCTGAGGTGGTAAATGAATTATTTCAGGCTGAAAACATTAGCGAAGCTAAAGCTGCAGAAAGAGCTGACCAGCCTTTTGTGCTGTAAAGTTCCTTGAGAGAGGTCCCTCCCCACACCTGGGCAAGAGAGTAGTCCTTACCATCACAGACTTGGAATTGGTTGCTTCAGTGGACCCGAATAAATAAATCATTAAAGTAACCCTGATTGTTCTCTAGCCTTTCACCTCCCCATGTCTTCTATTAACCACCCTAGAACTTACTACTCCTATTCCAGATCCCTTAGTCCTATAATTCCCTCATAAATCTATTGTTCTGTCTACAAGGTAGAAGAGCTTTCTGCTTTGGCCATTTCTTTGGCCTTTAACTCCCCTGCAAAAGCCTCCATGCATAGGCAATATTAATAAAACTCATATGCCTTCTTCCTATTAATCTGCTTGTGACTCTAGCTCCTAAACACAGATGAAGGTCCCACCTAAGAATTTAGATGCACAGAGATGATGTTAGTCTTCCCTATAGTGGGAATGGGAAAGAAAGGCTGTCGTATGCAGTCTTTTATCATTATGTACCTGACAGGTCATTAACTCCCCTATACTTCTGGGTTGCATCACCCTGCACAACTAGAGAGGAAGGCAGATCTCATGTCCAGTGGCATCGTGTTTCATCTGAGTCTAAAAGAGAAGAGTATCGTGACTTCCAGATCTGGTCACCAGTGCAATCATGGCCTTTGCCCAGCTTGAATTCTGGTGGAGCACAAGATAGGCAGTTTCTTAGGGACGAGGCAATGGAGATGACAGCCAGTCACTGAGGTCCTGGAGGATCAGGTAGAGAAAATCAATTTTGAAAATAACAATACATGTGGATACAGATATAATATGTCATGGTTATATATAAAATTATCTTTCTTTTTTTTTTTTTTTTTTTACTGGGGATTGAACTCGGGTCCTTGTGCTTGCAAGGCAGGCCACCGAACCACTGAGCTAAATCCCTGGCCTAAAACTATCCTTTTTCTGTGTTACTCCCCTTTTGGTTTATTTGAGTTTGATCGTTTATATGATTTTTCTTTTTGCCATTCAGAAATATTTGATTTTTAGGTGACTGAATATTAGTGCTTTCCATTATGGCTTCAACCTTTTCTTTCCTCTGAGATTATGAAGTAAACACCCTGGTGTTTTCTTCTCATGTTTATGGGATTTCATTTTTCAAAATTTACAAATATCTCTGATTTATCTAGATTTTTATTTTGGTTTAAAGACATACAGTATGGTTGTGATTTTATTTTATTTTTCCAAAGGGCCACAACTTTTTCCCTGAAAGGCCATCTTTATCATATATTAAGTTTATTTATTTCTGAAGACTTCTTATCCTGCTTTCACCCATAGGGTCTGAGGTTTACTAAGCATAAGCAATGATTTATGAGATGAGCCACGTAGTTAAAGCTGTGCTTTGTCCCACACTATTGTCCACTCCGTTGTGGGGAATAGTGGCCAAGTAACAGGCAGATAAAACATTATTAATAACGCAGTCTGTAATTCTATGTCCAGAGTTTCATCTCCTTAATTTCAGCAAGATGTTGCTAGTTATAGAGATATCCACCCATCTTGACATATTGTGATTTGAATTACAGTTTCTTTCCCTGGAGAGTGTTATAAAATATAATTCATTTTTAGATGTGCTATTTTTACTTGGCATGGTCTGTGGGATCTCCTCAAAGGTATTTAAAGTGGGGAAAAATCTAGTAAGACAGCATGAATGGAAAAACAAAAAGAAATGTATTTAAAAGAAATCGGGCTTCAAAAAAAAAAAAAACCCCTGTGCTCTAAAGAATCCATCAATTTCTTAATGGCGGTATATCTACCCAACCACCCTCTCCAGCACCAATGTATACCTCTTTCTGACATAACCCAATAAAATTTAATGGCACTTAACTGATTATGGGCCATTCCTCCTGGCTACACTGTGTTTTTCTTTTTATTTTTTTGGTACCAGGGATTGAACTCAAGACCTTCTGCTTGTAAGGCAGGCAAGGTACCACTGAGCTAAATCCCTGGCCCTATACTGTATATTTCTTAGGGACATTATTTGGTTGTCCATAAATAAGTTCGATCCCAAGACTTATCCTAGAACATGAAACAGTTTCTTAAAACAAATTTCTGGAATTAATGACATAAAGAACATGATAATGAATCAATTCAAATCACCTTGATAAACTCAAATCACCTTTCCTTGAAAGACTTTTCTCTCACCATTATTTCTCCCTCCAACCTCCCGAGCTTTGGAGTCCCACTGTTTAGATTCCCCCCCTTACTCGTGTGTGTGTGTGTGTGTGCACGTGTGTGTGTGTGTATGTGTACATGTCCCTTAGGTCTTTGAAGACATAGAATCACTTAATCATTTTTAAATCACTCACACTTAATATCTAGTAAACATTTTCAGAGTGAAAGAATGAATGTAGTACAATTACTAAAGTAGAATATGTCAAAAGGTCTGAAAATTTTTAAGGGATAACTAATGTATCTGTTCTTTGTGTCTAGAAAAGATTGATTCCTCTTCTCAGAAGAGGAAATTTGGTTAAGTAGAAAGAGCGTGTGCTTCAGAGAGAGAAGACCTAAGTTCCAACTCCAAATTGCCATTTACTTTGAGCAGGTCATTTCTCTTCTCTGAAGTTTAGCTCCCTGTGCTATAAACTGAAAACAAGCAGGACTGTAGATAATATTCAGAAAGTTTCACCACAGTACACAGACAGGTAGGCAGTAATGGTACTGTTACTATTCTTATTTACAAGTATTGCTATTAAGAGGTATAGGAAGAATACAGTTGACGAACTACTGTTACATTTGGAATTTAGGTAGCTTTAGAGGAGATGGATTGTTCCAGCATGGAATGGAGTAGGGTAGAGATTTTCAGTAATCATGTTGACAGTAGCTATCAAGTAAATTCTCACATACCTCACTTTCTTAAATCTTTACAAGAAAGTTTACCATTAGTAATATCACTCTAATTGTCAAAATGAGGACACTGAATCTTGGAAAACTATCTCTGAGTTTCAATATCACAAAGTTAGTTCTTCGTTGAGCTGAGTTCAAACCTAAATCCATCTGATTTCAGAACTTGCTCCAGGTGTAACTCTTTTTCTGAGCAACCTAGGAGCTGAGATATTATGGGATTAAAGCATATTAGAGAGCTTTCAAGAACCTAGATAGTGATTTAAGTTGTGCTAAAACACTGGGTAAAATTATAAAGCTACATATGCTTGTTTCTCACCTCCCTGTACTCATCTCTCCTACTATCATAAACATGTCTTAGCATCTTAGACCACTGAGTAAATGCCCTCCAGTAAATGTGGGGAACTGGTCTTTGGAGAAAAGGTCTCCACATACACCCATCTTTTCAGCAGGATGAAGTTACCAGTGTCTTTACGGAAAATTGCCTTTGAGTGGATTTTCTTGGTCCTGGTTTATAACATGAATAGACAATTTCATTGGCTTGCCTTCTGCAACCCCATATTAGATGTTTACCTTAGCATACCGTACATTCTCAAAGCATGTGGGGCATTGAGGCGCACCCTAGGTATGGCTGTTGTAAAGTTTCATCTGCCTGCAGCCTCTTTAATCCCTTCTCTAGTGCATAGACTCGTCTTACCGAAGAATTTCTTCACCATCACAAAATTTAGAAACTGCTTCTTAATCCTTATGCATTGTATACCAATGTTACATGAGTCTTCTCTCCTCCAGATGGTTTTAAGTGTGCTCTGACCTCCACAGTTCCCAGCAAGTTGCAGAACACTTTGTAGGTACTCAGTGAATATGGCCTCAACTGAGAGGATAATTAAGCCAATACATCACCTCTAGGTGATCTAGGTGAGTCCAGTAACATCACCTCTTGGCCTCAGTATGATCTGGCATCTCTATTCAGGGAGGGTTGAAGTGTTGTGGAGCAGGAAGAACTCAGTTTGTATATATGCCTCCCACACAGAGAGTCCTGCTGGAAATAAACATAACTTTCTCTGTGTGTCTCCACTGCAGGAGGGGCATATGGCATGGGTACAAACTGGCTTCTCTGCAAGAGCTTTTCTAAAGGACACCATGTATTTACTCAGCAAATATTTACTGAGCAAAATGGAAGGAGGAAGGGCATTTCAAGGGATAGTGAACAGTTTGAATACAGTGAAAAAGGGGGAAAAAACAGGGATCTACATGAAGTACAGTGAATAGTAAAATTCAGGAGATAAAATCTGAGAAGTAGGAGAGCAATAATCAAGTAGAGGTTTGGGTGCCTGGTGATGCAGTTTCAGTTAAATTCAATGGGCAACAGAGTAAAATTTTGAGCAAATGATAACATAATCAAAAAAGCTCATTAGGAAAACTGATTTGCCAATAGTGCTTATATTGGACAAGAATGAAGATAATCACATAAAGCAGCCAGTAATACTTGAGGGCTTACTATGCACCCAGTAACATGAAACTGTTTACATACATTGTCTCATCTAATAAAAGTAATATGTAAGGCGTTTAAAACATAGCACCTGGTCCATCGTATTTTGCAATTCTTCCAGTCACCCTGTAAGTTGAATGTTATTATTGTATCCATTTTACAGATAATGTCAGAGGTTCAAAGAGGTTAAATACATTATGTTCAAGGTCAAAGGGACATAAGTAGCTGAGCCAACATCGATCTGATTCCAAAGCTGACTCTTAAGGCAGAGAAGTGGGAGGAAGCTATTGGAAAGTTATTAGAAAGTCCTGACAAGTGGTGATGAACGAGGAAAGAGAAAGGAAGGAAGGGTAAGAGAAAATGGATGTACAACTAAATAATGTGGATGCTGAGTAGACATGAAATGGTAACTGGCAAAATTTTGTATAGAAAAAGTAGTCAAAGATCCAAGGTTGAGTATGGATGACCACAGAAAGGAAGAACCATACCAAAACTAAAGAACAGGAAGCAAGGTCCATTAAAAAGAGTTCTGAATAAGCCAGGTGTGATGGTGCACACCTGTCTTCCCAACTGGAGGCTGAGGCAGGAAGATCACAAATTTGAGGCCAGCCTAAGCAATTTAGCATGAACCTGTTTCAAAATAAAGAGGTCTGGGAATGTAACTCACTCCAAAAACATACTTGTAATCCAAAGCACTTGTATATCAATGCAAATTTTCCCATAAGAAATAGTGGACATTCAGATGATTTGTTCCACAACCCAAAAAATACTCATATAAAAATGACTACAATATTGCAATATAACACAAAATAATAAAGAATATACAAAATACAAAGAAAAAGAAATCCACCTGCACTCACCTTTGAAAACTTTTGTGGCTGGTGTGAGGGAGAAAGGAGAGATGAGGGTTATTCTGTAGGAAAACTTGCACTATCACTAGCAGAACTGTTGTTATCTATTGCCTCAATGGTATGTTTTTCTTTTCAGGCAACTTGAACAAAGAACCCATCCATCGATACTTTTCTCTCCTTTTGAGGATTCACAGAAATGTGGCATTGTGTTGTCATTAAACAGATTCATCACACACATGGCTATACCCTTCCTCAAGTGGTGCTTTTCTACAAAATTTTGCACTGTGTCTCACATTGTACACATCTTCCTAATCTCATTTGAAGTGAGGGATTCCTCCACCTTTTCTTCTCCTCCTCTGCAGAGATCTCCATAATTTCTTGCTCCTAAAAGACAATCACCACAATCTTGCAGGGCAGGAAGGGAAGGGGATGGAGGTTGGGGATGGAGGATGGGAAGAGGGAGAAAGGCTCCATTGTGAAATTCAGTTTCATGTACCACTCAGGCCTGGGATGTAGCTCAATGGTGCATGCCAGCCTGGCAAGCACAAGGACCTGAGTTGAAACGCCAGTACTGCAAAAAAACAAACAAAATCAAAGTGTCACATACCACTCATATTTCAAGACATTGCTTGTTTATCAAGTTAAAATTTATTAGAAATGTTTGCTCATCTTGCAGAATACTGTAGAACAAGTTACTCCCAACTCATGGTTTTACTGTAAATGGAGAGATAGTTCACTGCCCTTTGTTTTTAACACAAATAGATATCAAGTTTTGTCAAATGTATTCTATGCACAGTGGATTCATGTTTTTTTTTAATGGCAAATATGGAAATCATATTGATTGACTTTCAAAGACAGTGGCACCTCATTTCATGAACTTAATTCTTTCCATGATTCTTGTCATAAACCAAATTGGAAAAGAACCAAATCAAATTTCCTCATGAGGTCAACATTGAACCTAACCATTTAATTTGATTTGGTTCTCGTCCAGTTGGGTTTACAATCAGAAGCATGGAAAGAATTAAGTTCATTAACCAAGGTACTACTGTATCAAACAAACCTTTGCATTTCTTGGACAACTCCCTCTTGGGTGTGGTATACTATTCCTTTTTAAATATGTTGCTGGATTTGCTTTTCTAATATTCTTTTTAAAAGATATTTGTGTTTATGGTCTTGAGAGATATTGGTATGTAGTTCTCTTTTCTCATAGTATCTTTTTGGTTTTTTACTATTGGTATAATATCATATTAATATGCCAATCTCTTATTCTAAAAAGGATTCATCTTTCTTTTTTTTTTCTGGTATCAGGGATCGAACTCAGGTCCTTGAGCTTGCAAGACAGGCAACAGAACCACTGAGCTAAATCCCAGACCCAGGATTCAACTTTCTAAGTTACAAGGATTCTGCAAACATCCCATAGATAATACTTTCCGGCTTCTGGGCTGGTAGCATTTGCTGGTCTGCAAATTGGATACAACTTTATGTTTTGCTCCTGAATCCAAAATATAGATAGGAATCACATTATTCTCAAGGATAACTAACTTTTATAATCTCACTCTCTTTTTGTTAATGTAGAAACTGGGTTTCCCAGATAACACATTTTCGGTGATTGATGCAATAAATGTTTATGATTTTTCTACAGCTGCCCTATCAACTTCATCACTTTTTCTTCTATTCTGCAGCCAAATCCAAAACAAAATTTACAAACCTGCTCAACCAAGACCTCTTTGCTAGTTAGAACTGTATAGATTTCCAAGGGAGCTCAGGGCATCTGATTTCTTTTTCTCCAAGAAAGTACAAACATAAAGGGAACCCAGGCCTCCAGCTAAACATGGTATTCAACCACGTAGACTTCCCATCATAGGCCCATGGTCATTCAGGTAAGGCAGGTCCAGGCTGTCATCTGTGGCAATGGAAAACCCTTTCCAAGTGGTGGGAGGAACAGATGAGAAGTTAGCCGTTCATCTGTCTTATTTCATTTCTAAAAAGAAAAAAATTTTTTTACATTTTTTCCTAAGAATTAAGTGGATATGGTCTTAATGTAAAGGGGTGAATATGTAATAAAGTGGGAAATAAACAATTAATAAATACATCAAAATAGTTAAAACTTATGTCGTGCTATGTGACAAGTACTGCTCCAAGAGCTTTACATACATCAGCTGATTTAATTCTGAGAAAAATAAGAGTGGGTCCCAGTGTTATCTTGATTTTACTAGGAAATTATTATAAGCAGAGCTATAGAATAATATGGATAGTATCAATATGTACAATTTTTAAAATCTGCATACGACGTGAAGATGTTGCTCCCTACTCTAGGCCTGGAGTGTGAGAGTGAGCAGAGAAATAGAGGATTTTCACTTTTGTTGCACATACATTTATTTGTTTTTAAAAATGAATGATTATTTTCATAGTTAAAGTTTTCTTCAAATTACTTATCTAAAAGTAACACACACTCACCGTAGAATTTTCAGAAAATGAAGACAAGCAAAAATGAGAAAATAAATGATCTGTAATCTCATCAGAGGAAACAAGCATTTCAGTATTTACCTTTCAGCTCTTTTTTTTTCCTTTGTATAAATATGTAATTTTCTGCTCACCAAAAGATTGGGTTGCACTGTGATGCTGTTTTAAAAGCTGCTTTTTATTTCCGCTAGCAAAATTATCATTCCATGTCATAAATTCCTTTCCTCTGTCTGCACAGTATTGCCTTTTGTATGGCTTTACCAAACTTTTAGTCATTTACTGCTGAATTTTTCTTTTGCTTTTGGAAGTGTAACAGGATGATTAATTAAACATTTAATGTGGCAGAATAATCTGATTGAGAAACTAGCCATATCTGGTTTTCTTGGCTGTGCACTCTTCAGAAAAGAATGTGAAGAATTTTCCCCACATCCTCCCAAGAGAGAGGCTAAGGCTTTGAGGCTGGGAGGTCAAAGGGGTTTAGAGGTGGACTTCTAGTTGGGAGTAGGAGTCAGCTTACCTGTGAGCAACTGCTTCTAGTGGGCAAAGAGGGCCCCTGAGGGTCCACAAAGTGGAAGCTGAGATTCAAATGGTCCCCACTCCCTCCCTGGAGCTGGCAAAATCTGGTATTCTGATGGCTGTGGGAAGCTGAAAGAAAAACCACTTAGTAGCCAGCTGCTGAGAGAGGCCATGATAAGTGAGCAGCTCAACAGCCTGCTGGGAGAAGTGCACAGACAAGGACCAGCATCCCACAGGCAGCCCCAGGAGCAGCTGTCAACTGCAGAAGCTCCCCGAATGGGGACCAAGTACCACATTCATGTCAGACCAAGACCTCTGTATGCTTGGCTGGAGATTTTTTCATTCTGTTTTATTTTTGGTAAAACCAATGAGCCAAGGAAGAAGCCTTAATAATAGTAGTAGACTTTTCACCATCTATAAATGGGCTTTAGGACCAGATTTAAATAAACTTGGAAAAATAAAGAATATGGGTATTTCTGTCCAGCAAAATGTCATGGAGCTGTTCATTCCTTGTTTGTAAGCAACCCCACGAGGAGGTGACAGGGCAGAATCTCTGTGTTCATTTATAATCACTAGCCGTTCACCTCTGAAGCCAAATGTCTTCTTGGCCCACCAACAAAGTAGAAGGTCTACTGGTCAGGCAACTCCATGAGTTAAGCCCTCAGATTAAGGGACTTGGGGCTGGGGTTTTAGCTCAGTGGTACCGCACCTACTTTGCAAGTGCAAGGTCCCAAGTTCGATCCCTGGTATACACACACACACACACACACACACACACACAAAGATTAAGGGACCTGAACTAGGCCAAGACAGACAACGGTGGCATAACCTGAGTCTGGCCCTTGCTCTATCATGAATGTGCTTTTTATCTCTGAACAAGTTTCTGCACCTCCACTTATTGACCTGTAAAGCTCTGAACCTATGAATCTTTGCTATTTGTCAGTCCTTGGTCTTCAGGAAATCTAGATAGACTCTCACATCCAAGGAAACTGTAAGCAGTCCATTTATTTCTCATATCCTTTAGCCAAATCAAATGGCTAGCCATGTTCTAGAACATATCCTAATTTCCATGCCTCTGTGATTTTGTTCTTCTTGTTCCTCCATCTCAAATGAGTGTCCCTCATTTTTGCCTGTTGAAATCCTACTCATCCTTTACTATTGAACAAAATGACTCTCTATCACAAGGTTAACCATTCGTTTCCTGGGAAGCCATCTTTCTTTCTTCTTCCTCAGAAGACAGTCATCTGGGTACATTTTACAAGCTTCCTGAAGACAAGGGCCAGCCCTCATTTATGCATCCCCATAGGACCCAGCTCAAGATTCAAAGAGTTATGATGCAGGCAAATGTTTGTGGAACTAAATTTGGGACTGGGGCCTGGGTTTGGATGCAGTCCCAGGCTATTTCAGGCCCTGAAATGGGTGGGGTGATGAGGAGAATGCTATGGCTCAGAGATTAAAGTTTTGAGCAGGAATGTGGCCTGGGCTTCACTGACTGGAATAGCCTCTGTGCCCCATTCCTGATGCCTCTTGGTCCAGCCCCTTTAGGAACAGAAAAACACTGTGTTCTTACAACTCTCCTCAGCCCCTTGGGCCTTTAGGGCCCTCACTCCACCCATCCTCTCCTGTGTTCCTATAAAGAGGGCAAAGTTCCAAACAGGTCTGCTGGAAATGGTTGAAGGGGCTTTAGGGACAGGCTAATGTCTAGGTTCCTGGTCTCTGCTTGAGTTGCGCCCTAGCTCTTGGCCTAAAAGGTTCTGTTGACCCTTTGTCGGGACTCTGTTTGGAGTGTGGAAGTGGCATGAGCTCATGCTGGAGGCTGGGGAGCTCTGTCCTCACCACTGCAGAATGGGACAAATGCTGAGGGTGGGGATGAGGGAAGTTAACTCTTTTCCCAGGGATGAGGGCAGGCTTACATTGAGGATGATGGAGGCTTCAACCATTAAAAGGCTGCCCAGACAGAGCCCCTGGGCATCATGGAGTACAAGGGAAGTTTCCAAGATAGGGGAGGAGAAGAATGAGGGCCAGCCTTGGGAAGCACATTGGCTATTTAGGGGGCTGGGATGGTGAAATGGTTAATGGTTTGTGGAAAAACAAGGACAGTCCCTCCTCCAGGGGCCCAGCTGGCTGCAAAGCCAGGAGTAGAGGCTCCAAGAGTGATGCAATGAGGCCCGCCCTGTACACCAGAGAGGGTGAGGAAGGCAGGCTCCCACCCAGCAGCAGCCTCCACACCATCAGCACCCGACCACTCACTCTCCTCTAACTCCAACACATCAGCCACAGGGAGAGAACTTTGGGGTAAAAGGAGCAAAAACCTGACTGGCTGGGATTTGGGAAATTGTTGCTTCTGCCTGCCATGCTCTACCCAGCCTGAGTGCCTTTCTAGTCAAGGCAAATCTCTTTGCTAGCTGCTGGAAGACATCCTGAAGGAGTGCCCATCAGGACAGATAGCAAGCCTGGCCAACCTCACTTCCAGTTCTAGGACTATTTCCTGTTGTAGGGGCAGATGGCAGGTAGAGAGGCCATGGCTGAGAAACAGGCAGCGTAGTCTCTGATCCTAGCAAACTGGCACCTCCACCCTGCTACCCCACTGACATCATTCTGGGAGAGGATATCTAGCTCTGTAGATACACAGCTGTCCTCTCTTCACCCTGGAGTCTGACAGAGTCTCAGGGATAAGGAGAGTAACCATGCTATGTGCTCCTAAGAAGAACTTCTCAGCATGGGACATGTGGATGCAGTCAGGAGGAGCTGCCCTCTCTGAGAAGGTACGGAGGGATGAAGATTTTCTGACAATATTCTGCTCTTGACACTAAGCCCCATGAGGACAGGAACTGCAGCTGTCTTGTTTCCTGCTGGTTCCCTGGCACCTAGCTCAGCTCCTGACAAAGAGCCAGGGTTCAATAAAACAAATGACCAGCCAGAGGCTGAAGTCCAAGGCCAATTTCACAATTTCTGCTTTTATGATAAACTAAACACACACAGACACACACACACACATGCGCATACGAGTACGTTCATAGGTACAGAAAAAAAAATACAAAGGAGTATAAGGAATCATCAGAACAGATTCTTTCAATGTTGTTTACAATCATGGGGTCTTACCAACCTTAACATTAAGAAGCTGCAGCTTTGGGAACTTAAAAAAGATACATCAGGATTGCTGGTCCAACCCAAAAGAAGGCATTTGAGGAAGTTTCTTGGGCAGTACACAGCAGCCAGACCCTGGGGCCAGAATGGATCAGGACAGTGGCAGTTGACATGGCTGGGGCAGTTTCAGCCTTCCTTCTCAAGAATGCACAACCCAAGAGCAAACAAGTACTCAGTTCCAGCAAAGACCATCCTTTCTGGTAGTAAGCAGGTTTCTGCTTATTACTGTCATTCTGTGAGGCTAAGTATAAAGAGAATTCCAAATTCTTAACAATAACTCCTTTACCATCCATATTTTTAGCTGGGACCCACATCATAATAACTTACATATTTATTGGGAGCAATTCTACATAATTTTGGGGAAAATTATTTCACAATTATGATCAGGCCTAGTCTTGCCTACAGGCTGGCTATGATATGTTGAAATATAATTCCATTTCTGCCTCTGGTCACAGCTGAGACCTCAATGGTCCTGTGATGCTGTGATGCTCAAAGCAAGAGTACATCAGCTGAAGACATCTTGGTTCTTTGAGAACCGAGTAGAAAGGTCTCGCCTGGAGAGGGACAAATTCTTTATTAGCTTAACTCATTCCACCTACTATTATAAGTGTGTCTTTGTGCATCTTGCTGTCCTAATCAACATAAAACCCTCATCAGCATAAGATCCTCAGGGTCTTAGGATTACCACCACCCTCCAAGACATATTATACCTTCTATGAACCCAATAAATAGTGACAAGCTTGGGGTGCCTTCATGTTTGTTGCCCAAAGCAGCACTGATCAGGCCCAGAGCTCAGCTTCTTCTCTAAGTCTTGTTTCCTGTCTTTCTTAATTAATTCACTTTGTGCTATCATGGCTCACAGGAGACCAGGACTCACTGCAGGGGTTCTAATAATTTCCCCTTTCCCTGTTCCCTACACATACCCCTATATATAACCTTTGCGACTTCTTCAAAGCTCTTTGATGTTTATTATCTGATTAGGTCATCACAGGCTCCAATAAAGAGCTATTATCCTGCTTTGCATGAGGAAACAGAGGTCTAAAATGGTGCAGATCCTCGTAGCCAAGTTAGTAGCAGAGTCAAGATTTGAGCCCACATCTCCATCCACACAGATCCACTGGTTCCTCCACACCATGTGGCCCTCAAAGATCTAGCTATTACAAGTTCTTGAGTTCCCCAATACAGGATCTCAGATTCCCTATGAGCAAAAGCCACTTTGTCCAGTCATTATTTACAGTCAGAACAATTGGCCCTGCTACTCATACTCTTGCTCCCTTTCTCTGGCAGGACCTTCTGCTGTGACCCAACTTTGCCTGTTTTGCTTGAAAGCCATCCACACCCACCCCTCACCCCCAAACACACATATTCAATTCTATTGCACTGAGTTGGAAACAACTCAAATGCCCAACAGAAGGAAAACTGTTAAACAAACTCATAAAACAATTGGAAGGAACACTTGGGCAATACAATGACAAGTATGCAAACTATCTCTGCATGTGGTAATGTTTTTGAAATATTGTAATTTGAACAAAGCAAAACACAACATGACAGGTACACATTCATCAAAGACATGTAAAAATGTGCTTCTGCAAATTAATAATAACCACAAGGAACTCAAAAGAGGAAAAGAGAATATTTCCTCTTAATGGATTTTTCCTTGCTATAATGTTCCAAATAATAATAAGTAGAAGAAATTATAAATATGATGAGAATATGCAGAGAGGGAGTGGAAGGAGTGCCTCCCTGCTGGAACTACAGAAAGGAGAGGGGCAGAGGAGTGGGATGGGGTGTCGAGAGGCAAGGTCCCCCAGAAGCAGTTGGCAGATGATCCACTTGGAGCTCCAAGGCACCCTTCACATCAATTCCCACGTCAGTAGTGCCTCCCAGAGGTGCGTAACACAGCCCTTCTGGGTCACAAGAAGCTTCCGCTTCTTCTCCAGAGAGGGCTTGCTCATCCTGGAGAGCTAGAGGAAAAGCCACTCTTTTGGTCATCTATTCCCATATATCTCTTGTCACCCAGGACTGTTGCAATTTTTCTGTACCTAAAGTGAGAGCTGGCTGGTAAGAGGCGAAAGGTCTCTAGGGCAAGAATAGCCTTTCTCTGGCCAGGTATCAGACTGGCAGGGAATAGACCAGGGTCAAAGGCACAAACTAGACTCCTCGAAGACTAACAGACAGTGTCTTCCACAGACACATCAAACTCAACTCGTCTCAAGGTGACCTTGCATCACAACGGCCCCTCCACGAAGACCTTCTCCTTCTGGGCTTCCCAGCACAGCGGACATCACTGCCACCTACCTACAGTGCACACACTGTATCTGGCTCTGACTTTTACCTTCACTCTGCCTTGCATCGCTCCCCATTCCTCCCCCACAATGAAGTACTGACAGTTCCCATGTCTCGCCAAACTGTTTCAATTTCCCTACCTTTTCCAGGGCTGCTGCTCCTGCCTGGAATCTTGTCCTGACTCATCTCCCGTTTTGAAGTTTTTCCTAGTCATCCTCTCAGTCCCCCAGAACCCCAGCCCTCCACCAACTGTCCCTAGGTAAAGGTCAGGGCTTCATCTTATTAGTTTCATCCTGACACGGCACCTGCTACACCTTCAGTATTCAGGACAGTCAGGTGTCACTTACGGAGGCTACACATTCTGAGACTGCATCACAGAGCACAGTGTATTTACACAAACCCAGGAGGTACAGCCCACAGCACACCTACACTACTTGGGATAGCCCATTGCATCTAGTCTGCACACCTGTGCAGCGTGTTCCTGCACTGGATATGGTAGCTGTTTGTAACATGGCTGTGTTTATATCAGCACCACTGTAGACCTGAAAGTCATGCATTGCACTGTAACACTTCAGTTTTAGCTTTTTTAACTCCATTATCATCTTTTTTTTTTTTTTTTTTTTTTTTTTTTTTTTTTTTTTTTTTTTTTTTTTTTTTTAGTCTGCACACCTGTGGCGTGTTCCTGCACTGGATATGGTAGCTGTTTGTAACATGGCTGTGTTTATATCAGCACCACTGTAGACCTGAAAGTCATGCATTGCACTGTAACACTTCAGTTTTAGCTTTTTTAACTCCATTATCATCTTTTTTTTTTTTT
>NW_022900945.1:41246536-41249769 GCF_012274545.1 Fukomys damarensis
CCTTGGGTCCTTCCTGGGTCTGTTGTCGCGCAGGCCGGGAGCTCACGCGCACGCCGCCGGGTGATCGCAGACAGGCAGGTAGGCAGGCAGCTGAGAAAAACCCCCTCTGGGGTCCTTGGGTCCTTCCTGGGTCTGTTGTCGCGCAGGCCGGGAGCTCACGCGCACACCGCCGGGTGATCGCAGACCTCCATTATCATCTTATGGGACTGCTGTCATATATTCAATCTGCTAATGGTTGAAACATTGTATATGGCACATGACTATACACTTTATAAGAATAAATTTGGGAGGATGAAGAAGGGATTTGATTAACCACACCAAGTTCACAGGTGAAATCTCAGGTCCACAACATTTCTGGTGAGAATATCTCATCTCTACTTACAGGCCACTTCTTTCAAGAGCTGGATCCCCTCCTGTCTCCAGACACTTTGAAGACATACCACTGTCACACACAGCAGACATTCCTGACCTTGGGTTCGTACTCTCCTCAAACACTGGGTCCCGAATAAGTGTCTCATTTGCACACGCACTGTGCTCTTCAGGAGGGGTGAGCTTACTAGTAAAGGCATTGTCAGGGGGTTGGGTGGCTAAAGACAAGTCATTTTATGCTTCCATGTGGAGCAGTTCCCTTAGCTGGGCCGTATGAAGCCATCTGAGAACTGGGCAGGATGCTATGTTGTCACACTCCCTGGCTGAGTGAACACTTTGATCTCTAGTTCACATTCGGTAGGGGGCTAGCAGCCACCCGTGTCTTCTACAGTGGCTGGTTTCCAGGAATGCCCGTCTCTGGTCTAAAGTGAATCACAGAGGCCTCCTGCCTCTCCACCGGGGAAGAGGGTACCTCCCTTCTTGCCTTTAGTCTGAGCATCCTCAGCTCTGCTGGGCCAGTTCATCGATCTCCACTCTGGCCAAGCATTCAGGTAAATGGAGTCTGACCTGCTGGTCTCCTTCTTGGCCCACAGTGCTAAGTAAGATTCTGTCTCCTTTAGATCTGGCTCTGTTCTTGCCATCCTTAGCAACAGGAGCATTTGTGGGCCTGGCGTTAGGGCAATCCTTCGTTTTCTGAGTCCAGAAGAAAAGAAGAGGAATGCTCACCACGTGGGTGCTAAAGGCACAGGGAACTAGGGACTGAGAGAAAAAGCACTAAGACAACGGGAACTTAAAAGTTCAAATCCAAAAAGTAGTCAGACACATCTGTGTTTCCTAAATATAATAATAGTAATTATTATCTCACTTGTTTTTCTGTTCAAGGGACTTGGAGTTTCCGTCTCAGTTTCAATAGACAGGCTCTGTTACTAATATAGAGCAGGCAGCTCTGATCCATGGGCTGTGATCACAGTTCTAGTGGACCCATGAGGAAGAAATCATCAAAGATCCCTGAGTGGCCCAGGTGTGGTTTCTGACCCCCAGCAGAAGATGAGGACAAAGAGATGTCTGGCATCCATATGAATGAATCTGGTATTCTGATCTCCGTCTCTCTGCCCCTGGTGCCACAGGAATGCCTCTGAGAGGAAAATCTGAGCACTCAAAAGAGTGGTCAGAGGACAGGAATCTAACAAGACAAGGCTCTGCAGAGTACGTGCCCCTCCAGGCCCTCTTCAAGCACCACACTTCATAAAGCTGAGTAGTTGGGACACAGCTTTCTTCTATGGAGACTTCCGGAGCCCCAGAAGTGGCCATTTCACACCCTCCCCAGGAGTCAACATAAATCAGTGGGGGGAAAATATCAGAACCAAAACTTCTTCCTCGACAAGGCTGACTTGAACCTGGTGGGTTCCTGGTTATAAAATGGTGGGCTTAGAGCAGAAGTCAGGGAAAATTCACTGGGAAAGACTTGACTTGCTCAGCACAGTAGAGAAGAACAGGGCCCACTAAGGAGGGGAGAGAGAGGTGAAAGACGGGAAGGGGAGGAAAGAACTGGAGGAAGCTAGACGGGCAATGGACTAGGGAGTTTTGTGGGGTGGTGTGGCCATTGAGAAATCCCAGGGTGGTGAGACAGCCAAAATAACTGCTTGGAACATTTCAGAAATGTGATTTTAAATTGTTTGCTGTGTTATGTAACCTCTCCCCTGTGATCCAAAAACAATCATTAAAAGTTCTGCTATATGTTACCGCCTCGTTTCGTGGTTGCTCTGGAATAGGTGTGGGGGTTGAAAGGAGAAGGGGCTGAGCTGACAGCAGGAACTAAAGAGATAGTCACAAGGCTGGAACAATTGATAAAATTCCAAACAAGGCAGAAAAGCAGAGCCAGAGGTGTCCATGAAAATCTAAGGTCCCCCCTCACCCGGTAATTCACAGAAATCCTGGGGAGGGCAATGGACTTTCCACAGGACGTGGGAATTGGAGCCAATGTCATTTGACTCAAAGGACAAGCTCCCGCAGCTGAAATTAGGTTACAAACAGGCTTGGCCTCTCCAGTGTAGCTAAACCTTGCAAAATACAAGATGTGTCACACCCACCTTTGCTATCCAGGGCCTCAGCACAGACACTGCACATAGTAGGATGCAGGAAGTGTGTGAGCAGCCACGAATGCCCTGGATAGCTGCTGGGACTTGGCAGAAGCCAATGCCTAAAGAAAAGCCAACCTGGCCTGGTCTTCTCCTTCTGTCTCCAACTCTCCATCCTCTTCCCCACCAGCCCTATCCCAATGACCTCTTCACAGCAGCGCTGCAGCCTGAAAGACCTGTAAACAGGCAAGGCCTAGAAGGAGACAGAGGTGGAGGCCACAAAGGGTGGTGTAGAAAGCATGTAACACTGAGCCTATTCTGCCCTCCTCCTTCTAACGCCCCTTTGAGTTCTCACAGAAAACCCAGCAGCCCAAATACCTTCAATTCCCCAGCATCCTTGCGGAAATCATCGCTGTTCATAGGGGAGGGCGCGCCATCTGGTGGCGCAAAGAGTATGGCTCACCCTTCGTTATCCGTCAGGGTCAAAAGAGGAGGGGCGGCTCCTGCGGCCCGGCCCAGCGTGGTGACGTCACGACAGAGCGCAGTTTCTTCCCGCCTCTTCCCCATCCTCGGTCGTGCCAGTACTTGACGGGGCGTCACCGCCCTCTACCAGTACTTTGCGTGCGTGTGTGCGTGCAGCGGAGGTGGCGGCGCGGGCAGGTCGGAGCTGCGCGCTGCCGCTTCTGGTGCTTAGGTGGACGAGGGTTGCTGTCCGGCAGTCTTGGGCTGCCGACCAGACAAGGCGCGGGTCCGAGCACCTCGGAATCTCGCGCAGTTCGGCGCGGA
>NW_022900945.1:41250050-41258286 GCF_012274545.1 Fukomys damarensis
GTCGATGCCTGACGCGATGCCGCTGCCCGGGGTCGGGGAGGAGCTGAAACAGGCCAAGGAGATCGAGGACGCCGAGAAGTACTCCTTCATGGCCACCGTCACCAAGGCGCCCAAGAAGGTGCGGGGACTCTGGGTGGCGGCGGGGGACGGGGCTCCGGCCTCACGGAAGGGGCGCGAGCAAGCCTTGCCCGGGCCCGGGCAGTTCGGGACTTCGGGGGCTAGGGCTTGGGGTGATCGAGGACGACTAAAGTGGCGTGGCGGGTGAACAGCCCCTGGCCTATCCCGAGCTGAAGAGGACCCCCCGACCTCGCTTTCCTTTGTCCTTCGCCCCGAGTTCTCCGGAATCTTTTTAAAATCCGACAGCGGCAGGCCTTAAATTTGCAACTGACTCTTCCTGGATGAAGGGCCTTGAAGACGTGGGTAGCAGGGGGTACACCAACTCATCTGACCCTGTGACCTGACCAGGGGATGAGAATATACAGAAAAGTCTCCCCTAAGGTGATTGAGGAAATCTGGCAGAGCTGCTTCAGGCAGCTCTTTGGGAGCAGTGACCGTTTTATCCCACGACTGCGTGATAGCTTAGAGGCAAGAGAAAAAAGAATGCGTAAAACCAGCTCTTTATGCAGGTGGGCAACATGAGATTGAAAAGCAAATTGATTTTCACGTAAGGTCTTGCAGATACTTAAACGTGTGTAAGAAATGGTCAGTTGGAGGTTGGTGACAGGAGACACCATCATGGCTGGAGGTCGATTCTTAGAATCATGTGAATAGATCACTTAGACATTCCTCCAGAAAGGAGCTTGGGTGGGTTGGAGGGGTGGGTGGTAGGGAACGATTGCTCATTCTTCACTGTACTTATCAAGACAGAAAAAGTTTCGTGTATTGTGCAGTGGGTTGAGCTCAAAGGATACCCTTCTAATTTCTCTTGGAAATGGCAACCTCTGGAGGTTTTAAACTAGCTCTCTGAGTGGTAGAATTGGGATCCTAGCTCTTTCTGATCATTTACTGGCAACCGCCCACATTTTGACTTTCCACATACCTGGCACCCAGTTAGCAGTAGGCTGACGAACGTTTGCAGAGAAGTGAACTTTCTAAAGCTAGTGAGAACCCAAACAAGTATTTCCCTCCTGTATAAAGATGGTGTTTTAAAACTCCCTGCCTGCATTGTTTAGTGGGATTCAGGGATTGTAAGCTGAACGAAGCAAGGTTTGAAGGAACAGTCACAGTCCTTGAAGCTCTTACACCTGAACTAGGTACGCTGTCTTGAGTGGAAGAGATGGCTGGGTCTTTTCTTTTGTTTTTTTTTTTAAGGCAGCTAATCTAACACTACAGAAATCAAGTGCAAGACTAAAAAGGCAAGTCATCATTGTGTAGTTTAGTCTTTTTTCTCAAAAAAATTAAGATTTTTACCAACAATGCCTTTAGAAGATTGTGGAAGATCCTTTGATCCTAAGGAGTCCCGTTGTCCTTATTTTTAGTGCTCTTGGTTCATCTGACTGCTTTGTTAAGGTTTTTACCCTTCACTGTTCTTTGGAGAAGAGTTATAATCCTTATCAGCAGAATGTTTAAGGGTAGTACCTCAGATGATGTGGGGGAAAGTGAGAAATGCCCCCAACTCTTACTTTCCCTATTGCCCCATCTTTTGTCTAGTTAAGCTTCTTTTTTATTACTTGATTTTTAGAAAGCCTATATTCTTGAAATGCCAGAATTGATAAGGCAAAGTCTGTTGTGTAGATTATGAACGCCCAGAAGAAAGGCAGGGAGTTCACAATTATATTTATTATGTTTAGCTCTGTATCTCATGTGTATTGTAGTAGGTACTCAAATATTAATTGCTTATATGGCTAACCAGTAAGAGATATCTGAATAGCTGTCTACCAGGAATAAATATCCCTTTTCCCCTCTTCTCAGAAGGAATGTTGCTAATGTATATTATTGTGAGGCCAAGTGCTAAGACTTGACTCATATTCCATTAGCTAAAAGAAGTAAGTCTCTGTCAGAAGTGTGAAAGACCCTGTTGTAAGTTTCCACTTGCTGATAAATGTGTCCCCATGTTATTAATCTTTGTTCTTTCTTAGCTTTATTGTGTAGCAATTACGTAGCACTTGTACTGAACTGCTTTTTGATGACTAATTATCCTTCCCTAGTGATGATAAAAAGCATTTATTTAGTTAATGGATCAGTTGAAGACTAGTCAAGGTCACATTGTAAGCCCTAAATAATCTGTTTTTCAGAATTTCAGCTGATTTGGACATTATGTCTTAGTCACTTTTGTACTTCTGCCATGGGTTGGTAATGTGGGAAAGTGGGGGGAAAATAAGAGGAAAAAAATTAGCCTGGCATGATATGGAATGTGAGAAAGGCCTCTGCAGATGGTACAGTGCTTTACCTATGAGAATTCCAGGCTGGCTGTAGACAACATAATCCTTGGATCATTCCAATCCCTGAGGCCTCTCAGGAATTGAGGACATTCCTGGTGCCAGAGGATATAGGTTACCTCAGGGTGACCTTAATGGTTCTCAGTCGGATCAGATCCTAGTATTACTTTCTGGTCAGCCTTATTCACTTTGTTTGCCTTGAGGTAGAATAGATACCCATCAATTAAAAGTATACATAACTGAATTCTTCAACCATAATCATGACTCAGTTCAATTTTGTGTGCTCTTGGAGTGCACCACAGTGTGTATAACAGAACTTGCTGGTTTAATTCAAGACTTGAGATATCTGGCTTTCAAGAAGCCAACTAAAGCAGACAAAAGTCCCCTTAAGCAGACAGACAGCTTCTATGCCTTAGTTTCCTCATTGACCAAATAAGTGCCAGTTGTTTGGAACAGATGGAGATAGGGAGTCAAAATGCAAAAGTATTTTAAAACATCCATTCTCCTTACAAAGGAGCATTTGAGGTAGTTTGTAACGGACATAAGTACAGTGCATAAATAGGGAGTCATAACTATAGAAATTAGGAGGAAATATTGTTAGCCTTGAGGGCTAATATATTTGCTGAAGTTGTTTGTCACAGACAACTCTGCACATCCAAACAAACAGAGAAAGGATACTTATAGTTTCCTTTGCAGTCATGGGAAATAATACACGCCAATTCCTCAGGAAGACACCTTTTCCTGACAAAATTTAAGTTTTCATGAGAACACGTTAATAGATATAGCATGTTCATATGGTAAGGGTTGTTCACAACTTAATGGTGATTTTAAATAATGTGTAAGAAAACTTGAGGAAAAATTATTGTGTAGTAAGGGCAAGAATACATTGTAAACTGAAGAACCCTGTTTAATGTTGGCAATTATTAATCAAACCAAATGAGTAATCTAGTTCCCCACCATCACTTGGTATTTATCCCTCTTTTTCTGTTGCTATGCTTTGCAGAGGTGATAACTGTCCTTGGAAATTTAGAACTTAATGTTAAATTAATTCTTTTTTAATAGAGTAAAACCAAATCCCTAATTTGTTGATGAAACCTCCTGCAGTAGACATGTTTCTCAATTCTTCAACCATTCAATCAGAATGCCTATCTCAGAACATTGTCTGTTTTCTAAACTTCTCAAGATTTGGGGGAGGACTTTTCCCCACTGATACATTAATTCTAGATCCACTGGATCTAGAAACTCAATCAGACTTTTACCACAGTAAAGAATAATACCAAAGAAAGTTTGCTTGTAGGATATACCTTACTTGATTAAAGCATGTGTAACACTAATTCATTTTAAGGATTAGCAAAGCAGAGCCCCAGTGAGTACTGCCTAGCTGTTTATTTGATAGCAGAAGTATAAGATGCTCTTTTTTTTTTTTTTTTGGAGTCATCTGAGGATGAATTCATAGTACCATTTTACAGATTTTACACCAGTACTCATCAGAATCAATGAGAAGAGATTAGATAAGTTGCCTGTTTCTTACCTTCTTCACAGCATGACTTATCTCCTGATTTTCTTTAGGGCAGCAGCTGTTTTGGTCAGAGGTCTGAGAAGATCCTCTTGTGGGTATAGGGAATCAGACCTAGGGCCCATAGCATGTTAGGCATACCACTGAGCTACATTCTAGTCCAGAAGCTCCTATTTTTAAGCTCTCTCAGTTACAGGTCTCCTTTTTCTCAGTTTGATGTAGTTACACTCTAGTTTCTGAATTAGTTCCAAGTTCCTTTAGACATTATGCTTTTAACAGAAAAATCTCATTGTCTAGATCCTATACTGTCAAGATTACAGGTAGGTACCTTTTGTCTTATCAGGAGGGTGTTATTTGGATTCAGTGTGTTACCCAATATGCTCTTGGAAAGTGTCTATAAAGGATGTTTTGATACAGAGACTCATGTAGATCTTTAGTTGCCCTTGACACAGAATACATTTATTCTGCCACCTGTACTAGTTAATGATTGGTAGACAAGCACTTTAATGGCCTCACTGGGTATTTTGAGGAACTGGCTAGTACAGGAGAATCACTTATACCTATCTGACTCAAATTTAGAGTTGAAATACTGAATTTTTATGAAGGGCCACTGTGGTACTATAATGAACATGTAATTCGGAACTGAATAATAATTCCAAGTACCTTCTTCTGAGATAGATCAGAAGCATTCCTATCACGTAAAGATGATACATTTGCGTAGACCAGAGTTTTTTCCAGCCTGAAATCTGAAAATCCAGAATTGAAGATAGATTCTTACCACAAATTTCCTTCCTCTTGTCACCACTACCAGTGCCTTATATGAGGTAAGTGGTTAATAAAAATTTATGTAAGGGCCGGGGATTTAGCTCAGTGGTTCTGCTACCTGCCTTGCAAGCACAAGGGCCCGAGTTCGATCCCCGGTACCAAAAAAAAAAAAAAAAATTATGTAGAATTTCTGTCACCTTTTCTAATTATTTATTTCTCGTTGCTTGGCTGTTACATAAGGCCTCTTAAACGACCCCTTTTTATTCCAAAACAAGTGCATAGTAGTATAGTGTGAATTAAGCACTTGATCCTTAGAGTCAAACTTACTTTTAGTCTCTTCCATCTAATAGCAGTGAGATCTTGGACAAGTGTCTTAACATCTCTGGGCCTCCTTTTCCTCATTTGTAAAATGAGGAATAACAGTTCATATACAGATAGTGGCTGATGCTACATAATAAGTTTAAGTGAGAGCCTAATTTTGAAATATTTTTAAAGAGCCAAAATCACGATGTTTCTAGAAGAAGGTTTTTTCAACAAGAGTTTTGTTTTGTTTTTTTGTTTGTTTTTGTTTTGTTTTGTTTTGTACTGGGGATCAAACTTGGGTCCTTGAACTTGCAAGGCAGGTGGCAGAACCACTGAGCTAAACACCCGGTCCAAGAAAAAAATTTTCTTGCCGGGCGTGGAGGTGCGTGCCTGTAATCCCAGCACTTGGGAGGCTGAGGCAGGAAGATTGATGTGAGTTCAAGACCATCCTGGCCTACATAGTTCCAGGTCAGTCTCAACTACATAATGAAACCCTGTCTCAAAAAAAAAAAAATTTTTTTTTTCTTGACAAGAAAATGTTGTTTGATGAAGAGTTAGCCCTAGTGACTACTAAAATATTTGATTACTAGGAGGTGCGTAGAATGTTGGAGCTTAGGACCTGTGATGGAAGTGAGGTGGGCTCTCTATCACCATTCCCCACCCCATTCTTCATAACATAAGCATTGTAAAATGTGGGTTGTTATCAGGTATTGGGCTAGCCTGAGTCTAGTTTATTTCTTTGAATTGCAGTGGGTTGAGGGTTTTCCAAAAATGCAATCTTTGAATTATATGAAACAATTCCAGAGACTCTGGAACTGTGAGTTCATTTTATATGGTCACACTGAGATCCCATCCCTATGTACTCTAACTCCTCCCCAACGTACTGTTCCTCAGTGCTAAACAGACTGTTCCTAGTTATCTGTATCTGAGTTTCTCCTGCAGAAATGTGTGCCCTTTGCTTCACTGCAATTACAGAACTAGGTGGAGTGTCCATGCCTTTGTTGAGACTCAGTCTGGTTTCATTTTTGTATTTATTGGTGTTCGATTTTCTACAGGAGTCACCCCGGTGCTTTAACCTCAGAATGCCTGTAATTGTTGGTACTGCCTGACAGTATACAGTGGAGCTTAATCATTTACTACCCAAACAGGACACCAAGTTAAAATGTTTAAGAAACTGCTGGTAGTAAGGTAGTGCTTGAAATCCTTGCGTTGAGATTGAGAAAAGAACTTTTGACAGAACTACAAACATGCCTGCTTGCTTTTTGTCATCAAAGTCCCAGTGCCTAAGTTAACACACCTTATGATATAACCTGTAGGGTCTACTGGATTTACTGACATGTTCCCCTGTGCCAGTCCAAGTCACTTCTCTTCTTTTAAAGTGGACACCCTGTACTTAGCTGTGTGATAGAATGAGACTTAGTAAACACAGTTTGGAACTGCTCATTCTTCCATGCTATTCATGTTGTACTTGCCTCCAGCTTAATTTTTTACAGTCTGAAGAACTGCCTAGCAAGAGGATCCTCTGTTGTTTATGTTTTTCTCTTTTCTCCTGAACCTGGGAGTGTGCAGTGGCATCAGTGGAATCTGATGAAGCCTATGTGTTCAAAGTGCAAGGAAAATGCTAGTATGCTGATCTGTGGTGGGTCTTTGTAAGCTGGGTGGTGAATTGGTAAGTGGCAGAGTGAACAGGCTGAAGGCCTGGAGATGAGAGTAACTGTTTCTTTCACTTAGACCTGAATATAGATCTCCATACTGTATTTTGAGCAGTGACAAGATTTTGAAAATTTTGTTTTTAATGGCTCCAATTCTTTCAGATCTTATTCATTGTAATAAGGTGAACCTTTAGGGCACACATTTTCATAGGCATAATGGAAATTACTTTTATCTCTTACCCCAGGTCTGGCTTGACTGCAAATCCAAGCTTTTGGGCCAAGGCCTGTTTCCACTGTGGCCCTAGGAGCCTGAAATTTATGAGAGACTTACCAGAAAAGTTGGTGGGACAGAGATTTTGATCTGTCCTACCTCATCTTCTTCCTCAAAATGCCTTCAGGAAAAACTCCTTTTGGACTCCCACGATTGTTAACTTTATTTTGAGATGTAGAAGAGAAGATTGTCTTGAATTTTAAAATGCAAACTTCTATTTCAAATTTCAGAGGAGAGTCAGGAATAGACTAATTTGTGTAGAAGGTAGAGAATCTAAATAGGCCTTACTTTTGCCTGTTTGGGAATGCTGTTAGAAGTTGCTGGATAATGGTTCTTAATCTTTTGAGTCCCAGATCCCTTTAAGAATTTCATGAACAGGGGTTGGGGATTTAGCTCAGTGGTTCCAGTACCTACCTCACAAGCTCAAGGGCCTGAGTTCGATCCCTGGTACCAAAAGAAAAAAAAAGAACAGGAAAACTTAGGAGCCCAAAATTTTATATGAAGGCTCATGGGACTCCCAGAAACTTGTTCATGAATTCTGGCTTGAAAAACACTGATTTATATGGTTAGCCTTCTAAGCCATAGTATCTCTTTCCTTCAGTAATTCGGGACCTGCTAAAAGATTATTTTTAGCCTGAAGTTTGTCCTTATGGCTTGGAGCAAAGCTGAGACTATCGGTGTTATTACCATCTTCCTTGGGATGCTCCTCAGCTTCCCAGGAGACTCATTATAAGTGCCTTGAGAATTTGACTCGGAAACTTGCATACACTGAAACCAGCATTTTAACACCTTGGCGGGTGGGATGGTTTGTACCATTTCAACCCTGCTGCTTTTCACATGAAATATGGATGGTGCTGAAGCTTCTGAGCTGCTTCTCTGAGGAAGCTCACATTCTAGACTATCGTATTAAAATAATGTACTTTCCTTTGTTTCTCAAAAATAGGTTTGGTTTCAATGTAGCATTTCCTGAATTAAGACAGCTGAGGATATTTGAATCTTACTCATCATTTGATTTCTGTGGTGGAAGATACTGAGGTAGAGCACCATATCTCACACATATCTTGTATATAGTGCCTAGCACAAAACATTGTTAATATTTATTGAAGAAAATACTGTGAAGTGGTCATCCCTAGGAGAAGATAAGTTGGACTCACATGTAATTTCTGGCTCACTGACCCTCTCATTTGACCAAGGACTTTTTTTTATTTTCTCCTGGATGGGTGTTAAGGGAGGACCAAGAGCTGCAGGTGAACAGTTGATTAGAATTTATATTAGTTTTGGAGCCAGGGATTTAGCTCGGTGCCACCATCTGCCTTGCAAGTGCAAGGTCCTGAGTTCCACCCCTGTGCCA
>NW_022900945.1:41258331-41280417 GCF_012274545.1 Fukomys damarensis
AGTTTAGTAGATCCTTTGTAATATTAGAAATACTGTAGAAGGTCAGGGAGGAGATTGCACTGAATACATGACCTTCAGTTAAGAGTTAGAGCTATCCTTAGACATAATGGGTCAGGTGATTTGAATTTCTTACCATCAAAACAGATTTTTAACTCTCCACATTAGGGCACTTTGCCCCAACTTGAAACTGGAATTCTGGTTTACACGTGCTATGGATTTAAGAACAGGAGGCTTTTACTTAGGAGGTTTGAGGTTTAGGAGCCAGAGGTGAGTTTAACTGTTGATTTTGGTAAATATGTTGGGACTCTGAAAGTAAAACAACAATTCTCCTTAGCAATGCTAAGCAAAATTCTGAATCTTTTCATTCTGCAACCCTAGCTGACCTCTCTCAGCGAAAGGCTGAGTTTGATACCCCAAAGCCATATGTGCCCTCTTTGAAACACACCTTTAGAATTACAGTCATCTGGGAACTGGGCCAATGCTTTCCTAGCCAGAAGCTCTGTCTGTAGTTGACACTAAATTTTACTTGTTGTTTTCTTAAAGTACATAACTTTGGCAGGTTTCAGGGGAGGAGACCTTCAGAATTTTGCTGTTTTAGAAGATAAAATTGGTACTTTATAGAGATGGCAGATGTGTGCAGTTGTCCTGGTAACTAATTCAGTTTCCTCTTGGTGGCCAGGTGGTTCCAACAACTTCCAATTCAGAACTTGATATTAGTGCCCAGATTCTGAGCACCAGACTTCTTAGCAAGCAAGACATGAAGATTCCCAGTGTTCACTTCTTATGGGGAGAGTAGCCCAGCTGGCTTGTCATGCTGAACTAAAATGAATTGTGAATGTTAATTATACTGATCAATACAGTGGCCTTGGTAACAGACTTGTAGCTGCTGTAGAATCTGTTTACTTCTGGTTTGTAACAGAAAAGAGACTGAATTGGTTGGGGACATGGTGTTCTCTCTGTAATATAATGAATTGTAAGTCCAAGGAAAATGCATCCTGGAGGGGTTGACCTTATTGCCCCTCTTCCCCCAGATCTTCAGAGGGAAGCATTACTCTGGAGGTGGTTTCTGTTCTTGTTTGCCATTTGAGAGTGAACTGAGATTGGCAATGGCTTGGTTCTTAGTGGAGGTGGGGTAAAGGATGTTTACAGACCATAAAGACTAGGAGAGCACCTGGTTCGAAAACCACCGTACTTCACCTAGTTCATAATCGAAAGTGCATATTGATGAGATTAGTTTCAGCCTTTGCATTCAGGTGCCAGAACCCCTCCTATTTGGGAAGTATAGAATTCATAATTCTGCACATTCTTTTCTGACTCCATAGGGAGGGGATTAGCTGATTGCCGGGCATGTTTGGAATGTATGCTGCCAGTTTTTACTGATTTTGGACTAACCTGTGGTAAAAGTACAATCTCTGTCTTCTTCAGATAGGCTTTTTGTCATGTTCTCCTAACACCTTGTGGATTAATCAGATTGTATTAGCAGATGGAGTTGGTATTAAAGGTAGTTCTCTACTTCCTTTGCATTATTTATCTCTGAGCAAGGCATATCTAACTCATTTGTTCCTGTGTTCTTTGAGTCATTTAATCAATAGACTGGTAAACTCAGTGTGCTAGTGTTTACTTTTTCAAATCCTGCTTAGATTGTTTCTTAAATCATTACCTCTTATAGAATAGGGAGGAATGGAAGATATCTTTTACCAAGGAAGCTTTTTCAAAATACTCATTACCTGGGCCCTCAGCTAGATCTACTTAAATCAGAAGGGGTAGGGGGAGCTAAGGGTAAGGGAGCAGGCAGAGAACAGGTTGGCATTTTGAAACAGCTTGCTCAGGTAAACTTGAAAGATCCCAGATGTAGAACCACTTGTAGATTATCTAGCAAAGCTGACTAAAATTGTTAGGAAATCTGATATTGGGATGGGAATGGAGCTACCAAGTATGATAGATGACTTAAACCATGAGGAAAATCTTTTGCCTTGTATGAGAGGGCCTGAAAATAGTATACCTTAGTCTTCTCCCTAGAGCTCTGCATAGTGGCTCATGCCTGTGATCCCAGCACTCGGGAGGCTGAGGAAGGAGGATCACCTCAAATTCAAGGCCACCCTGGGCTACATAGTGATTTCAAGGCCATTTTAACCATTTGGGGTTAGAGAGCTGTGAGAGCCATAATTCAGGCTATATGTATGTACATATACATATACATACACACACACACATTGTGTAATGGGGAGTTGTCAGCCTGAAGTACATCTACAAGCCCAAGCCAAGAACTTAGAATTCTTGTCTAGAATGGAGGATGTGGTGATTGGGGTAAAGTTAGACCCTGAGTTGGATGTTTTGGACTATTATTGCATAGCCGAACTTGGTTGTTTTTCTCTACAGCAGTGACAGTTTGCAAGGGCTGGAGAATGTCTTTAGAATAAAGAGGGAATGATAAGACCTCTCTAAGCCAACAATATTTATTGAGTCTAAATTGTTTGAAACGCTAATGATTCTGACTTTGTACACTCACCCCTATCTCTAGTTTCTGGTTGGCTAGACTTCCTGAACTTGGATTAAAAATTCGGTTAGAATATGAATTTTTTTTAACATATTAATTGAACATTTCAATGAGATTCTGTCTTCAAAAAAAACACAGTAGGGCCAGGGATTTAGCTCAGTGGTTCTGCTGCCTGCCTTGCAAGCACAAGGTCCCGAGTTCAATCCCTGGTACAAAAAAAAACCCCACAGATTACAGAAATTTTGAGGCCTTAGAAATAGCCAAAGTTTAATGATCAGAGAATAAAGTGGGGAAAATAGAAGGCAGAATTCAGAAAGACATTTGACTATGCCGTTAGGTAAGCCAAGTAGCCAGCCAAAGTGAGCAAACCTTAGACTCAGACAAAAAGACTTTTTACTCTTGAGGGGGTCTGTCACTGTTGCTTTATTGTAAAATAAAACCCAGGATGAAAAGAGGGGCAAATAAGGTTTTGCTTTATTTATGCCAACATTAATATGTCACTCCTTCCCCAGGGTTAGTACAGTTGTAACTTGTACTGCAGAAGCATGAATGATACTTAGTCTGGGTCTTTGGAAGAAAGTTATGGAAAAAAAAAAAAGACGTGGCCAGTTTATAAATGAGGCTGGAGACAGTCACAGCCTAGGGTCTTATGCCAATTCTACTTTTTCCTCTCTGAAAGCTGATCTTAGTATAATCGAATTCGGGCCCTTGTGCTTGTGAGGCAGGCAGCAGAACCACTGAGCCAAATCCCCAGCCCCTCCAGGGTGGTCTATACAAGTATATTTGTTTCTCTGCCTAAGGTCACAGGGAACTTTCCATACCCACACTGAAAGATTACTGAGAAAGGGCTATATTCAAGGTTTCCAGACTAGGTCTGTCAGATCCCATTAGTGAATGGAGCCCCCAGCCTCCCTAAAGAAGTCAGGAGGCTGTAGATGGTTTTGGTTCTAACTGCTTTCCAACATGTGGAAAAACTATTCTGCTGTTAGATTACCCACATACTCTCACCATTCCATCCACAGAGGACCATGGAAGTATGGATCTTTTTGTTCCCATCAGGCTTGGACTCTTATTTTCTCCACCCCCTTTCCAAGTGTAATCAGCAGTACCTCTCATTTTCTGAAAGTTGCAATTCATTAGCAACTTTTACGAATTACATCTCTTAGCTGGTCACAGTGATGCACACCCATAGTCCCAGCTACTTGGGAGGCTGAGGCAGGAGGATCACTTAGGCCCACAAATTCAAGACTATTCTCAGCAACACATGGAGATCCCCCCAAAAAATAGAGGAAGAAGGAATTTGCATTTCTTTGTCTGGATCATTCCACTTATTCAAGAATTAATCAAGATTTAGGAGTGGAAAGTGTTCTTTTCTTGCCTAACGCTCACAAATGTTCTGGTATCATAAGCTTACAAAGCTTTAATACAGCATTAGGGTTGTGTACAACTGTCCCTTTGAAGACAGAGAATGCTGCTATTTCCCCAGCCAATTCTAAAAGAAGAAAAGTAGTACCAGGCTTGTGTATGGTTTTGTTTTGTTTCATTTTCTGCTTTTTTAATCTCCCTGATGGGAGCAAATTGCCCTAAGCAAGTCACTTAGCGCCTATTTCTGTTGTTTTCTCATTTGTGAAGTATAGATTCAATTCTCAGGTTTCAGAATGTTTTGAAGATGTAAATGAATCTGAAAGCCATTGATGTTGAGACACAGCACCTAAACTAAAACATCAAGGAAGTCTAGGCATTAGAGACCTTGTTGTGTACCGTACTAGTAAATATAGATTTTAAGCTTTTTTTCTAATTAACCATAAGTAAAAATCTGGATCTATTGCTCTCTGTTCATGAGGGTTGTTTTTTTAATGCCAAGAGTTAAAGGTGATTTGAAAACTGTTTAGATACCAGTGTTATTGATAAAATTTCCCAAATAACTTTTCTTACACAGATTTTTACTTGTTTGCCACACCATATAGCAGGAATTGTTATTCTTGTGTTTCTACCCACTTTTCTCCTTGGGAAATGGCTGTTCAGAAAGTCATGGATCAGGAAACCCAAGGGATTGTATACTAGTTACTGTGGAGCAATAGGTAACTCATTTTTAAGTAGCTATCCTTTTCACTCAGCTTGTTCCTTACAAGCCATCTAAGGTAGTAATTTAGACAATCAGAAAGAATGGCTAATATTGCCCCTATGGGATGAAAATTATAGTTGTTTTCTAAATGGTTTGACGTGACTGGTGTATTCTCTATATATTGTATCTCTAGTCTCTCCTTTTATAGTCTTACATTTTTTGTTTTTAAGAATCTAAAATCTGCTGCAACTAATCCTTAAAAGGTGTTACTTTGTCTTTTGAAGTTGAAAATCCGCAGTCTAAACTACAGGCTGGATTCTGAAAGGTTCTGTTGACCCACTTTGGAAATAATACTTGTTAACTGCCTAGTCATTATTTAACATTAGATCCTTAAAATCACATTTATTTTTAAGTCTTGTTAGGTTTTTCCTTCCTGAGCCTATACTTTATGGGAAGCAGTAGATGGTGGCTAAAAAAAACTGATGTGGTTTCTGTCTCCTTAGCCCCTGTTGGATGTTAGTCTGAGGTGCAGAACACTGACTTTCCCATAGACTCAGCTGCCACATACTGGGAGCTGCTGGGAGTTTTTCTGCCACCCGTGTGCTGCTTGGCAAGGACTTTCCATTTCTTTCACCTCCATTTAGACATAGCTTAGCTTCCCCTAATGCTGACCTGGCTCACGGTATATGGATTTAAAATGTGATTTGCCTTTAACCTCACTTAAGCTAGATCAAGGGAGGAAGAATTGTACTTATATGCTGCTAATCTTCTTCCTTCTTGATAGGCTAAAAAACTACACAGGTGACATTTGCTCAATCTGCATGGCTACCTTCCAAAATGACACAGATCCCATTTTCCTTAGAGAACGGTCCACTGATTGCTTTAAATTTTCTTTCCGTAGACAGTGTTTAAAGAGTACAGATTTGCCTGTTTGCTGAACATCTAAGCATACCTTGCAATAAACAAAGTTTGCCAGTTTAATTTCTTTTGAGCTTCATTTAAAATCAAGATTGGGGCTGGGGATTTAGCTCAGTGGTTCTGCTGTGTGCCTGGCAAGCACAAGGACCCGAGTTCAATCCCCAGTACCAAAAAAATAAAATCAAGATTGGCTTCAGAGAAAACTATAAACTAAGGCTAATGACTTATTACAGACTTATAAGGTGAACATAGTAATCCAAGTTGATCTTTATACTTTAATCATCATTAAATGTTAAATAGTGACTTGCAGTAACAGTTGATCTTACCCCACAAATTAACCTTTACATGATAAAGAAAGCATTCCTTTCAAGGGAGAACTCTGATGATCTCACTATAGCCATGGGCTGGTCTTAATATCACTAGTACTAAAACAACCTAATAATATGCCTTCTTGCAAAGGGAAGTATACTACATTTTCTGTGGAGAATCCTTGACAAAGCTAAAGCTCAGTTCATAAGGAGAAAGCAATTTTAAAATTTAGAAATATGGAATATTTCTAATAGAAAACTAGCCATGCCAGGTGTATTGGCTCAGGCCTGTAATCCCAGCATTATGGGAGGCTAAACCAGAGGGATTGCAAGTTCCAGCCCAGACTTGCCAAATTAGCAAGAACCTGTCTCAAATTTTAAAAGGGGGGCAGCTGGGGATGGAGCTTAAAGGCTTCATTGGGTTCAGTCCCCAATATCACAAAAAAAAGAAAGAAAACTATCCTCGATCCAAGAGAAGTCTATCGCTGAGCAAGGGGAGTAGAGGGACTGTTACAGGAACAACAGTCTCGAGGAATCTACTCATTGCATTTAATGAATCGATTCCTTCCTGCATTCAAAGGTTGGGCAATCTGTTGAGTCCACAGATATGAAAAATATCTTTGAGAAAACTGAGGAAGTTTGTATATAGTCTAAATATGATCATATAGAATTATTGATACTATTCTCAAGTGTGGTAATGTCATCGAGACTCTGAAGGAAAAGTACTGTTATTAGAAGGTGCATGGTGAAAATTTTATTGGTGAACTTTGGTGTTTGCAACTCTTTCTTTTTTTGTTGGTAGGGAGACCATTTGAAAGTATACATATGTATGTACCTGTTTATTTGCAAAGAAAAATCTAATATGGAAAATGAAAAGATTCAGCTTAGGTGTAAAGTATGCAGATGTTTATTAAACTATTCTTTTAAAATTTTTCTATGTTAAAATGATCATAATAAGTATAAATACAGAAAATACATCAGTGTGCTAGGGAAGAGTGTGGATGAGTGTGTTGAGAACCAAGATGTCTTCAGTCACCTGTACTTGTTTCTTTGGTTGAGGGGTGAGGTTACTGGAGATTGAACCCTGGGCCTTATATTGAGCCACATCCCTAGCCCTATCTTGAGACAAATTCTTCTTAAACCACTTAAGGCTGGGCTCAAACTTGTGATTCTCCTGCCTTAGCTTCCCAGAATGCTAGGATTTCAGGTGTGCACTACTACACCTGGCTTTTATTATTTGTGTTTAAAGTGGGGCCACACGATGTAGCCCAGGCTGGCCTCAAATTCACAGTGATCCTTTTACCTCAGCACTGGCTTTATTTTAAAAGTCTAAAGTTGATGATAATTCAGTGTAATAAGAAAAAGGAATGAGTGGCATGCTTTTTTAATAATATTGGTGGTGGGATTAAGGGTGAGAGAAGTATGAACAGGGCAGGCAACTGGGGAGACAGCTAAACAGACCCTGAAATATAGTCTAGGTGTGTATTCCAATCTGTTTAAATCATAGTTTTCAAAAGATTAGGAAACTCTTCGCTGTCCTACTTATTGCTATTTTTTTAAACCTCTTAATTTTACCAGTCAGAAGCGTAGATCAGTCATGTTGTCTAAATCCTTTAGGAGACAATAGAAAGCCAGTGAAGTGTCTTGTCACTTAAGAAGAGAGCAGAATAACTGATAAGAACAAACCACTGGCTCTTTGGGGGAATTTTCCAAGCTGATTCTCTCACTTTAGTTACTTGGAGTGTGCGGCCTAATAATGTCTCATTTCTTCCTCCCACCAGCATTGACAAAAGAGTTGAGTCCCCCTTCAAAAGGAGTAAGTCCTTCTAACTGTGGAACTGGACTCTAGCAGTGTGTGTGTATATGTGTGTGTTATATCCAGTTACTGTTGAGTCACAGAGAAGGGTAAAGTGGGGGAGAGAGATAAAAGCTGTGATTAGTCAGTCTGCCCACTCCCTTCCTCCTAGAAACTCAGGCCCCATGTGGGGAGACTGAGAATTTAAGAAACCTGGGACGGGAAAGGAGGTCAGGGAGCAGCCAAATCCTGCTGAGTCTCAGAAGACCACTTTCTGCACCCAGGAATGGAAGAAGTAGCTGAAGGTGGATGTAGGTTGGACTCTATGGCCTGAGATTGATTCTCTTGAGATACATTGTTTATAGGTGGTTGTGTCCAAGGACTGTCTTAGGAAGGGGTTGCCCTTCTTTGGGAAATTTGCCTAATTGAGATGAAAGATAATACTTCAGTATATTTCTTGTATCGAGAAGTTGGTGTTTTATTACTGTTTCTTTGGTTTCATCCAAAATGGAAATCAGACCAATCACTGTTAAGTATCAAGAAAAGGTGTTGCACTTGTTTAGGCTGACTGCCATGACCTCTTTCCCAAAGAGGAAGTGAGTCAGAGTACAGTCTTTAAAAGATTAATCAGCTGGGTGTGGTGGCCTGTGCGCTTGGGAGGCTGAGATGGGGGTCACTGTGAGTTAGTTCAAATCCATCCTGGGCTATATAGTGAGACCCTGTTTTAAAAAACCAAAAATAAAATAAATAAATTAGCTGGAATATGTGTAAAAGGGGGGTTAGAAAAGATGTAGAAAGCCTGGAAAGTATTCTAGCACATTGCTTAGTAGTTAACCTTGTTCAATTTCCAGCTTCTAATAAGTCACTTTTTTGCTCAGTGCTAAGTGTCAGCTAAAAAATATCCTGCCCATAATTTCTAAACAGAAAAATCGCTGCATATATCATGATATATGTATGCAGTGGGACCACATATTTAAATAAATTTAAGTAAATTTAGAAAATGTCCCAGAAAACTGAGAGAGCACCAGAAGAAAGATACTAGCCCTTCAAATAATCTTCATCAGTAAAAACCTGAGCCCTCCACACACTTCTAAGGTGTGCTTTGTTAATGATTTGTTTTCCTAGTAATTGGCTGTTTACCTTTGAGTCTGGTTCTTCACCCTTAGGAGGAAACCTTTCTGGGGAAATTAAAAGCTATTAGGCATGTGAAACAACAAGTTTGATAAGATGTCTAGCCTAACCTTTAATTTTTAGATGTCTAAGTAATATCCAGATAAAACAATGACTACACTATCTAACATCTTCATAAAGGAGCAGTGGAATTCCATGGCCAAACCATTTTCGTTATCATTACACCATAAGTGAAAACACATCAAGATTTTTAGGTTTTTTTTTAGTTTGGTTTATGTGTTGTTGTGTTTTTTTGTTTGTTTGTTTTTTGTTTGGTTAGGGGTTTTTTGTCTCATTTTTTGTGGTACTGGAGATTGAATTTGGGACCTTGCACTTGCAAGGCAGGTGACAGTACCACTGAGCTAAAGCCCCAACCCCACATCAAGGACCATATTTCCTCACATTGATCTTTCCTGGAGTGCTTTGGATACCTGAGGTGCCTAGTAAATGTGCTGATTAAAAGAATATAATGCACAATGGGTATTATCCTGATTAACATTCAAAAGTTGTAGATCATAGAATTCTGGTAGTTTAATCCTAATTTAAGAGAAGGCAAAATTGGATAGGCCTGGGAAGGAATGTAACTAAGCTTTAACATCTGAGTATATAGTCCGTGTGTTTGTAGAAGTAAATTCAGCTTCCATTGGTAAAAATTATTAGGATCAACTAAACAAGTCATTTATAACAATTTTTTTCTTGAGGCTTATAGATTATTGGATTGCCTGTGATCTTTATTTCTTGGTGAGTTCTGTATAACAACTCTTTCAGTTCACTCTGTCACTGGGCTTACCACTAGGTGGTAGAGGCCAAGTACCTAATGATTTATTTAGTAGAGCTTTTGTTTACCCGCCTCAGTATTAGACAGAAGGAAGTCAGCCATCATACCTGCTAAGCTATTTGAAGAGGTGCTTTAAAATAGCTCATTAAATTGGCCTGATATTTAATTGGATTTTTAAGACACAGCAAGTAGATTTCTGTATTTGGCTATGCTATTTGAAGAATGGGTCCATCTGACCTTCTACTCTTTCTCAGCTGTGCTATTAATTCAAGAGTAAATGTTAATGTGCTTATTCAGTTGTGGTAAGGCTAGATGGTGGGTAGCTAAGTACAAAATAGTTAACATAAGGCTTTTTACTTTAAAGTAATTTTTTTTCCGGGTGTATTGGCACACACTTTCAATCCCAGCACTTGGGAGGCTGAAGCAGGATCGTGTGAGTTCAAGGCCAGCCTGATATATATAGTGAGACCCTGTCACAAAACAAAAGATACTTTTTGGCACTTTTTATCTACTTACCCTTCTTTTTGCCCATTTGCAGAAACACTGAAGCATACCAACTAGGACTTAATGATTGAGGTAGCATGCTTGCTTTAGCATGCATTGCATGAGGCCCTAGGTTCAGTCCCCAATACTGGGGAAAAAAATTAACAAGGCCTAAAAAACATAAAGCATAACTTTGCAATTGTCATGTGTGTGTGTGCGCGCACGTGCCAGGGATCCAACTTGGGACCTTGTGCTTGCAAGCCAGGTGGTGGAACCACTAAGTTAAATCCCTGGCATGCATTTGTCTTTTGATGTGCTTTTTCCCAAATTGACATATTTTGCTTAAATGCAGTGAGTCTCACCGAGTCAAAGGTTGTTATTGAGATCTCATTTCATTAGAGAGGGAAATGACCTCCATCCACATGTCGCTTTGGGCAGCAGTATTTTTATTTACAATATAAAGGTGGCTTCAGGAGGTTGTTCACCAAGGGAGAAACAGACAACCAGTGGAGCCAGTTGGCCTGGAATAAACAAGAGTAGACATATTCCACAGCATTAGCTGTAATTCAGGTTCTCTACAGCATAGTTTGGGTTGAGAGGAAAGACAAGATTATTGTACATTTGTATATTGTCTAGCCACCTTACAGAAGTGAGAATATCAATGAACTACAAGAATAGACAGCCACCCACCCACGTCTTGGCTTGAGCTAACATTCTGCCCACTTCAGATGTGGACCATCAGCCATGGGGGGATACAGTGGTGCGGGCACAGCACTGGTTTGTAAGCTGCTTGCCATACAGTCTGATATTTTTAGATGGGAAAGATTTTGCTAAACTTGAGGCTACTGGTGATCTTTATTAATATGGAGGGAGATTATGAATATTAGTTCTTAGATTAAGAAATATTTGCAGCTCGCTACAGTCATCTCTGTATATCTTTTATTAAAAATTTGCAAATGTTATTGTACTTACCTCCCACACCACACCCCCATGTAGGTGGTATTTGGGAATGTGCCCATAGCCTTCTGGGGGAAAAAAAAGATAAATAGGAAAAGGAATCATAAAAGCCAGGAGAGGAGAGCTGAACAGGCTTCCCATGACTCAGTAGAGAGGCTGATAGAGGAGGAGCTGCCACTGGAGACTGAAGAGGCACTGATGGTCTCTTGGCTGATTATATTGTCCATCAGCAAAATGACTGCACACTGGGTTGAAGTCATTACCTTGGCCCTGGATTAGTCTCTTCAGTAAAACCAGCTTTTACTGACTGCATAAGTCATGTGAACATGCAGTGGGTAATCCTGTCTAAAAGAGCAAATGCTAACCTGTGGCCATCTCCATACATTGATTTTTTGTTATTTTCCTCTTTGATATTTATAGCACCTAATCTAGAAAAGTGGGTTTGGAGGGCCAGGGATTTAGCTCAGTGGTTCCGCCTCCTGCCTCACAAATGCAAAGACCCAAGTTCAATCCCTGGTACCAAAAAAAAAAAAAATGAATGTCAAAAGTGGGTTGGGGCAGGGATTTGGCTCAGTGGTTCTGCCGCCTGTCTCACAAGCACAAGGACCTGAGTTTGATACCTGGTACCCCAAAAAAAGTGGGTTTGGATGTACAAAAATACTTATATTCTACTGGTACAATATATATGGTTCAGCTCAAATCTTCATTTTTGTTTATCTTTGAAGCTTGATCTTACACAAGAAAATATTTTGAAAATTTCACTCACTACAAATTTTTATTGAATACCTTCTTAGATTTATAAGATTCTGACCTAGATGCCAGGATGTTTAGCTCTTTTCCCTTTATGCCTTTAGGATTTGTCCTTAGATTTGCCATAGTAAAACAGGCTATGAGCTATGCCCTCTCCTTATTTCACAGAGTAGCCAAAAGAAAACAACTTGCCCAGCTATATGTATTGAACAAAGTTCAGTCTTAAACAGAAGTAAACCCAGGTACCTTCTGCTCAACTGCATTCTCTCACTTTCATTTCTGATGTGAACCATGTTCGATAGAGCTGAAAGCACAAATCAGTGCCCCCTGATGGCTGTTTTATGACCTGTGGAGTCATGCCAATTAAGTTTTTGGTTTGTTCATGTTAATTGCCTATGTCTAGGTTGTACACTTAAGCTTGATCCTTATACTACAGGTTTGTACCACCCCTGCTGAAGAGTACTTGTTGTAGAAGAAGGGAAGGTCATATGACTGTAATGTGTGGTTTACTGTTGTGGTTTGAAAGTGGCTATAGCCATGTTGCTTCCATTATGCAGATTTTAATCTGTAATACTGTACATTTGCGAAGTTACTTGCTAAAGGCTTAGTTTAATGAATTCTCCATGGGAACCTCTTCACAGTTAGTCAGATTGTTACAAGAATTTCAAGTCAGAGTCTCAAACCATCCTGTTTATTTCAGGAAAGTGAAGTTTATTTTAGATTTTGAAGAAAGGGCCTATTAGAGTCTAAACAGGAGTTCGGGAGGAAGATTTAAATCATGTAATAAAATACGGTATGTCCACCTTAAAGCCATCCATTAATTTGTCTATAATATTAATTGAAAGCTGTTTGCTATTCATTAAAGGCAGTCTTCCAAATATCCTTCAAACATCTAGTTCTGATTTATTTAAGGAAATTTTTAATACAAAGTTTACCATTGTTTTCTTCCTTCCAATTCATCCTGATTAGTTAGAATTTACTAGGGTGTATGTTTTAAAATTTTCTCTTCCATCAGTATATTCTGGTATTTTAAATTTTTATTAGGTATGGAAGGTCCTCAGGCTATTCCTTTGGCTTTTCAAAGCATAGACTTATGACTGGGCTCTGAATTTTGACACCCTAATGCCCATCACCATTTCTAGGCCTCACTTCATAAATCTTTCAAAAAGCAAAAGCACTGCAAACTTCAGAATAAGAATGTGCTACTGTTGCAGAAGGAACTGGTAAATGACACACAGAGACACAAGAAAGGATTAAAAAAAAAAAGTTGACTTTGCTAGCAGAGGGTCGGCCTTTACCAAGGGCTGTGCCAAATGACTGACCTTGGGCTGGGTTACAATCCTTTTATAGGAGTTTTACAATCATGAGCTCATTTTAGGTAGTTCGATAAGACATTCCAGTTCACTCAGTTCCCATCACAAATCATGGTCAGGAGACAGTTTAATTTTAACCCAAATGTAGCACCTTCTTTGTGGTTAGGATGTTTATCTTTAGGATTTGCCTAATTAGCTATTCTAGTCCACAAGAGTAGGGGTCAGGATTAGGAAAACAGGTCTGGTGACATTCCTTCCATCTTAACTCTTTATATGTAGTCATATGATTTACAGAAAATTTAGGGTTTAGTGTGTAAGTGCACTTTGCTTGTAATGTATGGCGATTGTTATCTTAGTTTAAACATCTGGTCTTACACTGGGGATTTGGCTAAGCACCTCCAGCATCTGTTAATCCTATAATGTTTTAAACTGGGGCTATGTGCCTTCAAGCTTTGTAGTTAATGATGAAACCTCTAGTATTGTCCTAAGAAACAAGCAAAACCAAATTACAGAAGCGAAAAACAGCAGTTATTTTGTATTTATTTCCTTAACATTTTTTAGGTTTCAGACTATTTACAGAAATTCTCTTTATTACTACAAGAGAACATGCAGGAAAGACAAACCAGAAGAACTGTGAGATCATATCTGTTTTCTGATGGCATTGGGAAAAAGGGTGTAGTGTGTTTATCAAGGTTATAAGAGGGAAGAAAATTTAATGGGATGGAAAAAGACTTGTAAAATTGGACACATTAAAAGAAGTTGGCTCTTAAGCTCCCCCTGCTCCCAGCCTCAAATGCTGCTGCAACAGTTGGAAAGAGGGAGTAACTGGCATTCAGAAGTCTGAAAGCAACCTCTGCCCTCTCTCATATCTGGTGGGAGACTTACTGGCTTAGTAGAAGCCACATATGTTGGCTATTAAGGAAGATGATGGCTTTAAAAATTGAGTATTTCATAGTATTATAAGTTTTCAACTTTTTGTCCTTCTCTTACAGCAAATCCAATTTGCTGATGACATGCAAGAGTTCACAAAATTCCCAACTAAGACTGGCCGAAGATCTTTGTCGCGTTCCATCTCACAGTCTTCCACTGACAGCTACAGTTCAGGTACTGTGAGCTTCATGTCCTCTGATCTCCTTTCCTGTTCACTACCTGGTATTCTTCATTGGAAGCTGAAAATAGCTCATATCAAAACTAGTTGTCAGCTATTAATTAGTGATTGGGCAATGGGAATGTGTCCAACCAGGCTTGAAGCTAGAGAAGCTTTTGTCATGAGACTCTTTCCTTGACTGCCTCTGGGTGTGGTCCATGGCCAGTGCCCAGTTGGTAGTACCAGGCTAATTCCTATCCCCACATTTATCTGACCACATTTCACAGGGAGAGACAATTTTAACTGACAGAACTGGCCTTGAAAAAGAAGTGTTTTAAGCATAATTTATGTTTGAAGCATAAAATACACCCTGCCACCTATTTTTTTCTTCTTATCTCAAAGGCCACTTGAATTAGAAGAATAAATAAATAATAAATAAAAATAGAATAATAAAAATTAGTATTCAGCTCCTTTTATGTTCTAGATTACTGCTTATGTTGAAGTTTTCTCCCTGTAACCTCTGGAGTGAGAAAAATGCAAACTACTACAGTATGACTCCAGCACTGTTTGTTTTCAGTTTTCCCCTCCTGTCTTAGCTGTCTATAATAAGTAGTCTTTTTCTGATTGAATTATGCAGAGAGGTTATTAGAAAATGAGTATGGAAAAAGATATTGAACCTTAGAATTGAATACTAGAGGAAACATTAGGAGCATCTAATATAACTCCTTTGTTCACCTGAAGATTTCATTGTTAGAAGATTAAGAAACATGCCCATGGTCACAGGTTGCCATTAATATTAGCAAAGAGACTTGGGTGTACCAAAAGCCATTTGTTGTCTTTTGCCACAATACTGTTCGCGTTGTGTTATTAACATTAAAAGGTGGGCTTGAGGGATAAGGAATGAAAGCAAACAAACAAAAATTTAAAATTTACCTCTGCCTTGTGCCATTGGTAACCCTATATAGACAAGATAGGCAGACAAGAACAAATAGAGGTATATAGTATTAACTATTGAAATAAATGAATATATGGATTCACAGGTGACATAATATTCAAAAAGCAGTTTTAAATATAATGGTTATCATAAATGAGAAAGTATCTTGGGGTGACAGATAAAAAGGGAGTAGGTAACCAACAGTCTAATTATAGCTGAGACAGAAGGCAAATTATTTTGAAAGATTTAAGTTATAAGAGGAAGCTAGAATGAGTGAAGAGGTCTTCAAAGATCTTGATAGTCATGTTATAGAAACCTATTAGAGCATTTTAGAAAGCTTACTGACACAGTTAAATTGTCACAGTAGAGAAAATAACCTTTAGTGATACTTGTGTTCACTGGACTTCTGTCCTTTAGAGCACCTGTGTATAGAAGTCAGTAAGAGGGTCTCGATGCACTGGCAGAAACAGCGGTGAGGAACACTCGATTCAGAGAGGGAAGAAGTGACTTGAAAGGTAAAGAGTAATTGTATACCTTCCTACAGTCTATCTGAAGGATATATTTAGGTTTTATGTACAACTCTTAAAGTCAGTCCTCTTGACAGACTTCCCCAAGGCTACTGACAGAATCAAATCTGCTCATTTTCTATGTCATTTCTTTCCTTCTCTGTGTTCCTTAAGCACAACACAGTATAAAATCCCTTTGTGAGACTCGATACTTTCATCTGTATCAGACTGTATCAGTGGTACAGTCTTCTGACCAGCAACATCAGCAGCATGTGAGAACATGTTAGAAATGGCAGGTTTTAGACATTTTGAGATACCAAATGGGAAACCTTAGCTGTGAGGCCCAGCAGTCTTTCTAAACCTTCTGTGGGCTTCTGACAGATGCTTAAGTATGAAAACCAGTGATCTATAGAAACAGCATTCTTTATTTCCCCTAAATTGTTCTTCCATTTTTTGTCAGGTCTGGTTCAAATCCAGATTGGAACCAACTTCTATTAACTGGGATCACTACAGGTGGTACAGGATTAGGGTCCACAGCTCCTTTCACAGGCACTAAAAGTACAACAATATTGTTAGAATGGTTAAAAATGCAATTCTGAGAGATCCACAACTGTTTCAGTCATACCAGCTCTTAGACCCTGGAGGAATGGAACTGAGAGTTATGTAAAAGAGAGCTCCAATTAAGAATGTCCGCTTCACTTAAATGACAGCCCCCAGGGGCTGTACTCTGTGGAGGTGGGGGCCATCCAGATTAGCTTGTCTATCTGTGTTTCTTTACTGGTTCTAGCTGCATCCTACACAGATAGCTCTGATGATGAAGTTTCCCCCCGAGAGAAGCAGCAAACCAACTCCAAGGGCAGCAGCAATTTCTGTGTGAAGAACATCAAGCAAGCAGAATTTGGACGCCGGGAGATTGAGATCGCAGAGCAAGGTAAAGAAAGGGAATGGATGAAGACTACAAGCAACCCGCTTACTGATCATCAGGATCCACACACAGCTTAAGACTTGAAAGTGTCCTGGGAAAAAACGATTTCCTGGACCTTCAGATAATGCTTCTCTGTATGGAGCTTGAGCCTCAGGACTCCTGCTCTTGTTTTCCATCTTCCTGTTCTCAGCATGTGGTAATTACACAGAGTAGTTTCTGTCTTTCTCCCCCATGACACCATTTTCAAAGATCTACACTGCTGAGTCAGCAAGTCCTGGATTACTACATAGTGGTTAATTATGTGGGATCTTACTGAAAATGCCAGTCCCAGAGGCCCAGATTCCCAGAAGCAGCTGGTGTGGGGAGGTTCTAAGCTAGAATATGGTGCCCTTGGGTCTTGTTTGGTTCTGGGCACCCTCTGTAGAGCAGAATAAAAGTTCCTGGCGATTAGTTAAAATTTTAATTTGTCTATGACACCCCACTGCCTGGAGGGTCTCTTTACTTTCACATTGAAGGCATGCTGCTATGTACTAAGAGTGAGTAGAGAAACCAAACAGAATGACACAGTAGGTAGTGTGCAAGGAAAAACAGTAGCACATGGCTTCTGCTAGGGGTAAAGTTCTTCCTGGTCTGATCATTATGTATGAAAGTCCATTAGCCGGTGTTGTTAACTATTTCCCTCTCCTCCCAAATGACTGATGAGACTTACTCTCCATGTGGGTCAGTTATACTTCATTCACTATTCAGTCCTCTGTATATACTACACTTGATCTTAGCCAAAAGGCCGAGAAGCGATAGTCCTCTGTATATAAAGCAGAACGGAAGAGAAAGACAGAAATGCTAAATGGTTGAATGACAGTTCTCCACTGTTACTCTGCTGGTGAAGCCAGTGATCATCAAAAAAAAATGTGCTTAGAGTTTTCCAGGCTCTTTTCACTGTATCTCAAGTGACCCAATCCAGCCCTAGATGTGGGTGGGCAGGAAAGAATGGTACTGCTAGTGCAGTCCTAGCTCAAATGCTCTGTTCTTTCACAGACATGTCTGCTCTGATTTCACTCAGGAAACGTGCTCAGGGGGAGAAGCCCTTGGCTGGTGCTAAAATAGTGGGCTGTACACACATCACAGCCCAGACAGCGGTGAGTTTGTTGGAAGAAAGTAGAGGGATTTCTAATAAAGGGAAGAAAGAAACAGGTTTGGCATTTTGTTTTGTTTTGTTTTCCCAGCTTACTTTTCCCTCCCTATCTAGCTAACTTTGGAATGCTAAATACTAAATGGGATCCCTGTGGGATCTCCCACAATATAGGTTAGTTAGTTTGTTTTTGAATCAGTGAGCTGTCGCAAATCTGATGTCGGGAGATTTGAAATATTGTTACCAAAATGTTATTAAGACTTTGGGTATAAATACCAATATGCCTTTCTGCTTGAATGTATACTTTTATTTATCTTTTTTATGTATGTGGTACTAAGGATTGAACCCAAGGCTTTCACACTAAGCTATATCCCCAGCCCTTTTTAAATTTTTTTCTTTTAAGACAGTGTCATGCTACATTGCCCAGGCTGGGATTGAATTACAGTTCTCTGCCTCAGCTTCTCAAAACACTGGGATGACAAGCGTTCACCACCATGCCTGAGCAGATTTTACCCTTTTATGACTTCCCCAGTGTAGCACCTATTGCTGCAGAGTTCTGGGTGTTGTGTTCTTTCTGAGCCTCCTCCTCCCCTTTCTTACCCTGTGTCCTACACATCCACACAGGTGTTGATTGAGACACTTTGTGCGCTGGGGGCTCAGTGCCGCTGGTCTGCTTGCAACATCTACTCAACTCAGAATGAAGTGGCTGCAGCACTGGCTGAGGCTGGTAAGCTCAGTTTTTTCCACTACATTTGCCTGGAATGAATTCTCTAGACATAGTTTTTATGTGTCAGAATTGTCATTACAATGTCATATATGTTTAGGAACTATAAAATTTGAGTGTAATAAGATATCAACAGGGAGAGGATGGATAATAAAATCAAGTCTGTATCCATTATGGAATATTATGTAGTCTAGTCATTAAAAATGATCTTTGAAAAGAATTCAAGGACCTGTGGAAATTCCCGGTTCTAATGTCAAATGAAGAATATTAAAGTGTATGAACTCGCCTAGTTTATTTTCACCAGGTCTTACAAGTTTTCAGAGAACATAAGTAACCACTGCCTTTTATATTGATAATATGCAAGGCCAGTGATTTAGCTCAGTGGTGCCACCGCCTGCCTTGCAAGCTCAAGGACTCGGGTTTGATCCCTGGTACTAGATAGATAGATAGATAGATAGATAGATAGATAGATAGATAGATAGATACATAGATAGATAATATATTGCTGAAAATGTATGCACTACTGGTAAGTTTAATCAAATATGAAATAATTTTTATTGCTAAACTGTTTAGAAGAAAGTCATCATGGAGTTTCTTTGAGAACCTCATATTCCTAGGATTTTCAGAAAGTAATTTTATAGAAATACTTTTGTCCTTCTTGCTTGGTTTTTTCTGGTAAGAGTTTATTGTAAAAAAATCTTAGGAAGTTAAAAAAATCCATAATCCCATTACAGAGAGCTATCTAACAAATTTTTCCCTTTTTTCTGTTCTACATTGATGAAATAAATCTGAGTCTGTATATACTCTTATAATCTATATACAAACATTCCTCATTTAACAATCAAGTTCAGTTCTTGCAAGTAAGTTGTTAAATGAAATGGTCACTAAATGAGGATGTATGTAGTATGTATGTTATAATACTCAAAGAAATGGTCAGAGAAAACTCTGACTTGATGACTTTGCTTTTATTTGTATAACTCTTACATGCAGTACTGTAATATATAACAAAATTATGGTACTATACTATACAGTACAACTATCAAAAAGTACAGTGCTGTATAAATAAGGTGTACTGCACCAAAAAATTCATTTGGGCTCTATAAACTAGATATACAGACTGTACCAAAAAAAAAAAGATGGGTCATAAATCTGAGTGGCAGTCATTAACACAGGTCATTAACAAGGAATATTTGTATAACTGTTTCAGTAGTCATTTTTTATATCACTGAAAACTGACAGCATTGTTTGTATTGCTTATTCATACAGTGCCATGTGATTTTACTTTATTATTTTCCTAATATTGAACATTTAAGTTGTTTCAAGAAGTTTGTTCGTATATATAATGCTCCAGCCAGGTATGGTGGCACATACCTATAATCCTAGTTCTTGGGAGGTTGAGGCTGGAGGATCACTGCCAGTTTGAGGCCAGCCTGGGTTACATAGTAGCTCAAGGCCAGTCTAAACTACATAGCAAGACCCTATCTCAAACCCCCAAAAAACAATAATAATGATAATGATGATGCTTCCGAGAACAACTTTGTCTTGATTCACCCTTCATTTTATCTCCTTAGAGTAGAGTTTTAAGTATAAAGTTGGCCCAATGAGAATAAATACTTAAGTTTTTCCCTCTCTAGAATAGGTTCTTGCCCTTTTCTCTCCACATGGATCTCAGAAATTGTTACTGGCATAGGATACTCCTCATAGGAAGAATTGGCTAATTTATTTCTGTCTCTATAGGAGTTGCAGTGTTTGCTTGGAAGGGAGAGTCGGAAGATGATTTCTGGTGGTGTATTGACCGCTGTGTGAACATGGATGGGTGGCAGGCCAACATGGTAATAATGCATGTCCATGTTATATTTTTGACTATAGACTTATTTCCTTTTTTCAAAGCATGGTTCCCTAAATATGTTTTTGGATGTTTGGTCTTATACACTGACTTTGTTGCTAAAGCTTTTGTTTAGCTTGAAACCTATTAAAAATGGGCCAGAAATGTGCAAGGCCCTGGGTTTGATACCCCAGCACCAAAAAAAAAAAAAAAGAATGGGTTTGAGTACTGAATGGAAAGGTGGGGGAAGGGTAATACTAGCTGAACATGTGGCTCAAACAGCAGAACAAAACAGAAGGAAATGATGTGATCCCTCCTGGTGTAGGAATCTCTCTGGTTTCTTTCCTTCCTGCCTGCCCCAGCTCTTTTTTGTTTTGTTTTATTTTGTTTTGTTTTTGCATTCAAAGGGACTCTATATTCAAGACTTAAGACTAAAAATGAATCTGCAACAAGCCTAATACTCTTCATTGTAGCCTAGAGCAAACCTAGGAATCATTTTAACCTTTTTATACCAACAAATTTGACTGTATTTCCACTGTCCAAGCCTGTTCTAGGGAGCTCTAAGGAGTGCTCTTCTAAAACACACAGGGCTATCTTACTAGTACAGAAAGTGGGCTCAAAGTTCCCCCCAGCTCTAGCAGCCTGAATGCCCATAGAAGTCTTCTGGCTGTTCTATAGATCCTGGATGATGGGGGAGACTTAACCCACTGGGTTTATAAGAAGTATCCAAACGTGTTTAAGAAGATCCGAGGCATTGTGGAAGAGAGCGTGACTGGTGTTCACAGGTAACAGATTCTGGAGTAGCTGCCCCTTGTGTCCTTGCCTCAGCAAATTCTTCTGGTCTCTGTTAGGCTTCAGGGCCGTGTTTCAGATGTGCAGTGACTAAATGGGAATATCTTCATTAGCTAAAACTGAGGTTTACTTTTGAAAATTTTAGGTGATCCTAGAAGAAAGCTTTTCAGGTTCTAGTTGACACATTTTTCTCTCCTATTTACTTCACCAAGTAATTCTCAAATAGTGTTTTGGGCCAGGGGAGTAAGGGATGAATGTTATCTTGGAAAACTCAGTATTGTGTTCCAATATTGTATTTGAAATATGAAAAAAAATTGTAAAACTACATATTATATACAAAAAAGTAAAACTGGGCAAAATATTCTTGGCTCGATAAAAATACCTAAAAAAAAGATACCTGGAAGTGTTTCTCAATTAGGGGGTGCATTGCACATGCTTCCTGTTCATACACACCAAAGCAGAGTCATTTGGTCTTTATCAGAAGTAGGCACGGGTTTAAAGATGAAGGAATGCTGGCCTAAGGATATGATATCCCCTTTATGAAGTAGAAGTAAAGTTCTTCAACTGAAAGGTTTTTTATTTTCCTTCCAAAATTAAAGGGTAGAGGGAAAAGAAAATGAAAAAAGTCAGGAGAGATGACAAGGAAATGATGTTTACTAATATCCTTGGGCATTAATAAAACCTGGGGAGGACAGCATAGAATTTGAAAAGAACAAAACCAATTTTGCCATGTATTATGTTTTTCTAGCTCACTGGTTTTTGTTTGTTTTTGTGGCCTCTTCTCCCTTTAGGCTATATCAGCTGTCCAAAGCTGGGAAGCTCTGTGTTCCGGCAATGAATGTCAACGATTCTGTTACCAAACAGAAGTTTGATAACTTGTATTGCTGCCGAGAATCTATTTTGGATGGGTAGGTTGAAATGTACATATATTTAAACTTAAAGGGGTTAGAGTCAGATTGGGTTTCAGTGTTAGTCTGGTATCATTGTAGTCTTGTCTCCTGGCCTTTTTGCCTTTAAAACCACACTTTAGGGCCGGGGATTTGGCTCAGTGGTTCCGCCACATGCCTTGCTAGCGCAAGGGCCCTAGTTCAATCACTGGTACCAAAAAAAAAAAAAAAAAAAAAAACACA
>NW_022900945.1:41280781-41313581 GCF_012274545.1 Fukomys damarensis
AAAAAAAAAAAAAAAAAAAACCCACACTGTAACTTTTGCAGAGGGACCGAGTTGAACTTTGAGTTGAGCCCTTATCTGTTTCCACAGCCTGAAGAGGACCACAGATGTGATGTTTGGTGGGAAACAAGTGGTGGTGTGTGGCTATGGTGAGGTAAATAGCTGAGCCTCAGTGTCTCTGTCCCTTCATAGACTTACTAGAAATATTGGGTGAGAGAGAAAAAATATTGGGTGCTATGAGTCACTGGTGCAGGGGTCACAGTATGTTTTTAGATAACATACCTCACAATAGTAGCAAAAGTCTTATCCAGACTCAAGAATAGAATCGTACAAAATGAATTGTTTTCCATTTTCACCAGTTTATCTTGTGAAATGAAATTTCAGCATCATTTTCCTCTTACTTAGAACAGTAACCTTCTTTGAGATGTAATTCAAGTAAATATATAGCATTTTAGCCCCCACATGACATGCAGTAAGAGGAAGTGGCATGTGGTTGAATATCTCTAAACCAGAATTAAGATACATATTTTACTATCTTCAGCTGTGACCCACAGAAGTTCTTGAGTTACTAGGCTGTTCTTGAATAGATATAAGTGAGATTACCAGTTTTTTCTGGAATAAGAAATTAGAGGTTACAGCTGCTCTTACTTTGGTCTTGTTTCCCTAATGGTAGCAGTTACCCAAAGCCCCACCCCTGCTATGACACATGTGCTAAATCACCTCTCTAGCTGAGACCCAGAATGTGATCTGGTTCTGTTTATGCTCTGCTTTGGGCAGGAGCCTCCCTGAGAGTGCTCACTAGATGACTGGTGATATTCTTAATGCTAATTCCTATCTCCAAAGAGCCTGACTCCCCCAGCACACATGCCTTACACCAACCTGGTGACCTGACTTTTCTTATGATCCACAGGTAGGGAAGGGCTGCTGTGCTGCTCTTAAGGCCCTTGGAGCAATTGTCTACATCACAGAAATCGATCCCATCTGTGCTCTGCAGGCCTGGTAAGAATAATGATTAACTCCAGGTACTTTATAGTTCATGATTGATTATATTAATCACTTTTTGTAAAAATTGCTCAGGGAAAGAGAAGACTTTTATTGTTCTATCCCCTTCACTCTAGTCCTAGGTTCTCTTAGCCTCTCAGCATTTTCTCTTCGTGGGTTGAGTCTTGGGGCTCTGAAGAGGCTAATGTGTGTATATATAGCTGCACAAGCTTAACACGTAGCGTCCCTGGGAGGTAGCTCTGGCTCTGACTTCAGAGAAGGTTTTTTTTTTTTTTGTCTCACTTTGCAGCCAGCATCCCTCCCACTGCCTCCCTGCTTTGCTCATGGTGTACCTTCCTTTTCTTCCAGCATGGATGGGTTCAGAGTGGTGAAACTAAATGAAGTCATCCGGCAAGTTGATGTTGTAATAACTTGCACAGGTACGTGTCATGCTTTGGTGCCAAGTTCAAGGCTAACTCCCAAAATTGACCTGACTTTCAGACACAGTAAGTGAGACCTGTGCTTAGTATAAAGCCTAAGATAGTAGCCTATTGGAACCATAACATGTTTTCCAAAGGGAGACTCTTTCCCTGGTTACTTTTTATACTGCCATTTCCCTCCCCACCAGGAGAAGAGGTGAGTACAGGGAAGGCCCAAGGAGATAGGTGGGACACCTCAGGGTCCTCAGAGCATGGTGAGTAAGGAATGTACCTGCACCCACTAAGGGACAGAGCCACCACATGTCCAGCCAGGGTCAGCTCTGCCTGCCCTATGATGGCACCAGATCCAGCTGCGTCCCACCTTGAACCCTCTGGCTGGGGAATAGACTCCTAGTCCTCAGATTTGGCCAGTCCCCTGGGCTTTATTTCCTCAGATAGCACCTACTTCAGCCACACGTAGGCCTCAACCAGGTTGTTGATGATCACCAGCTGCTGTGCACTTTTCTCACAATGGATACAAGGTCTTTAATGCCAGCACATTTCCTCCCTTGTTCTAACTGAAAACTGTCAATACCTTTGTTGCCTAGCATCTCTTTCCTCAGCCACCCATCTTTATTTTTAGGAAATAAAAATGTAGTGACTCGGGAGCACTTGGACCGCATGAAAAACAGTTGCATCGTGTGCAACATGGGCCACTCCAACACAGAAATAGACGTGGTGAGGCCTCTGTCAGTTGTTGCTAGTTCTTTTTCCTCTGCCTTCCATTACAGCCATTGTCAGCTGTGCATTTTTCCTTTCAGACCAGCCTCCGTACTCCAGAGCTGACATGGGAGCGAGTTCGTTCTCAGGTGGACCATGTCATCTGGCCAGATGGCAAGCGTGTCGTCCTTCTGGCAGAGGTACACAGAAGACTCTGGCAGAGCAGTGCAAGGAGTTTAGTTGGATCCACAGAGGGAGGAGAGGCAGGAAAAAAATACTGGGCCTGTGCTTACCTGAATTCTATCTTTGAATAGAAGTATATTTTCAAATTGTCTCGTCCACCAAATAGAAAGAATCCAAAAACTATTTTTTTGCTAAGTAACATATTATTTCCTGACTAAAACTGATTTTCAGCCTTTCACAGTCAGGTGGATTTACAGAAAATAGGATAAAAGCCAGAGTCCCAATCTGGAAGTGTAATTTCTTCCTCTTCCAGCTGAGTATAGAGGGGTATGAAGTCCTTTCTTGCATTTACTTGCATTTCACTGGAATCGAGAGGGACCACAGTTCATCCCAGGATTCTCTTACCTTTCTAGGGTCGTCTGCTCAACTTGAGCTGCTCCACAGTTCCCACCTTTGTTCTGTCCATCACAGCTACAACACAGGTATGCAGCAGAAGGCCCACTTTTCCTTCACTGTTTATAGCACCAGGTGTGCATAGATCAGAGTTCTCAGGAGTGTGTGCCATGGTACGTGCTTACCAGCCTGCTTTTATTCGTATCACCAGTTCCTGAGACTTAGGCTTTCTCAATTGCAGACGAGTGTGTGTGTCATTTGTCTATGTGTTTTTGAATTGTCTCTTCAGTTGAATATAGTGTTCCAGCTTAATTGTATTTACTTTGTTCTTTTGTCAGCAACTAAACAAAAACACTAGCAAATCCTCTCACGATGTGTGCTGGCCTTTAATATAAGCAGAGTCCCAGGTGCTGTCATAATGACAGATCACTGAAGTATTTGTCCTGAGTTGCTGTTAAACCTTTTTATTTTTATGTCTCTAAAAAGTATTTTTGTTTTCTGGACCACTTTTCCCACTTCAGGCCTTGGCACTGATAGAACTTTATAATGCACCTGAAGGACGATACAAACAGGATGTGTACTTGCTTCCTAAGAAAATGGGTGAGTAAAAAACAGGAAACCTATATTGGTCCCTAGGATGGCTACATTGCATGAAGAGCACTGGATATAGGGTCAGAGTTCTGACTTTTCTTCTAGTGTTTACTGATTGTTTGACCTTAGGAAAGTTTAATATCCACGAGCCTCCAATTCTTTATCAGTAAAGTGAAAATAATATCATATATAAATATTTCAGGTTGTAAGAATTACAGGTAATGAGTTACAGTGCTAAGTACAGTGGTTTAAAATAGATGATCTTATTGTCACATAGCTTTATGAAGTTGAGTAAACTTCTAGTGCAGCTGAGTATAGCCTAGGGCCAAAATGAGAGAAACAGAAGCCAGTTTTGGGGCCGGGGATTTAGCTCAGTGGTCTGCTGCCTGCCTTGCAAGCAGTGAGTTCGATCTCTGGTACCCCACAAGAAAAAGCCAGTTTTCTTGTTCATCCTCTGTTTGCCTCAGTAGGAGGCAAATCACCTCCTATGCAATGTGTCATTCTAGAAGACAGTGTACTTTGTGTGACATAATGTATCTCTGTCCTTTCTGTGCCACAGTATTCACCTCCCATCTCTTCTTGTCCAACCCAAATGCCTGACTTAAAGCTAAAAAAATCTTGCTTTGCTCTTCTGCAATAGTTTGCCTCGGATTGTTTTTTTTTTTTAATTCATATTCATAGGGTGAATCTTACTCTAAATAAATGTTAATGGCATAAGGTTCTCTTGAGCTTTCTGGCATCCATTTTGATTCATAATTTAATTATAATTTAATCTAGTTAAGGAGGTTGCTACAAAAGGTAAGAGTAGAACATGACATGTTGGCTGCTGAAGTGAGGCTAAAACTTTTACCAGAGAAGTCTAGGGAGATATAAGTCTACACCATTTTGTCGCCCTGTTAAGTGGCTTTCTATATACACTTGGGTGGTACTGAGAAAAGTACCCTGCCAGAAATGTAGCTTTCAGGGCTTTTAAAATTTATAAATATCTCAGGGCTGGGGATTTGGCTCAGTGATTCTGCTGCCTGCCTTGCAAGCACAAGGGCCCAAGTTCGATCCTCAATACCAAAAAAAAAGCACAAAAAAATTTATAAATATTTCAAGTTATGGATTCTTTCAAAGTTATTGTCCTCTCCCTTGTCCTCTTCCTCAGAAAGCTTTAAATGAAGTTGGGTGAAGGGAAGGTTACCCTGAGAGGCATATTTGACACGGAGTTCACTCTCTCTATATACTTTTCTAGATGAATATGTTGCCAGCTTGCATCTGCCATCATTTGATGCCCACTTGACAGAGCTAACAGATGACCAAGCAAAATACCTGGGACTCAACAAAAATGGGCCATTCAAACCTAATTATTACAGGTAACTTGGAGAAAATCAGTGAAAAGCTCTCTTCCCCAATATTGAACCAACCAGCACACCTAGCTAGCTTTCTTTCTTCAGCTACTATGCCTGATTTTGAAAAGCATGAGAACTCTACTCCAAATGAACAGGGGCAAAGCTAGAGGTATATACCTCAATGATAAGAGAGCTTGCCTAGCATTCATGAGGCCTTGGGGTTCAGTCTCCAGTACCACACACGCATGCACAAGAATACAGAGAAATTTGCATATTGTATATTTAGTGTTAGATATAGAGAAGTGTCTTTTGAATTTGTGGAGCTTGGACTTTACCCCAGAGATTCTGATGTACTTGATCAAGGATGAGCCCCAGACTATTACTAATATAGTTGAAAACCATTGGTTTATATAATCAGAGAGCAGGCAGTGAGTAGAAATGGCATTGTCAGAGACCATGTAGAAGAGAAGAAACAAATGCCCTGTGGATTGACAACAGGGATCCCTGGGCCAGGTTGGGGGCCCTGGAGATGGTATTGTTTCTGATTTTTGGAACTCTCAAATGGAAATCATAAGTGGTAACCAGTTAATCTCTGTCTTTACAGATACTAGTGGACCATCTTACGAATGACCAGTCCATGTGAACCACATGACTCTAAAAGAAATATTTTTAAAGATAACTTTTATGTTCTTTTTATTCTTTTCCTCTTTTTTTTTTTTCTCTCTCTCTCATTTCATTCTCATTTTCTCATCTCATTATTCGAGTTCTGCAGACCACACAGGAACGTGCTTCATGGCTCTTTAGATGAAACTGGGGTTTAAGGTTCCTCACCCTAGCCACTAAAGGATTTTACTGTCCAAACCCAGAAAGGCAACTCATTCTTTACCATTTCTGGGGATCTCAGTCTTAATTTGGTACTTTATTAACAGGAGATGCTAAGGTACCTTCTATGTGAACAAAGTGCAGTGTCTAAATTGCCTTAAAGGAGCCTACTTCTTAGCTGCTAAAATCAGTGCTCTTTCACTTCTTCAGAGGAGCAGGGATGATACCTACCAAGCAGGTAGGTGAGATACAGGCGGTGCATGTTAATTTCCCTTAAATATTCCAAGCCCTATCTCCTGTGTAAAGGTGGTATGTCTGGTTCAGAGGTGTGCACTAGTGAGTGTTGCTTGTTAAGATCCAGTAGACCCACTTGGATCTATAGTACAACCCTTCCTCCACTCCCACCAGTCTTATTTTTCTAGTTTTTAACTGGATTGCATTCTATCAAGTTGAGTTTTGTACCCTAGCATTTATTTCTGTTATATTTTTTTAAAACTAAGGAAAATTTTTAGTTGTTAACACTGAGGAACTGCTTGAGCGGTTAGTTGTTACCAAGTTCTCTTTTGAACCTTTGGAGCTAAAAGTGTAGATTGAGTCTAGAGAAATGCTAGACTCAAACTCTGAATGAATCCCTGTGTTTCTAGCCCTTAGTTCATAGCATCAACGAACTGGAGCCATAAGCAAATTCTCTCAGCTCTGCCCCATGCAGCTTATGCTGAAGGCAAATTTCTTAAGCCATTACTCAGTATAAAGCACTGAGTCTAGCTAGGTTTTATCCTTTAAGAGCAAAGTTCTGATCAGCTGTGCTTCTGCAACCTAAAATATTTAGAGGGGGCTAGGTGTGGGTGGGAGGAACTATAAACCGGGCCTTGGTGAGATAAATCTAACTCCATATAATTTGCCTGGAACTGCAGGCCCTGTATAATACTATTTTTACAGAAATGGTACCACCGTAGATTGACACATGCCACCAGAAATGTTTATGAGCTAAAATCTTAAAGGACAATATGTATGTAGAGAAAGTAGTCAGTACATCTTGACTCATACTCCGAAAGAATCCCCAGAGAGGCTCTCTCAAAGATCAGAGATACAGTCACATGCCATGCATCCTGCTTACCAGCATTTCTGCATGGTCAAATGAGCTTTATGCTCATGAGCTTTAAGTATATAATTACCCAGGATTTTAAATCCTCGACTTGTTCTAGCTTGTGATCTTTCAAGATTGGATCATGCATTAGTGCTAGATTCTAGAAATTTTCGCTTCTCTCCACTGATCAAGAGAAACAGACATTAAAAACAGAAATACAAGAAAGAAAAGCTTTTTCCCTGCAGCTTTCTAGCAGGGGACAACTGTCTTGCCAAAACTTTTTTCCCCCCTCTTCTCTGTTTGTCCCCACCCATTCTCTACTCCTTGCCAGTGTGACCATGCTTTCTTCTTTGTAAATGCTAACAGTTGAAGCCTTGTTTCCTAGGGAGGTCACTTAAGCAGCCAATCAGAACACCGTATCTGTTAGGGGAGATAACCTGGCCAACCGTATGTCTGTTGGACACCTCTGCTAGAAGAAGGGGCCCACGACCTGCTGCCCTCTCATTCTGTATCTATTAATGTGTCCATAGGAATAATAGGTAAGGGCTCCATCTCTGTGAAGCCATGTAACAAGGGACACTGGAAAATAATCTGGCATCAGAGGGAGCGTGTGGAGAGCAACTTGGGAGGAAAAAGTTCATTTTGTATTGAATGATTTTTAATGAATGCAATATTAATCCTTGCAGATGAGCAATAATCATTAAAGTCAATTAAAATGATAAGACCATATTGGTAGTCTGTGTCATCATTGGTTGAATAGCAAAACTTCATTAGAACCACTCTTCTAGAATGGGGCAAGTCACTGTTCAGCAGTATTTAATAGATTTATTGAATACCAAATGTAGAGAGACTGAATGCAGCATTGTTCATTAAATTTTTTTTAAGACAGTCTAACTCAGTTGTCCAGGCTGTCATTGATCTCCTGGGCTCAAGGAGTCCTCCTACATCAGCCTCCCCAATAGCTGGAATACAGGGGTGCACCACTGCACCTGGCCATCAGTACCCTAAGTTGCTATAAATTGGATGGGAAATGTCCCCTAACGGTCTGTGTGTTAAAGGCTTGGTCCCCAAGGTGACACTATTGGGAGGTGTGCTCGAACCTTTAGGAGATAAGGCTAGCAAGAGGTGCTTAGGTCCCTGGAAGCGTGGCCTTGAAGGGAACTGTGGGATCTTGGTCTCTTCTTTCTCTTTTTGCTTCTTTGCTGTTGAGCAGTTTTGTACTCTACCACTTCGCTCCCATCATGGTATCTTTTTTTTGGTACCGGGGATTGAACTCTGGTCCTTGCGCTTGCAAGGCAGGCCACCGAACTGCTGAGCTAAATCCCCGGCCCCCATCATGGTATCTTTTTTTTGGTACCGGGGATTGAACTCTGGTCCTTGCGCTTGCAAGGCAGGCCACCGAACTGCTGAGCTAAATCCCCGGCCCCCATCATGGTATCTTGATGTACTGCCTCAACATAGGCCCAAAGCAATTGGGCCAATTGATCATGGACTGAAACCTCCCTCTAAAACTGGAAGCTAAAGAAAAACCCTCTACTTTTGGTTTGGTTGGGTGTATGTGTGTGTGTGTGGCAGGGGATTGTAGGTGTTTTGTTTTGTTTTGTTTTAAATAGGACCTTGCTAAGTAGTCCAGGTTGGCCTAGAACTCACTCTGAACTTGGTATGTATGTTGCCCAAGCTGGCCTCATTCACCATCCTCCTGCCTCTGCCTCCCAAGTGCTAGGATTACAGGCCTCTGCCACCACACTCAGTGTAAACCTAATCTTTTCTTTATAAATTCGTCTTAATTAATCTTTCCTTATAATGGCAGAAAGCTGATGAATATGTTTTGTATGCCTACTCTGTACCAAGCCTCAGGTCTTAAGCATTTCATTATCCCACACCACCACCAGAGATCAAACCCAGGACCTTGTGCTTGCCAGGCACGGCGCCTCTGAGCTATATCCCCAGCCCTGTATTTCACTTTTTAAAGAGGCAGCCCTGATGTAAAAGCTTTGAGGTTCTTATTTGCATAGTTGTCTTCTAAGACCTCATACCTGAATCCTTTCCTTAAAGAATGCCCCAAATTTTAAGCTTCAGCCTCCTCCCAGACCTGTTTCAATCTCTAAAGGTGCATTGATGCTTTCTGATGTAACGGTACAAAATATCTGAGACTGGATATTCTACAAAGAAAATTTATTTTCTCACTGTTCTAGCGGTGGGGATTTCCAAAATTAAGGCACCAGCAGATTTGGTGTCTGAAGCAGGCTGCTCACTGCTTCCAAGATGCTACCTTTTGAACAAGGACTGGCAAGTTCCCCCCAGCGTTTTTTTTTTTTTTTTCATCCCGTTTGTGGAGATCCTGCCCTTATGATTTAATCACTTCCTAAGGGCTCCACCTCTTAAAACTATAACATTGGTGATTAAATTTCAACTGATGTATTTGGAGAAACATTCAAACCACAGCATTCTACCTATACCTCCATATTTCATACAAAAATTCATTATATCATAATAATCTGGAAAGTTAATTCAATCCAGCACCAGTTTAGAAATCCAAAGTCCAGGGTCTCAGCTAAATTAGATGGTGAGTAATATTCAAGGTATAGTTCATCCTGACTCAAAGTGCTCTCTGGCTGTGAACTTGACATCAAATAAATTCTGTACTTCCAAAATATGATGGGGTAGGCATAGGATGGACCTTACTCAGAAGGGCCGGGAACGCCTGTAATCCCAGCACTTAAGAGGCTGAGGTAGGAGGATCACTGTGATTTCAAGACCAGCCTGGGCTACATAGTCCCAGGTCAGTCTTAACTACATAGTGAGACCCTGTCTCAAAAAAAACAAAATAAAAGGTGTGGCAGTGTGGTAGAGCCGCAGTGCTCCCTGGCAGGGATACTGAACAAACCTGTTACATAACTTACACATTCGGGAAATTGTTATAGGTATTCCGAAATTTTCAAAGGAAGGTAAAGCAAGAATTGACATCAGCACTTCCTTGCTAACTGGTTGTGCAACCGTAGGTAGGAGCAGCAATCTGCAAATGATAGCCCTTCCGTAAGCCAGGTCTGGCCCAATGCCTGTTTCTTCTGTATGGCTCCCAAGCTGAGAGTGGTTATTATATTTTTAAATGGCTGAGAAAAAAATCATGACTAATTAGTGACACATGAAAATAATATGTACAAATTTCAGTGTTCATAAATGGAAGTTTTCTACACAATATGTTTTTTTGCTTGTAGAGTGTGTAGGGCTACTTTCCTGCAACGATGACAAGAGTTGGAACCAATATTAACTGTCCCTTCACAGAAAAAAGATTGCTGACCCAGGCACAAAAGTTATGTTAGGCATTAAGGAAAAGATGTATTGGAAGGCATTTGATTTGTATTTTATTAGATAGGAGTCTCTGGGTGAAAACAATGACGTGATTAAGAAGGAAAGAACAGGGCTAGGGATTTAACTCAGTGGTTCCACCACCTGAGTGCAAAGACCTGAGTTCAATCCCCAGTACCAAAAAAAAAGAAAAAGAAAAGAACGTAATTTAGATCTTAAATGTCCACCAAAAGCTGAGGTATTGAAAGCTTGGTCCCTAGCTGATGCACTGTTGGGAGGTGGTGCCAATTTGAGGAAGTGGGGCCTCGCTAGATGGAGTTGGGTGTTGGGAGCATGTCCTTGAAGGGTACACTGAAACCTCAGCCCCCTTTTCTCTTTGCTTCCTGAGCACCGTGAGGTGAGCAGCATTCTCTGCCACATACTCCGCCATCATGAAATACTCCTGCCTCAATGCAGGGCCAAAATCAAGCCAAATGACTACAGACTGAAACCAGGAGCTGAAATAGACCTTTCCTCCTTTTAAGTTACTACACATATTTTGTCACTATGACAGAAAGCTAACAGTACTGACCAAAGAATATTCCAGTCTAGGTAACATGTAATTTTACCTGTATCTTGGCCAGGATTCCCTCTTAGATTAGGCGATCTCAAAGAGCAACATAAACATCACTTGGTGTTTTAGTCACTTTCCTCGTGGCCAAGAGAACTCGCTGCAATCCACCTGCCTCAGCCTCTCAAGTGCTGGGATTACAGGTGTGTGCCACCACGAGAGATACATTTCGGTCTGCAGTTTCAGTGAGTTCATTCCAGGGTCGGCCAGCTCCAAGGCAGAAACTGCCTAGTGGAAAGGCCTAATGCAGAGGAAAGCGAAGGGGAGGAGCAAGGGAGAGAGTAGCCTTCCAGGTCACACCACTCAGTGGCCCCCTCTTCCAGCCACTCCTCATTTTCTAACAGCAAGTCAGCTATGGCAACCCCGTAATCCAGTCACCTTCCATACAGGCTTTGGGAGCCATTTCAGATCTAAACCACAGCACTTGGGAAGTGTTTAGAAGGTGTCAGAGTAATTAAACCTGCAATTTTAAGTTGCAGTCAGTTTTACACACACAGTATTAGAAATTTACATAAAGTATTGGAAACATTCACACAATAGTGCATTTTTTTGTTTTATTTCTTTTTGTTTATCAGACAATTGAATTACTCCAAGAAGGAAGTTGAATTTATTAAATATATGTGCCTTTGAAAATATTTATACAGAGATTTATACATAGGAATTTATACATAGATATATATGTACAATAAGATCTATGTAAGCAGAACTCTAAAAAGCTTGTGATGTTTTGTTACTTTAATAAATTGATCATTTTTTATATTTATTTATGTATTTATTGGAACCAGGGATTGAACTCAGGACCTTGCACTTGCCAGGCAAGTGCTGTACCGCTGAGCTATATCCCTGGCACCGATCGTTGATTTTTTAAAGTGGGCAGCCTTGAGCACATATTTAAGTGTCCTAAAAAGAATTGCTCTGCATTGTGGGCTGCTTACCTCTTTCCCAGATCCAGTCTCTTCTTCCTCATCTGCGGTATAGTTCTCCACTATTACCACAAGAGGGCAACTTTTCTCATGGCTGGTGCTGGGCCAAGAAGGGATAAAACACAGATTACACTCTTCTCTGAAACCCTGTGCTTTGTGCTTGAGCATTTTCCAAATGTTTAGGAAATGTACATTTTCACAGAATAGTATGTACTACTTGTGGGTGAGGGAGCAGCATTCTGTACATAATTAAACATGTTGATAGTTCTGCAATTGAATTTACAATATACACAGACAAAGGGACAGAGGGGGCTGGGGATGTAGCTCAGCAGCACAGCACCTGACTGGCAAGCACAAGGTCCTGAGTTTGATCCCTGGTACAAAAAAAAAAAAAAAGATTATCAATATCTCCCATCAGTTCTCATAATTCATTGATGTGCCAAGCTGGGAAAAATGGTTTTTAAAATTTGTTTTTAATTTTTCAGATATGGATAGAGAATTGTAGCTCTGGGGGCTGGGGATTTAGCTCAGTGGTTCTGCCGCCTGCCTCACAAGCACAAGGACCTACGTTCAATCCCCGGTTCAAAAAAAAAAAAAAATTGTAGCTCTGTAATAATATCAGTAACATGTATTCAGTGTTTGCTGTGTATCTGGCTCCATGCTAACTACTTAAGAAAACTTAATCCTCACACTAACCTGTGATAGGTACTACATTCCCCTAAAAATAACACTAACTAGAAACCAAAAGTACCAGCCCTGTGTTAGGTTAAAAAGCCGAAAACCAAGACCAAACCAGAACCACTACAAGCCTTTATTGTAGGGACAATAGGCTAGGCTGTCTCCAATCAAAGGAGAGCGAGCAATATGGCAGAATAGAGAGCTTCTTTACTGGGGTGGGGCTTATAGGAGCTGGGATGGAGTTAAGTGAGGTAGTAAGGGATTGGAGGAGCCTGTGACATCATTGGGAGGGGCTTGTGACATCGCTGGTTTCTCAGATATAGCAAGTATCTGGTTACTTTTTGGTAGAAGAACAGGCATCGTGGGACGAAGGCTGTCTTTTGGTAGGTGGGAAAAGCCATCTTTTTAGGTGAGAGGCAGGGCATTATGGTAAGGGGAGTAACAGCCATCTTAAGGTGAGGGAACTCTAACATCCTGGGCCAGGGATTTAGCTCAGTGGAGCTGCCTCCTGCTTCGAAAGCTGAGGGTCCCAAGTTTTATCCCCTTGTACCCCCCAAAAAAATAAGTAAAGGATGGAGGAGGGGGTGAAGGGAGGGCAGGGGTAAGGGGAAAAAATGAGAATCAAGACTTGCCTTGTAGAGGTACAAGATCCCAACAATGAATGTAACCGTACTGTATCCCTAAAATGTACCAATAAACTCAATTAAAGCTGAAAAAAAAAAGTAAAGGAAATATTTTTTTAAATGCCAGCCCCAATCAGCTATTCTTGCCTTCCTAGCCATTACAAGTAGCCAACAAGAGAATAGTGAGGTATAATCTTCAGCAGACACTGGCCATCACCATGGTGACAACCAGTTACTAATTACAGCTGAAGTTTATTTTCCAGTAGGGCTTATTTTCAGGGAAACACGGTACAGTATTACCCTAGTAAATAGATGAAATTGAAACAGGAAAGGGAATTTACCCAAGTCTGACTGCAGGGTCCATGCTTGATACTCAACAATATGTCTTCTAGGCAACAGCCCAAAACCAGGGTTCTAGTGATGCCAAAAGTAATAAGCTCATGTGGGGCTTGTTAAAAATACAGGTTTCGAAAAGATAAAAGGACTGGGATGTAGCACAGTAGGAGAATGCTTGCTTAACATGTGCGAGATCTTGCATTCAAACCCTAACACCCCAAAAGAAAGAAAGTAAAATTCCTGGAGCCTGTCCCAGACCTACTGAAACAAAATCTCAGAGACATGATCAAACAAAGACTTAGGGGGTCCAAATCTCTCCAAAGCAGCAATGCACTAGGTAAAGGAGCTAAGATCTGACCTAAGTCTTTCTGGCTTCCATGGCCATTCTCCTGAGTCACCTTGAGTCTCCTCGATTTTAGGCTTTCAGGCACCTACCCCATGATTCTCATTTCTCAGCAAAGATTCTCTCAGCAGAAAAACTTGATATGGGCACAAAGACCCAAACCACGAGTGCCATGCCTTTCTGATGCCTCCTGAACACAAACTCAACCTGAAACCTGCTGTCACCTGTTTTGGAAGGAATTGGCAATTGACAGACACATAGAGACGAGATGAATGTAAGTAAAATAAAAAGTTTATTTTACCAGCAAAGGTCGAATCACACTCAAAAGGGCAGCGCCAGTGATCAACCTCCTATGGAATTGCAGCTTTCTCTTTTACAAGCTTTACAGCTATGATCTCATTCAGGTGGTTACATTTCATTTCCTCAGTTCACATTACCCATGTACAAATTACAGTAGCAAGACAGTTAGCTTTAACCCAGACATAACAATTCCTTGTAGATAGAGAGTTTGCCTTAAGATTCCTCTAGCTGTCTATTCTAGTGCACAGGAAGCGGGTGTTCAAGGTCAGGGATGGAGGCCAAGATGTCCCACTTCATGGTCAATGCCTCTGGTGTCTGTTAATTTTGCACTAAACAAAGCAGATTGCTGTTAGAGACACCAGAAGTCATTTTACATTTTCCGTAACATTTTGTAGGGGTTTTTGTTGTTGTTGTTGTTGTTTTGTTTTGGTACCGGGGATTGAACTCGGGTCTTTGCACTTGTGAGGCAGGCAGCGGCACCACAGAGCTAAATCCCCGGCCCTAGGTTTTTAGATTATTTATAAACGTTCTCTGTATGGTCTCCCACTGTGTCAGGGGAACACACTGCTTCCTCAAGCCACAGCCAGAGAGTTCAAAGATAGCCACGCTTAGGGCTGGGGTGCAGTTCAGCGGTAGAGTACGTGGCTACCGTGAATGAGGCAGTGGGTTGACTTCCCATTACTGCCAAAAAGAAAAAAAAAAAAAGATACCCACACACGGGGCCCTAAAGACTCACTGAGAAACAGCTAGGCCCAGGTGCCTTTTGATCGGGTTTAAATCACAAAAGTTCTCACACAGATCATCACTTCCAGTAAATGAAAACTAAACAAAGGGCCCATCTCTTTACTGATTCTCTTGCTCTTATATTTCTAGCTGGACAGATTATTGCTGAAGGATTACCTAAGGGGGTTCTTGAGGAGCTAGGGACTTGGATGGAGAGCATGCCGCCTCAACTGAGCCAGCCTTCCCAGACACTATGCCTACTGCTTGCTTTCATGCAAAATAGCCAAAGAATTGCCAGTGTGGGCAAATCTTAAATGATCATTTCTGCTCCAGATTCCACTGCAACTGTCACAGTTCAATACTTCCCCCAGCTCCAATCTTGTTTGTCTCACCTCCCTGTCGGTGTTATTACCAGGGACAACCCTCAACACAACCATTACACACCTCTGAGCCTGATGTCTAGGAGACCCGGCCTAATACACTAAGTGAATGTGAGCAGATACTTTAACTCTCTGGGTCTTGGTTTCTTCATCTGCATATGACAGAAATGCCATGGCATAGTTGTGAAGTTAGGTCCTGCCATACCGTAAGCACTTAATTAATATTTGCCGTTATTATTCTTACTAACTACAGACAGAGCAGTGCAAGGCTCCCCAAACACCTAGTTTCCCCAAAGACAAAGTTTTTGTGGGGGTTTCATTATGTAGTCAGGATTGTTCAAATCACACCCGCTTGTGATCAATTCAACCTTTAATTTAGTCCCTCTTCTTTACCTTGAGGTTGGGGTGTGAGACTGAAATCCCACCCCTCTAATCCTCAGATTCCTAGTGACCAATCCCCATCAAGAAGCTACCTAGGGGTGGTTAGCCATTAGTCAACTTGTTATTATATAAAAAGAGATCCTCCTTTGGCGATTTCAAGGCTTTTGGAAGCTCTGTGGCAGGAAACAGGATGAAGACTAAATTCATATTTCAGAATATCACAGAGACATTTAACAACTGGCTTAAAAGCTCATTCTGGCTGCTGGAAGATCCATTATAGTGGTCCAGTCAGGGCAAGAAACACTGGAATGGTAATCCCCATGAAGAGGTCATCTCTGGGATATGTTTTGGCGGGACAGTCATATGTAGATGTGACAGGTGAAGAAGAGGGGAATTAAGGATGCTGCCTAGGTTTGGGCTTGAGAAAAATAGGTGTTTGGTAATACAATTTGTTGAAGTAAGAAAAAGCAGGTTTGGAACAACAGAGAAAATCCAGAGTTAGCAATATGCTAAATTTGAAATGCCCATTAGATATACAAGGGAGAAGTCAAACCAGCCATTGGATGAATGCCTGAACCCTTTTTTTAAAAAATTAATTTGGTTTTTTGAGATAAGATCTCACTACTGGTGTTGAACTTGCTACTATATAGTCCAGGCTGGTCTCAAACTAGAGATCTTCTTGCCTCAGCCTCCTAAATGCTGCGATTATGCACCACCACAACTAGCTCCGTGTCTTCTTTTGACTTCTTCACAGTGCATGTAAGAGATCTGGGAGGTTATAAATTAATGTGACCTGAGAGAGAGTTAAACTGATCTCTTGGGAAGACAAAATTAACTACTACTTATTTGCCTTTGTAGACAACTAACTAAATCATCATCGACCTTTAATTTGTCTCCTAACTACTAATGGAGAGAACTCCATGTTCCACCACAGGTACAGTATAAGATCAGATTCGTAGATGCTCTGTGGGTCATGACTTTAACCAGGCATATCAATGACTATCAAGGTCTTAGCCAGGGCTAAGATAGAAACTGCCAAAAGCAGGCTCACTCTGTCTTCCAGCATGCACTTAGGCATCAGCAGCTATAAAGCACGTTGTACAGTACCTGGCACCCTGTGGGCACACAATCCAGGCCAGTTTCCTTCCACAGAGCCTTCCTGGAGCAACCACCATGTTCTTCAAGCCCTTGCAATGCTGTAGCAGCTCAAATATGAAATGTTGCTTCCTCCCATCTCTTGAAACACGACTGCTCATGACGGAGGAAGGACTTCTCACTTTAGCTTTCCCCTCTTAATAACAGTAATAATTCTCCTTTAAAAAAAAAAAAGCAATGCTTTATACTTTTCAAAATGATCTCACTTAAATTATTTCATGGGATCAACAGCTTCAAAAGACAAGCAGGATTATCCTCATTTTACAGATGAGAAGTGAAGAAAAAAAAAAAGAAAAGAAAAGAAAAATAAGGAAATTCTTAAAGAAACTTCTGCAACTTCCACTCTGCCGGGATGTGTAAAATTTCCCTTGCAAATTGTGGAAGTGACCTCTCCGGCTGTACTTTAGGTTCTTCACCTTTGGTGTTCTATTATTCTGCCTTTTGTTGCTAATAGCAACATACTCCTGGATAAGTTAAAAAAGAAGAGATTTATTTTGGCTCACGATTTAAGCCTGAGGACAAGGGACTGCATGTGGTCATGGCCTTCTCGCGGGCAGAGTCCTGAGGTGGTGCAGGGCATCACATGGTAAGAGACAAGGAGCCAGTGTGTGTGTACCCTACTCTCTGTCATTCTTCTTACAAAGCGGCAGTATTCAGTCATGGGGGCTCCACTTTGCAGACCTTTGTAAATCCCAGTCATCTCCCAAAGGCCTCACCCCTAATATCATAGCCCATTAAATTCCCACCCTTCTTAATACCTCACAGTGGGGACTAAAATCCAATGTACATTTTGGAGGAAAGGAACCATATTCAAACCAACATTCCACATAAAGCACAGTGCAGCCAGGGTAAAGTAAGGACTCTCTCATACTATGGTACCAATATAAGTATTGTAACTCTCTTATTTAGAATTCCTGAGCTAATCACAGCTTGGTAACTTTGCACTTCATTTGGGAGAGATGTCTATACAAACTCAGGTGATTCTTTTTTATAAATTTTATTTTTATTAGTAAATGTTTCCAGTACATAATGATTACAATCACTGTGGAAATTCTGTACATACACAAAACACATTTCAATTATTTTTATGTCCCCTCTTCCTCCCCTCCTTCCTCTTTCTGTCCATCTCTTGGTCTCCATCCCATTTGCAAAAGATCTATGTTCCTGTTTATTATCTCTTTTATTTTGCTCTTTGATGTATTTATACTTCATGTCTTATAAAAAAAGCTTTGTTATTTCTCTACACTGAGTTTGTACACGTAAGAAAAACTGGAAACAACCCCCATATCCATCAACAGATAACTGGACAATAAAATATGATTTATGAGCTATTGATATCATGGTACAGAATAGATTGATTTCAAAATAATTATGTTGAGTGAAAGAAGTCAGAAAAAATAACATACTGTGTGATTGTGTATATGTAGTATTGTAGAAAATGCAAACTAAAGTGTAGAGATGGAAAGCTGGTCAGTGGTTAGTGGAGAAGGGGAGAGCAGCACTAGGATGGGTCAAAGGATGACAAGGGGCCCAAGGAAATTTCTAGGGCAATGGATACATTTATTACTTAATTTTGGTGATGACTCTGTGGGTTTTGCAAGTGTCAGCATAAACTATTGTGTACTTTGAGCATGTGCACTTTATTGTATATAAATTATATCTCAATAAAAGTAGTACACTCATTATGGATTTTTTATTTTGAGACAGTGTCTCACTATGTCATTCAGGCTCACTTTGAACTAACTATGTAGTCCAAGCTGGCCTCAAATTCCAAGCTATTCTTTTGCCTCAGCCTCCCATGTGCTGTGATTACAGACATGTGCTACCATGCCCACTTTGTTATGGGTATTTTGAAAACACAGAAAAATATAAAGAAGGAAATGAAAACAAACTATGTTTCCACACTCCAGAAATAAAGCCAAGATTTAACATATTTCCTTCCAGTTTCATTTCTACACACATAAGCCCATCAAAAGTTGAAAATATTGGGAGTCAAAAATGCATTTAAGGCTGAGTGTGGTGATACATGCCTATACCCCAGCTACTTGGAAGGCTGAGGCAGGAGGATCACAAGTTTGAGGCCAGACCCTGTCTAAAAATTTAAAAAAAGGGGCTGAAAATGTAGCTCAGAAATAGAACACTTGCCTAGCATGCATGAGGCCCTGGGTTCAGTGCTGAAAAAAGAAAAAAAAAAAATACTGAATGCACCTAACCTACCAAACATCATAGCTTAGCAACAAGTACACTGTTGGGGGATGGATTCAGCTCAGTGCTTCCGCCGCCTGCTTGGCAAGCACAAGGACCTGAGTTCGATCCCCAGTACCAAAAAAAAAAAAGTACACTGTATGCGAAGTATCAACTGCTTCTCTTCATGACTGTGAGGCTGACTGGAACTGTGACTTGCTGGTGCTACTCAGTATCTCAAGGGAGCATTGTATTGTACACTGATAGCTCAGGAAAAGATCAAAATTCAGTATCTGAAGTACAGTTACTACTACATGACTATCACTCTCAACCACTGTAAAGTAGAAAAACTGTTAAGTCAAACCACTGTGAGCTGCAGGCTATCTGCACATTATGAGCGTTTTTCCATGTTACTAAAATGTCATCTTCACATTAAATATAAATTCTAGTAGCTTCTCTATAGTCTATCTTATGCACGTGCTACTCAGCTAGCCATTTTCTTGTTGGTTGTTTCTCAAATTAGGTTGGTCTTAACTTTATACTACTGAGAACACCTTGCCTGGAACATAATTATACACACATCTGCATCTAAATCTCTGATTACTTCTTTAGAATCTGTCACTAGAAATGGAATTTTTGAACCCAAATCTTTCCTATCCTGAATGTAGCTGAAACAATGTAGGGTGGCTAATGGTTTAAAATGTTTTTCCTCAATTTGTAGTAGTTCAGTCTTAGAATTTGACCAAGCAGTGGTACTAAAACTAGATGTCGCTGGGCATGGTGGCGCACGCCTGTAATCCCAGCACTTGGGAGGCTGAGGCAGGAGGATAGCTGTGAGTTTGAGACCAGCCTGGGCAACATAGTGAGTTCCAGGTCAGTCTCAACTACATAGTGAGACCTTGTCTCAAAAACAAAAACAAAAAAAACTAGATGTCATCTGTGTGTTGTGTTATACGGGAAATGCTGCTTTTATCTGAGAAGTCTCTTGACATTGTTCCTTCTCCTGAAAAATCCCTTAGTTTATCCTATCAATTTGCCCCAGCCCGATTTGGATGAAATGCTAATTTAAGGAGCTTGTTACTGGCTAGGAAAATGGATGGTAGCAAAGGACAGGAAGATAGGTAGGAGTAAATAGTAACATGACAGCTTTGGATTTATTCACTCATTTAAAAAAAAAAAGACCTTTAAAGCATGGAATATGTGAGAGCCTAGGGAAAATATGTGAGAGTTGCATCACAGGAAAGTTCTGAGAATTGAGCCTGAGATGTGAGGCAGCTAAGACTTGGCCATAAAAAAACAAAGTGGGCAAAATCCCTTTTAAGGATTTCACAGCATAGCAAACAAGAAACAACAGCAGGTATTTACTACCCCAATCTCTAAGGTGTCTGATGGATATCTCAGCTTGACATGTCCAAAACGGGAAAAAATGTTGGTTTTGTTTTTGTTTTTATATATTTTTTTTCAATTTTTGTTTGTTTGTTTGTTTGTTTCTTGAGTCAGGGTCTCACAATGTAGTTGAGACTGACCTGGAACTCACTGTGTAGCCCAGGCTGGTCTGGAACTCACAGCAATCCTCATGCCTCAGCCTCCCAAGTGCTGGGATTACAGGCGTGCGCAACCATGCCCAGCCATTTTTTTCGTTTTTAAATGTGGGTGCTACTATGTTGCCCAGGCTGGTCTCCAGCTCAGGTGTCTATCCTGTGTAAAGCAGAGCTATAGGCTTGTTCTAGTGTCTAGCTCAAAACAGAAATGCTGATTTTTCCCCAAACCTTTCTCTTGTTTTCTTTCTTCCAGGCTTTCCTATTTATTACAGTGATACAGCCACCCACTGGGTTGCTCAAACTAAAAATCTAGGAGGCATCCTTTATTCTTCTTTATATGGCTGATTGGATTCCAGTCTATTAGCAAACCCCGTGGACTCTGCCTATACATTACAGAATTTTTGTTTTTTTGTTTTGTTTTTTGAGACAGGTTTTCACTATGTAGTTGAGACTGACCTGGAACTCACTATGTAGCCCAGGCTGGTCTTGAACTCACAGTGATCCTCCTGCCTATGCCTCCCGGGTGCTGGGATTACAGGCATGTGCCACCATACCCAGCTACAGCAGTAATGTATCAACCAATTTTCTACCCTGATGCAAGTGCCATCATAGCCATCTACAGTCTCTTTACCTGTCTACCCTCATCCACTTTTTTTTTTTTTTTTTGAGACAGGGTCTCCTTATGTAGCCCAAACTGGCCTCGAACTCATGGCAATCCTCCTGCCTCAGTCTCCCAAGTGCTAGGATTACCAGCAGACAGCACCATGCCCAGCTCATCCATTCTTGTACTGCTCAAGCAGCTAGACTGAGCTTTTAAACATTAGATCATGAGCTTCTCCAGGGTTAATAACCCTGATGGTTTTCCATTTCACTTAAAATTCAAACTCCTTTCCATGCCTTTCAAGGCCATGCATTTTTATGATCCCTGGATTGTCTGGTTCTTATCAAATACTAGTCTTTCCAGGCTTACTCACTTCTAACCACTCTGACCTCAGGGGCTCTGCACTTAGCCTCTCTGTCCACATGTCCTTCCTAGGGCTTTGCATGGTCTCCCTTACTCCCTGCAGAGCTCATCTAAAATCTCAGCCTCAAGTCTGCTTTCCCTGAGCAACCAACCTAATATATAGCCACACACACACACGGCCACCTTCTTATCCCTTACACTTTGCTTGTTTCTCCTGAAAAAAGTCTCTCTCTTTTGACCAAAACTTTGATCAGGCTCCTCTGAGTCCTTTGCTTGGCCAGGTACAATATTGGGTTCCCTCTCTATCCTTGTGGAATCCAGTTTGAGCTAAACTGCTTAGTGAAAATCCTCTCCCCTTGCTATGTGACCACTCTTGTGGCAGGAGCAATTCTACATAATTCTGGGGAAAAAATCATTTCATGATTAAATTATGATGAGGCCTGGTTTTCTTGCCTACAGGCTTGCTATGGCATGCCAAGACTTGCTGAAGAGGGTCATGACTGTGATCAGCAGTTAGAGTTACTCTACACAGGGTCTATCTAAAGGCCTTCAATAGGTGCCTGGCATTGTCATTTTGTTAGCTGCACAGCTTTTAAGTCTGGAGGGGAAAAAAACCAAAGAAACAGTTCAGAATGCATGGGCTAAATTATAAGATCAGCAGGATTACTGTGGATATAGCCCACAAAGAGGATAAGGAGAAGGTCCAGGGGGCTTCAGAATCCAACAGAGAAGTCATATAGTTTAGCAGTTAGGAGCTGTTTACAAGGTTGGTCTGGTGGATCCTGGTAAAAGAAGTCTAGCACATTTGTCACTGGTTCCGTTTGTATGACTGCTTGCAGTTTGGCAGCCTCTAGGCAAGAATAAACAAAACTTATAAGAAATTAGAGTACGTATAATCTAAGCACTAGAATGAAGGGCAGGTTGGGGAGAAAGTCACACTTAGAAATTGAAATAGTGATTGAATCTGCTGGTCTTAGATTCTTTCATTGATAGAGGTTATCTAATATGCCTCATACTTTCTCATAAGTCTTTACTTTTAGCTGTAAAATAAGAGTCAATTTGAAGAACAAATTTGGCTAAGAAATATAAAACTCTAGCTGAGCTCTTATAAATTTCACCATAGTTTTTTCCTAATGATCCATAAGCGTGGTCAGCTACTGGTAGAGCTGGAAACTGCCACAAGGGGTCAGTGACTGGAGGCCCTTTTTATATCTAGCTTTATTACTATGGCATTTTAAATTTTTGTTTGTTTGTTTGTTTGTTTTGTTTTTGCGATAGGGTCTCACTATGTAGTTGAGACTGACCTGGAACTCACTATGTAGCCCAGGCTGGTCTCGAACTCACAGCGATCCTCCTGCCTCAGCCTCCCCAGTGATGGAATTATAGGCATGCACCACCACGCCCGGCCACTATGCCATTATTTTATACCTCTTTTGGTTATTGTTTTCTGCTGGGTGTTTAAGACCAAGTTAAAGTGAGACCTGTGTCAATCAACATGAACCTCTTGCTCTCTATTAAGGTCAGCTGTCAGGACGGGTCACGGCCTTGCTTGACCATGTTGCTTTCAGTGAAAGCATGGGAGACCTTTCCCTCTTTGACCTTCCTTTGGTACACAAAGGAGCCTCTGGAGCCCAGCAATCTCCCTGCTCAGGAGCTTGAGTGGCTTATGAAAGATGTAGGATCCTGTAGGAAAGTTTCCTTTGTGTCCTGGATCTTGTAGACCTTGAGGAGCCAGGGCCAAAATATTGGCTGTCCTCATAGCCCAGTTACCTTTCTAGTTTTGGTATCCAACTTTACTTGCTGAACACCCAGAAAACAAGATCAGTGACATTAGTAGTGCAGTAGGAGCACTGAGTTTAACTGTTATAATTTTGTCTGGACATTAAGCACTTTGAAATATAAAGCACAGTGAGGGGGCTGTTATTTCTTATCAACCATGGTTGTTCTAGTACTTGAATATTAACAGGTAACAGTTACATTATAGAAACTTAAGATCAAGAGCCACACGTAGTATTTTAGCATGACAATCATGATGACATTTTCTCTGTAACACATGTTCATCTTAGTGTGGAATAGTCTGATCACAAGACATTAAATGACATAAAGGAAACACTTATTTGTTATTTTTTTAGTAGGATGCCATCTAAAGAGAACATACATACTGACCTAAAAATGGACCTTAAGAGTTCATAAGATCTAACCTCTAATTTTAGTGTGTGACGTTGTTTTGATTGGCAATTGAGCATCCCTATGCGTGGTGACACATATAACACATATCACACAAATTTTAAGAAAACTACTATTGACTGGTTATCTCATACTGGCTTGACATGTAGCTTTTATCACAAGTAGCTGGAGTACAAGAGAAAGGCAGATACCTAAGTCAAAAAGATCATTACCATAAATATCCTAGAGGACTTGTACACCCAGAAGGCATGAACATATACACCATGAAACAGCAGTGGGTATCAGTTACATGAAACCCTTTGTCCTTTAATTTTGTTTTGTACGAAGAGGTTTTTTTTTTTTTTTTTGGTTTTGGTTTTTTGGTACTGGGGATCAAACTCAGGTCCTTGTGCTTGCAAGGCAGGCAGTGGGACCACTGAGCTAAATTGCCAGCCCCCAAGAGTGTTTTAAATAAAACCTTATTGTTTTCCCACAGAAAATTTAGCCATTTGACCATGGCCAATGTATACATATCACAATAATGCTTTGCAATGTATTTTCCACAAGGCTATGGAAATTATTGGGATCCCCTTTGTGAACACAGGCTAGAATAAATGTTTTGCAGATAGCTGCTCCTTTATTTACTAAGGAGAGTCCTGTCCAGTAGTTTTCCTAAGCCCAAGAGTTTTTTATCTTAACAAATTTTTAAATGACCTATGAAAGCCAGATCATAACAGTTAACACATTATTTTTGACCAATGAAAGATCCCCAAGTTAATATAAGATGACTTGAGTTACAGGCAAATATCTTAAAAAATCCAAAATGCCAAAAGAAAAAAACTCAAACAAAAGAGCTGTACATATTGTAATAAATTGAAGAAACAGACACATATATAAGACAACTTTTTTATAAACCAGAGTGCACTCAGATGTATTTGGCCAAGTTGAATTATAATAACTTTTTTGGTATTGGGGATTGAACTCAGGACCTTGCACTTGCGAGGCAAGTGGCAAAACCACTAAGCTAAATCCCCGGCCCTAGGCTTATAATTATAAAAAAGACTAGTCAGAACTTTGTAGATCAATTAACAAAGATCTCTTATAATAAGAATCAAAAGGAATAAAAATCTTCTATGCCTGCGAAAGTAAAAACAGTTTTAAGATGGGCCCTCAGCTGACAGTTTATCTGACTGGAATGAATACCCAGCTACACAGGCTTCTCATGGTTGCTGATAGCCACATAGGACTGCTCTCTCTAAAGGGACACACTGTTACAGGTAATTTTAACTATCTCCAGTGAGGTCCACTCAGGCCAGCTTTGCATGTAGAAGAGACTAGGTGAGACTCTTCAGAGCCGAGTACGAATTCCATGCAGTGAAGGAAGAAGGCTGCCAAGGCTCCAACTGCTGTGCTGCAGATATCTACCTCTGACCTTCATTCCATTTTGAAAAGAAATAGATGTAAAGAAGGTGTTTCCATCTATGCCTCTTGTTCTGTGCCCAATCTAAGGTGTCCCTTAGACTTTATCTCATCCAGTGCCAGTGGTGGCACACTAGAGGTGCAAGGAAGTGGCCAGAGCTGGGTAAACTGTTCTTTTCAGTCTCTAATTTCACCTGAGGGCTGGAAGATAACTCTGGACTAAAACTTACATTTAGTCTTCGAGAGTTTTGGGATTAAGCCCAGGCCAGTTTTCTTTATGGCAGAGAAATAAGTGAAGGTCAGCTTTATTCTGGAAGGGTTCTAGGAAAGGGAAACTCACCATTCTGGAAGCTTTATCTTGAAATCCAGTAGCCAGAGAGGAGGGAAGTGCTTTGAACCAAACACTGTTGAGAACTGTGTTATTTCTCAGGGGCAGAGCAGTGGAGAAGGAACAGAATAGTGCCTTTAAGTATGGCACAAGAACCACATCTTAACCATCTCAAGTACAGAAGGACAATTAAGATCAGGAGTTTTTCCAGAATGGATCTGCAATCCTTAGCAAAACATATCTCTAGAGACAGGCTATGACTGACTCCAACTGCATTGCCGACAGAGAATTAAACCAATAATCAAAGAATCTGAATGGCTGCTTTTTTGCCGCTTGAAAGAGAATGAAAGTGTTCTAACTATATTGTTTAGGGCTTTTCTTCTTAAATAAATTGTTTTGAATCTATAATATCTAATTTATGACTTAAATACCCTACAGGCTGTTGAGCAGCTCCCTGATCTTGTAGAAACATTCCCAAAGCCATGTCTTTTAATAACATACAAACTGAAAAGGTATCCTGTAGGCAGACACTTAGAACTGCTTGTTTGAGTTTCTGCAATGCAGTCTGGGAATAAGGTTTCCAGGTTAAAATATGGTTGTCTTTTGGGTTTCTCTATAAACTGATAGAGGGGTCACGGAATCTCACTATATCCTGCTATCTAAAGGTGACCAAAGTCTGTAATTTCTAGGAATCTCCTTAGCTACTTTAGGGTCTTGGACTGTGGAAAGTAAAGAATTGGTTTAATTCTTTCTTCCTTCAGTCTTTGGGTTCCTTTAGATATAATAAGGCTTAAGTATTTTACCTCAAGGCTACAAAGTTGTGCCTTGGACCTAGAAACATTCTAACCTCTGTCTGTTAGAAAATTCAGCAGAACACAGGTGTCCTGGTTAGAAAGCTCTTCTGAGGGGGCACATAACACTATACCATCTACATATTGCAAGACTGATGGGAAAAACAATAGTATTTCCTTTTATCATATCAGGATCCAGGGATGTCTTCATCTCTTTCTGATCAATAGGTGACAATTTAAAATAACTGAAGGGCTTAGTTCTCATATTTCTTAGACCTTTAAAAATACATGCCTGAAAATGTCTTCTACTTTAAACTCCTATCTGATTGGCAGGCCAGTAGGGGTCTTGTATAGGAACTGCTTGTGTTCCAGTAGAAACCAGTTATTCCCCTGGCTGCCTGTCTTTTAAGCTTCCAAAATTAAGATAATACTTGTCTCTAAATGTAATACTACTTGTCTCTCATTAAAAAATCAATATTTGATTTAAGAGCAACATCACATCTTTCTAATCTAATCCATACATCTGAGTAAATTCTCTAAAAACCTCAATGTACATATCAGGGTAATCCAAAAACTTTATTAGGTTTCATTAAATCTGTCTTAGATCACTGAAAAAAAGACACATACATAAGCACAAATAGTCTCATTTTGCCATTTACTTCCTGCAAGGGATATTGTCTTTGAGGGGCCTGAACATCTTAGCTAAGGATGGATATAGCCTCATGGAAGTTTTAATTGTGGCTGGCCTAGATACTCCATCCTCAGCACTGGAGGTCAAGGTTTATAGTTGTTTTAGAAATTTTGTTGTCAGGCTTAGAGGTGCTGAATGTCTTAAGGGTGAGGTATCTCTCATTATATTTACACTTGAACACAAGCAAGAATTACTTCTTAATGTAAAGAAAATCTCAACTTAAGATGATTTTTGACCATTTTCTCTCTTTTTCAGTATAGTTCTAATTGTGAGATAGCATCATAGTACTTTCCTCTGTGTACTTGGCTTTAGGAGGTAGGCACAGCATGCGTGGGTATAGAGAAATACTAAATTGCTCCTTACTACATTTCAAAGGAGTGTGAGGTTCAGATGTGGCATTCCTAATCTAAAACAAGAGAAACAAATATGGCATCCTGTAAATCCCTGCTTGATTCCTGTGCCCCCTAGGGCATCCCCCAAGGTTTATTCCAGTCCAGGGTAGGTAGACACCATCTGGAGAGAGACTCAGAAAATAAAACCAGACTGGACTGTACCCTTTATCAGCGCATGATCTTATCTTCCTCAGATAACTCCTATCCTTACTCCAGAAAGTACTCCAAAGCACAAGTTAAAATTGACTTCAGCTATAACTGTTATGTTTAGAGAAGGAAGTATTGCTAGCAAACCAAGAGATTCAAACCACTGCTTTCTAGTTCCTTGAAAGAGAGAGGAAATTAGGGCACGTTTCTTACAAAAAAGATCCCTCCAGAGATGCTAAGTCAGAGATTCTGCCCTGGGCCCTAGGGTAGAGAATGCTCTGAGAATTATCTGTTCTCTATCCATTCTTTTAGGTAACTTTTATCAGCAGCAAGACAAGGCTACTCCTTTATGGTCCATTTTGAATTCACTAAGTATTTGAAACTCATAGGTCTTCCTAGCAGCCACAATCTACATAGTAAAGGCACCTCTATCAACTTTTTAGGCACACATTTGAAGGAAGAGAAAGGCTTACCAAAATAGTGGCATATTCTAGTTAGAATGTGAAAACAAATGCAAATTACTGATTACTATTTTCCCCAGTGTAAGTCAAAACAGTTGTTATGAGTTGTCTTAGTCTGACTTTCTGGTAGGAGGAGTAGTCTGACTGGGAGAAATTCTCAAATGAACTCCCAACAAGTTGGAGAAAAGTTTAAGGGGAGTTTTTAACTCATTATCAGAGAAAAAGTCCAAATAAAGCTCAAGCTGGTTAAATATCCAAAAAAATTAACCATATAGCATTTATAAGACCACAGTTAATGTTCCAAAGTCCATAACCTATTGGAAAAGGCATTTCTCTCCCCTACACACATAAATGAGGAAGGGGCCGGGGTTTAGCTCAATGGTTTGCCACCTACCTTGCAAGCTCAAGGATCTGAGTTTGATTCCTGGTACCAAAAAAAAAAAAAAAAAAAATGAAGAAGACCATGCCTAGGAGGTGGGGAGAAGGTAGTAGTTTTAATCTTTGAAAGATTTGTTTTTTATATTTGTCTAGAGGTCTGTCTTACTAGTAATAGAGAAAGCAGTCCAAACCTGTAGCTCAACTCCTACCAGAGGCTTAAGAAAGGGCTCTGACGGCACCGTTTCAGATCACTCTGAGACAGAGGATCCCTGATGACCACTGACAGAGTTCCCCTTTCACCTCACAGAGGAGTCCAGATAGGACAAGATGTGGAGATTTTCTGCTGATTACCTAGATGGGTTGTCAGGAGCTAGTTTCTTCTGAGGGACTTTTGGGTATCACCAGAGAGTAGCCCTGGCCATGACCCCTCAGTTGTCACCTCAGTTTCTGCTATTCCACACAATTAAAGACCTGTCTCTGAAAGAAACCCGTTTTCCTAGCTGGTCAATGTTCCACCCTCCATGGGCATCAGTGGGAGTAGGGATTCACCAGAGGACAACTGGAGAAACCTGTCCTCTGCTTTGAGAGTGGCAGCTGCCCTAAAGACAATTACTAGCTGGCGGAGTAACCACTGTTTGTTTATGATTCTATAAGGGACAGATAAAGCCTAAACTGTCTTTATCTGAGATGATTTTATAAGAGACCCATTTCACAGCATTTTGAAGGAACTAAGTGCAAATGTAACACATAGAAAACAAGAGTAAAATGTAATTTTAGCAAAACACAATGAATAAGAAAAACAAGAAATATGCAAACATTTAAAACACGCAACTTAAAATTAAGACACTTTTAAAAGAAAGGTTAAACAAAGGCCAGAATTTATGAAAAAAGCCCAAAAAAACAGAATCTATAAAACAAATGAGAGCCTATGAAACAAGTTACAATCTATGAAGCAAAAAGACCAAAGTTAGAACCTATGAAAGAAAACTCTTACCTCTGACCAGTAATATTGGTGGAAGAACTCCAAAATGATATAGGGGGAAGAGAGGTAATTCCCAAACCTGCTAGATATCTGAAATGCGAGTTCGTGATCTCTGACGTTGAAAAATGAATTCTAGGAACAACAGAGGTTAAGAGGTTAAGAGTAGGAAAAATGTATTGAGCTTTCTTTCTGAAGGCTCCTGTTTAAGAGAGACAGAAGGGGGACTGGAAAGTGAGTTGTCCCTGTTTTTGTTTTTTTGTTTTTTTTTTTTTAATGCTTTGATGCTTGAAATTTTGCTGTTATTATTATTTATAATATTTTTCTTTTATTTTAAGCTGTATAGCAGCAAGCAAGGTATACTTTTATAAATAAGGTTGAAATGATTGCTTTTTTACCCTACTTGATTTCTACAGAATTCAGAACCTCTCAATGACCACTCTTATTTTCATGGCAACATAGCTATTTGCTTAAGTTCAGTAAGAAACTATTCATTTGGAAACACTGGTTAATATTACCAAGGTGTTCACTGAAATGTCATATTTGGAAATTATGTGCATAGAATGATACGTGAGAATTTTCAAGAACTGAGAGTGACTTTATGGAGCACCTTGGAAAAACCAGTCTGATTCCTTATTTTATTTATTTTTTGTTTTATTTTTATTTATTTATTTTATTGTATTTTATTTTGGTTGATTCCTTATTTTAAAAGATCTCCAGACTTACAGTTAAGTAAGTCACTTTCTGGCAAGTCTAAAAACCTCAAAATACCTTGGAACACACCCCACCCAACAGAGGAATTCATAGCTAACCATGGTGGTGTACACTTGTAATCATAACACTCTGGTAGGCTAAGGCAGGAGGATCACAAGTTCAAATCTAGCTAGCCTGGGCAACTTAGTAACTCAGGAAGACCCTGTCTCAAAGTTTAAAAAAAAAATTTTTGAAGGCTGGGGAGATAATTCAGTATGAAGGTCATGGGTTCAACTCCCAGTACCACTAAATTAAACAAAAACAGAAAGAGAGGAATTCACCCAAATCTATAGGTATTGCAGGCAAAGTACGATGACATACCCTAGGCTTGTCTTTCTAGATTTAAGAGATTTTTGAAGTCCTCACTGAGCCAGGCATGGTGCTGAATGCCTAGAATCCCAGCTAACTGGAGGGTGAAGGCAGGAGAATTCCAAGTTTGAGGGCAGGCTGGATAACTATTTAAGACTTTGTCTCAAAATAAAATTTTGAAAGGGCTGGAGATTTACCTCAGTGTTCATGAGGCCCTTGGTTCAACCACCAGTCCTGCAAAAAGCTGATTCAGATTTCTTGTGACAAGTTCCAGCAAAGTAGACTAAAACAAAACAAAACCAAAAAAAGCTATGTAGTCAATAATTATTCTTGTGTACTAACATAAATAATCAGAAAACTTTAATGACAAAAGCCCTATTTTGCAAGCAAATTAGGTTTTCTGTGATTATCTTTAGTAGAAATGGGGATGACTTTAGAGAGAATAACTATATTTTAGTAGAAAACTATAATGTACTCATTATTAGCTTCTAGCCTTGTTCACTATCTCTAAGGTTCTGTAATCTAGACTGGTAACTGCATTCTCAGTTTCCACCAATAGCTTTATAGCTCTCCAAATTAACACTTCCAATGTTTCTTTTTTTGTGGTACCCAAGGTCTTTGCACCAAGCTACATTTTTAAAAAAAGTTTTTGTTTTTGAGACAGACAAAATTGCATACCAGGAAAAATGTTGAAATGCAACTACTATCCTTATTCCACTGTCTAAAGATGCTTCATGATTGACATCTTGACTTACTAGGGACCCCTGAAATGTTACTGAAAACCTCTGTAGTAGGCTCCAGTCTCTTGCTCAGTGCGTGTAGGCCTGAAGAAAAACAAGGGGCCAGGGATTTAGCTCAGCAGTTCAGTGGCCTGCCTTGCAAGTGCAAGGACCCGAGTTCAATCCCCCGTACCAAAAAAAAAGAAAAGAAAAACAAACAAATAAACAAACTAGTGCCAGGGATTTAGCTCAGTGGTTCTGCCACCTGCCTTGCAAAGCACAAGGTCCGGAGTTCGATCCCTGGTACAAAAAAGCCAAAAAACTAAAAGAACTAAGACAGACAGAAAGCAGGGCACCAGGATGACCAATGAGGGTGCAATTGACAAAGGCACTGGTCCATCCAATCCACTGATTTTTATCAGTAATCAATTGGGGTAAAAGTGAGCTACATGCAAGGGCAGAACTATGTGAGAGGATGTGCAATCATGCAGTTTCTATGGAAACTAATGTAAGCAAGATGCATAAAGGACAAGACAAAGCATTCTCAAATTCAGAACAGGATGGACAAAATATATGATTGTAATTAGAACACTATCATTCTAGTAAGAAGTTTTTAGTTGTGGGAACAGAATTTGAGTGCAAGTTACTCTGACCTCGGCGCATAGGCTTCAGCTGGTCTCATTTTTCAAAACAAACCAACTGTGGGGTTAATTCTTCACAGCCAGCACTGCTTGCAGCCTGCTTTAGGCATAATCAATAATGCAGTCTCCCACATTGACTAACTGCCCCCTGGACCTAGAGAATGGGTTTACAGTCTGTTCTATTAATCATTCTTTTCGTTTGTTTCCATAGAAATCCCCTTACTATATGCCTGACTGCTTTCACCACCCAGAAAATACCCTCTACCACCAAGTCTTAACAAACAATCCATGATCCCTAATGAGCAAAGAGGACTAAGAAATAGACTTACATTGTTTAAAAGAAAGATCTCTTCTTACCTTGAGCAGAAGGGGAAATTAGCAAAGACTCTCCTTGGAACAAAGTTTGGTAAGGGAAAGAAAATGGCAGAGTGGTGATTCATAGCAAAATTCAGTCTCTTTGAGATCCAGAATCCATAACCTGGAAAATAACTTGGTGAAGCAAAAAGGATAAGGCAGATCCCTGGGAATCAGGAAACAACTGTAGGAAAAATCAGAAGCTACACAGAAGTTGGTAAGATGGCCCACAAAGCAGAAAAAAAGAAGGAAACAATTTGGACTCTCTTCTTGGCTCTTGAAGCTTAGGGAGTGGAGTGGCTTCCCAGAAGCAAGAAAAATGTCCAGGGCTGGAGATCCAGGGAGAAATGGCAGCAGAGCCCATGGAAAAGTGCAAAAAAAAAAGTACAAGGTTTTGCTCCAAGAGAACTCCTTCCACACAGCAGACACTAGCCAGAGAAGAATTTAAGAGTGGGCACCAAGCATATTGCCAGACAATGCTTGCTCAGGTACCATTTTAGAAAGGGAGCTCAGAACAACTAAAAAATAACCACTTCGGGCTTCCAGTGTTATCCTCCCACATTGACTGGGTGAGAGACAGCCATGGGAGACAGCCACTGCCAAGGAGCAGCTAGAAAGAGACACCGGAGAAGTTTAAACTCAGGCCAGGAAGGACGTGGGCCCAGTCCTCCTGGTGAGTTGAGCTCAGAAATAGCTAGTTCTGCCAGGCATGGTTGCCTGTAATCCCAGCACTTGAAAGAACAAGGCAGGAGGATCACTGTGAGTTTGAGGGCACCTTTTGCTATATAGTGAGTTTGAGGGCAGCTTGAACTACATAATGAGACCCTGTCTCAAAAAAAGAAAGAAAGAAAGAGAAGACAAGCAGAGCAGAGCTGAGTCTGAAAGTGCTGGCTGGTATTACTTGAGCCCATGCCCTGTGGCTTACATCCAGAACAGATCTGAGTTCTGGTCACCTACACTGTCCACCAACATGAGCAAGGACACCTCCTATCACCACAGACTCAGGTAAACAGAAGGGTCTCGCAGACCTTAAAGCTAGATGGAAAAAACTGAGACTTTCTGGACTTCAAAATTGCGGATCCTACAAGGAAACCACTCATTCAAAAATAAAGAGAAAATTTTTTTCTCTGGTTTTGGACTCATTTTTTTCCTTTTTCTTTCTTTCTTCATTTTCCCTACTCCTTTTCTCTTTTTCTTTTTAAAAATTCTCCACATTATTTTTCTCCCTTTTTTCTTCTATTTTCTCTTTGGCCCTTTTCCTGTACCTTTATCTAATTCTATATATATATAGAAAT
>NW_022900945.1:41313640-41344264 GCF_012274545.1 Fukomys damarensis
TGTTACCAGGGCTCAAACTTGGGTCCTTGTGCTTACAAGGTAGGTGGTGGAACTGCTGATCAAATCCCTGGCCCAAGCTTTATCTAATTCTCGATATACCCTTCTACTACATAATAGGATCCTTTGTCTCACTTTTCTGTCCTCTTTCTCATCTCCCATTGCTTAACTGTCCCTTTTGTATTTTTCCATTTCAACTCCCTATATCTTTGATAGTATAACCATTAAGCTTTATTAATCTTTAGATAGTTAACTCTACATTGCTACAGTTTAACTGCTTTTTAATCATTAGCGGAGTTATAGTTATTACCTTTAGTAGATATTGCTGTATGTCAATACTTGGTTTGTTTAGAGGGTTTATACTATAATTGTATATTTCTTTTCTAAGGTGAAGGGTGGGACATTATTCATTCTTATGGTATATCAATATATAGTTTGTCTTGAATGACATTACTGTTGCTGATTTACTTAGTATTTCCAGAGTTGAATAGTTTTATCAATAGTTTTTTTCCTGTATGTCAATATTGGATTACCTTTGTGAAACTAACAATACTATGGACCATTTCTGGAGAACTGGGTATTAGGCCTACTATACTGCATCCCCCCTCTCATATTAACAGAGGTGCTTGGATCTTAGAATAGAGGCAAGTGACTATGGGTAGCCATGCTCTGAATGTATCACTGAAAATCAGACTAAAAAGACCTCTATGCTAGCAACAAAGTCTTTCCACTATAAGCAACAAAATACCTAAGTATAAAACAAACACACATAAAGCAACAGAAACATGAGAGGACAAGGCAACAGACACCTATCAAAACCCCCAACTTCCCCAAAGCCAATCCATGGAGGGGGAAGAAAACAAAAGCCACACAGCCAAATTATTTGAAAGAAAAACAGAGAAGATTAAAAAATAGATCAATGGGCTGGGGATTTAGCTCAGCAGTTCAGTGGCCTGCCTTGCAAGTGGAAGGACCCGAGTTTAATCCCGGTACCAAAAAAAACAACAACAAAAAAAGTGCTCAGTGGGCGTGTTAGATAAAGGAGGTAATAAACAGAACAATCAACTAATAAAGACACTAATAAAAAGCTAGTTAAGGGCCAGAGATTTAGCTGAGTGGTTCCGCTTTTGCCTGCCTCGTAAGCGCAAGGACCCAAGTTCGATCTCCGGTACCAAAAAAAAAAGCTAGTTAAATTAAAGAAAATGATACGAAACATGAATGACCATTTAGCACAAAACTAGAGTTCATGAAAAGGTTCCAAACACAAATTCAAGAGACTAAAAACGATATTGAAAGTATGGGCAGCAGAAGTGGCAACGTGAGGACAGAATACCAAATTGGAAGACAGGGATGCTTTCAAACTCAGACATATCTTAAATAACAAGAGAACATGAAAAATGGATTCAACAGCTGCTAGATGACACAAAGACTAATTTAAGGTTTATTAGAAGAAGCAAAGAATCAAAAGACAGCATAAAGGGCATAAAAAACTGGTTTACAGAAATAATAGCAGAAGACTTTCCAAATATTGAGAAAGAATTAAATATACAGATAAGCAAGGCAGACAGAACCCCAAATAACCATGATCAAAAAGACATTTACCTCTTTCGACATCACCTCAGAGTCAAAATCCAAGAAGTCCAACACAGGGATAGATTCTTAAAAACTGTTAGAAAAAAATACTGAATTATGTACAAAGACAAACACATCAGAAATAAATCAGACTCGGGCTGGGGATTTAGGTCAGTGGTTCCGGCACCTGCCTTGCAAGTGCAAGGATTTGATCCCTGGTAGAAAAAAAAAAAAAAAAAAAAAAAAAAAAAAAAAAAAAAAAAAAAAGAAAGAAAGAAAGAAAGAAAGAAATCAGACTTAACACAAACCTTAAAGGCCAGGGAAGCTTGGAGTGAAAAATTTCAAGCCTTAAAAGAAAACAATTTCCAACCCAGACTTAAATATGCTACAAAACTTTCTTTCAAAATTGATGGAGAAATAAGGTTTCCATGACAAAGAGCACCTCCAGAAATTCATGACCACTAAACCAGCTCTCAAAAAAATTATCAAGGATATCCTTGAAAGAGACAATGAAGCCAACAGTCACACACACACACACACACACACACACACACACACACACACACACACACACACACACATCCACACACACCTACCAAAATGAATATCCCAGGCAGGGTAAACCATTAAGCAGAAAGGCTGGAAGGGGAGGAAATCAGCAACAATGATGTGCCATATATAAGAAACACATCTAACACAAAAAGAAATTCACAGATTAAAAATCAGAAGATGTAAAACAATATTTCATGCAACCAGAACCCAGTAAAAAGCAGTATCAGCTATCCTAATTTAGACAAAGGAGATTTCAAGCCAACACTGATCAGAAGAGGCAAAGAATGTCACTACATACTAGTTTAGGGAATAATTCAACAGAAAGAGATAACAGTTATAAATATATATATACACTAAACATGAGTGCACCTAACTTTATAAAACAAACACTAATGGACATAAAAAAATCAAATAAACACCAATACAATTATAGTGGAAGATCTCAATACCCCACTATCACAAACAGGCAGATCAATTAGACAAAAAAAATCAACAAAGAAATCACAATTGAATCAAACCTTTGAACAAATGAGTTTAATACTATAGATATATACAATGTTCCACCCAACAGCAATGGAATACAAGTTCTTCTCAGGAGCACATGGGGCTTCCACCAAAATGGACCACATGCTAGCCCATAAAGCATGCTTAAGTGAATGTAAAAGAACTGAAATTAGCCCATGCATATTATCAGAGTATAGTGCAATGAAACAAGAAATAAATGACAAAAGAAATTAGTTAAAAACATGGAAATTAAGCATTATACACTTGAGTAATTGAAGGATCGCAAAAGAAATAAAGGAAGAAATTAGAGTTTCTAGAATCAATTGATAATGACAGTACAACATACCAGAACCTATGGGACACAAGGAAAGCTGGCCTAAAAGGGAAGTTTATAGCTGTGAATGCCCACATCAGAAAAAAGAGTGAAAACAAATAAATAATTGAGTGATGCACCTCAAAGTTCTAGAAAAACAAGATCTAGACAAATCCAAAGCTAGTAAATGGAAGAAAATTATAAAGATTAGAGCAGAAATTAATAAAATTGAGACTAAAAAAGCAATACAAAGAGTCAATGAACCAAAGAGCTGGTTTTCTCAAAGAATAAACAAAATAGATAATCCCCTAGCCAATTTACCAAAAAAGGAAAGAAAAGATGCAAACCAATGCAATTAGAAACTTAAAAAGCAACAATCACAACAGACCATGCTAAAATCTACAAGATTATTAGTTACTTTGTTGAGAACTTGTACTCTAACTAAAAGGAGAATTCAGAAGAAATGGATAGATTCCTATATATATATTAACAACCAAAGCTGAACAAAGAAGAAATAAAAGCCCTGAATTATCTAGTTTCAGGCAATGAGATGGAAGAATTTTTTAAACTACTAAAAAGTTCAGGTCTCAATGGATTTACTCCCAAATTCTACAAGAACTTTAGGAAAAACATAACACCAAACTCATTAATGAAATTGAAAGGAAAAAGTACTCCCCCAAATCATAGAAGGTAGTAATACCCTGGAAAGTAGTGAAAATCTTAATGCTAGAGAAAAGATAGCCTCTTGAACATATGCTGGGGCAATTGGCTATCCACGTCCAGAAGATTGAAACTAAACCCATATCTTTCACAACATACTAAGCTAAAATCAAAATGGATCAAAGATCTACATATTAAAATAGAAACACAATATGCTGGAAGATAAAATAGGTAAAACTCTTGAAAACATAGACATAGGTAAGGACTTTGTGAACCTCAATCGCACAAGAGATAATACCAAAGATCAACACATGGAATTACATCAAATGAAAAAGCACAACAAAGAAAACAACCAACAGAGTAAGGAATAACTTACAGAATGAGAAAACATTTTTGCCAGCTATTTCTTGGACAGAGGACTAATACCTAGAATGTATAAAGAACTGAAAAAAATGAGACCCCCCCCAAATAAAAGACCCAATCAAAAAATGTGCTACTGAAATGAATAGACACTTCTCAGAAGTATAAATGGCTAATAATTACATGAAAAATGTTCAACATTCTCTGGCCAAGAAGGAATTGCTCCAGAAGGAAGTGCTATTATCAAGAAATCAGATAACAACAAATGCTAGAAAGGCTGCAGGGAGGAAAAGGAACCCTTCTATCGCCCCCTCCACTTGGTTGTCAATCACCACTTGTTGGAATAGGAGTTAGGTTCAATTTCTCTTTCACAGCAAAACCCAAATTGCAGTATATCCTATACCTGTTGCCATGACCCCTTTGAATAAAGTCTGTTTATCTTCTTTAACAAGTGTCTTGAATAACTTTTAATACTTCTCAGCACTTCTCTAATGTTTTAAATTAATTTATCACATATCAATAATATGTATTGTAACTTACACATAATAAGTGTACGTATTTGTGGGCACAATGACATTTCAATACGTGTATACACTACAATGCTCAGATCACGGTAAACGGCATATCTAAAACCTGACATATGTATCATTTCCTTGTGTTGGGAACATTCAAAATTCTATCAGCTATTTTGAAAAACATAATTGTCAACCTGTTATCCTATTATGCAAATTATTTCTTTACAGATTATTCCTATCTAACTGCATCCCATACCTATTAACTATCCTCTCTCCGACCTTCCTTCCTTTCTTATGTCCTATGTGTCACACGTGTGTTTAAAGTAGTTTACTGCCCAGCAGGCACTGCTATGTACCATTAGTACAGAAACTTGTGCCCCATTCTGTCCCAGTGTGCGCAGGATAGTAGGTATTTATTATTTTTGTTTTGTTTTTTGGCACCGGGGATCAAACTCGGGTACTTTCGCTTGCAAGGCAGGCAGTGGAACCACTGAGCTAAATCCCCGGCCTTAGTAGGTATTTATTAAATGTTTGTCAAATGCATGGTAGCATTTGTCAAAATTACTTAATTTAATTTATTTTATTTTACTATTTTAATTTTCCCTAGTGAGTGTAAACTCTATCAAGACTGAGACCCTATCTATATACTTTTTGTTCACTTGTACACACTCTAATCCTTGATCAAGGGCTATGATAGTAATGTTAGAGGATGGAAGGAACTAAAGGAGATCTCACAGACAAAAATGACAATAAAATGGAATTGGAAGAAAGGAGGAGAAACAAAAGTTACCAGGCTGAGAGTCAAGGCCAACAAATTCAGGGAAAGGTTGGTAAATCAAGATGGCCTCTAGAACTTGCCGCCACACTCAATATGGCGACCAGAGAAATTTCTTGGAGGAAATCACGCGAGAGGTGTATGACGGAGACTGTCCGAGAATTCAGCCGGGGGTGTGCAGCGTCCAAGATGGAGCCGGTCGGTGGTTTAGGCCCGCTGATTGTGAACAACAAGCAGCCCCAGCCGCCGCCACCTCCTCCGCCGGCAGCAGCGCAGCCTCCAACCGGGGTACCTCGGGCTGGCGCGGGGCTCCTACCCGGGGGCAAAGCCCGAGAGTTCAACCGCAATCAGCGCAAAGACTCGGAGGTAAGGAGCTTCGGGGGGACGAGGCTAGCACCCGGCGGGCGGCTGTAAGGGGTCCTTGCCGGGCCGCTTCAGGGCCGAGCCAGGGAGCTGTCACTTTACAAAGAAAGGAGCAGCCGGAGAAGCTGGCAGCACCCGGAGCCAGGGGCGTGAAGCGCGGAGCCCCGCCGCCCGCGTGTAGGTGCCAAGCTCTGGACCTCCCGCCTGCTCCCCTGGGGCGCGGGCTGTGGGCTTGGCTGAGAGCCCAGCCCTGGGATGAAGAGTCCCTGGTCTACGGGAGCCCCCAACTCCTGATCATTTCGGGCAGTGGTCCTGGGCGCGCGTTGGATTACACACAGCTTGTGGGCAGGGGAGGGACAGCCAAGCGTTTAGTAGCCGGACAGCTAATTACAGCACTACCACTGGTGCTGAGCGGACGGAGGTTGCGAGAATAGCAAGGGGTAACATGCCTGCTCCCTCCGATCTCAGCCAGTGTAGGCTCAAACTACGGGCAGACAGTGCCTGGTGGTTGGTGTGCCCAGTGTGGCTGATGCCAATCTGATGTTGAAGATCAGAAATACACATATTAAACACTCGTGAAGGCGCGGGATTCCCTCCTCCCTTGCGAGTGAACTCTGCCTCCCCTTCCGGAGACACCATAGTCTGGAGCTGACTGTTCACCTCACCCGGAGTTAAAGTTCCTCCCACTGCAGGATTCATGAATGAAGACACACACTCGTCGCAACGTTTTAGGGCGTCTTAATCAGCACATTCCTAGATCACTTACTATGCGTTCTCTTTCACCTGAGACAACTTCGCAGGCGGATGCACAGTCAGGCGCTTATTAATGAGGGAATTTCTCATTGTCCAGCCATGATGTCTGAGCTCATACCAAAAAGTGAAGATACTATCCTTAGACCTGTCAAATCAGTCCCTCTCAAACGTCTGATTTTTGTTGTTGTTATTGTTGTTACATGCCCAATTCTTTGGTAAAATATGTGAAAAATGGGCGAGTCCAAGGTTAAGATAATGAGGTTGAAGAAAATTTTGTTTTGGTTTTTGAGACAGGCTCTTGCTGTGTAATTCAGACCGACTTTGAACTCACTGCGATCCTCCTGCCTCAGCCACCCGAGTGCCTGGATTACAGGCATGTACTACCATGCTTGGCTTGAAGCAGATTTTTGAAGAAGTTGAAAAAAATCGATCTTTTAGAGTTCCTTATGTAATGGGCCTTTCCATCGAACATCGGTGATGACTACTTAATAATTTGTCAGATGTGGAGTATTATGAAAGTGGTGAGGGTGACCCCACCAGCATCTTATCTGTCTGGCCCTGAAGATTGAATGCAGAGCCTTGTGATTGCTCTACCACTGGGCTACACTTCCAGCTGATGTTTTAAAAAATAGTCTTAAATTTCCCTAAGTAGGAATAAGTAGACAAATACCACTTGATGCACTGCATTTATTTATTCATTTATTATTATTATTATTTTGTGTTTGATACTGAGAGTGAAACCAATAGCCTTGTGCATGCTAGGCATGCACCCTACCACTGAGCTATTCTCTCAGCCCTTATTGTGCATTTTAATTTCTTTCTGCCCTTTAATTCCCACATAGACTTAGAGCATGGAAGACCAATCAAATAGACCTGGTGACATGTCTACATCTGTTACTATTACTATTTTTTTTTGTACGGGGATCCAACTCAGGACCTTGCACTTGCAAGGCAGGCGGTGCCACCACTGAGCTAAATCCCTGGCCCCTACTATTACTATTATTATTGCAGTGCTGAAGATTGAACCCAGGGCCTTGTACATGCTGGGCAGGTACTCTACCAATGAAGCCATCCCCAGTATCCCCCGATAGATTTTACTAAGTAAGGTGTGTGCCTGTTTCTTCTTGCCTCTTCACCCTTGCTTCTTCTAGTATTTCTAGTACAAAGCTTTCAAGATGGCATGTTCTCATTAATCACCTAACCCCAGCAGTAAAAATACTCTCTCTCACATTCTCTCCTGTGTGTGGGAGGTAAGCCAGTCTGTTCCATCTCTGCCTTCTCTGTCAGTTCTCACTGAAATTTGAGACAGGGCAGAAAGACTGAGGGTTTTGGTACTCATTTTGTCCTCAGCTTGTTGGTCCCTCACTACTAGCCGGAAGTAAGTGAGGCTTCTGGATTTTTAGCACTGTAAGGAATGGTCATTCACTGCACAAAAGAGGAACGTTGTGTTCATTTATTCAGTAGGTATAGATCTAGATATAAACCATTCATTCATTCATGCCAAGTACCATGCTGAGCGTTGTGGAGTCATTACTGAGTGAAATGAAGTTCCTACCCTCAAAGAACTTGCAGTCTTCTGGAGACTAATACAGTCATAGCTTGTTTCCCAATGACTTTGAAGTTCAACCACTTTGTACTCATTTTAACTCAAAAACTTTGTCTCAAGGGCCAGGGATTTAGCTCAGTGGCATTGTGCCTGCCTTGCAAGCACAAGGTCCTGAGTTCAATACTCATTACAAAAAAAAAAAAAAATTGTCTCAGTACTCATTGTTTGATATTCAGCATGCAAACTAGAACTTGTTGATTTTGATTACCTTTTGACTTGGTCCCTTTCTAGGCCCACCAATTACCCCGTAGTACCATGGTAGCACTGTAAACATGCCAGTATGTAATTTTAAGTTATGATAAGTGCTTTGAAGGCAAAATACAAAGTATACTGAGAGGGCTTAATATGGAGACCTGGCTTGCCCAGGAGACATAATAGTGTGATGAAACATCAAAAAAGTGAGGCAGTAATGTCCTTTAAGATGATAATGTCCCTGGGAATGTATGTGTTTCCTCCTTTGGAAACCACTTATGATAATTGTTTGCATAAAGCTTTCTATTTTTATCCACAGGGCTATTCCGAGTCTCCAGACCTTGAGTTTGAATATGCTGACACAGACAAGTGGGCTGCAGAGCTCTCAGGTAGAGTGTATGCGTTCATGTGTTTTGAGGGTAGTTTTTTGGTTTTTTTTTTTTCTTATTAGTCTTTAAGAAGATTAAGAATGAGTATAGTTTGGGGTTGGTTTTGTTTTCTGTTAGACCTATCAATAGTATATATAAAAGACATGTTAGTTATTTGACTCAGGCCTTGCGTATCTCATAACTTCAGGTTGTTCTTTACTTTTATGAAGCATCTTATTTGTGGACACCTCATTTGTTAGGGCCCGGTCCCAGTATGACACAGTTAGTAAGGCTCCTTGATCATGTACCATTGCTGACGGTGCTCTTTCCTACAGCAGTCGTGAGAGATGCTGACAAATGCGCTTGCATCTGTGCACATCTTTTGTTGCCACTGCTGTTCATGTACAATGTGAGGTCACACGATCTGCTCACGCAGGTCCTACTCAGAAAGTGGCCCTTGAGAGACATGTGTTGAGGGCAATGGTCAGCCTCTGGCGTGGCATGGTGGGTTGGATGCATATCAGACTGGAGGTGCCTGGGTTTATGCTTCACTGGCACTCTGGTTATCAGGTAGAAGGCAGGTCAGCAGTCTCTCCACATGTTGCACATCAGAGCACTCAGACCCCTCTAGAGCATAGTCCAAAAGTCCCTGTAAGTCAGGGATAGAGTTGAGACTGGAAGTAAATGCCCTACTTTCTCTGTAACATGTGAGATTTGGTGTAAAATGTGGATATGGAGCTGCTTATGATGCAACTTTGTTCTTGACAGAGCTTTACAGCTACACGGAAGGGCCAGAATTCCTGATGAATAGAAAATGCTTTGAGGAAGACTTCCGGATCCATGGTGAGATAATTTCCCTGACCTCTTGGTTCCCTTTACCCTATATCAGGAAAGCTGCAGGGTTTCGTTCAGTCATCTCAATGATTTAAGTCATCCTGGAGCAACATGAGAAATCCACTGAACCATGGTTGCTCAAGGCCATGTGTGACATTTAGGGTGGGCGTTGTAGGTATTTTGATGGTGACTTTTCAGGGAATTTAAATTTGTAGAACAGGAGGAAACTTTTTCTTGTCCTATAGCAGTCCTGAATTTGGAACATTAACACTGGGTCCATTTTGTTGTGAGAATTTTTGTGGGTCTCCTATCACTAGTCTCTTGCCCTACAGTGATAGACAAGAAGTGGACTGAGCTGGATACCAACCAGCACCGAACCCATGCCATGAGGCTGCTGGATGGCTTAGAAGTCACTGCCAGGGAGAAGAGACTCAAGGTGGCCCGAGCAATTCTCTATGTCGCCCAAGGTACCATGTGGACCTCCTCAGGGACTGTGGCACCTCTGCCAGTGACCTTATCCCTTCACGTGTGTGGGAGGGCTTGGTAAGCTGTATCCTATGTTTGCAGGCACCTTTGGGGAGTGCAGCTCAGAGGCAGAGGTGCAATTCTGGATGCGCTACAACATCTTTCTGCTCCTGGAGGTGGGCACGTTCAATGCTTTGGTGGAGCTTCTGAACATGGAAATAGAGTGAGCACTTCTGCTGAAGGGTTCAGCAGGGAAGGGAAGGCAAGGGTGAGAAGGGAAAAAGAATTTACAGAACTAACTGGCTTTGAGAGGGGTAAATGAGCCCCAGGCTGGTCCCAGGCTTTCTCATCACCACCTGGGGTTACATATGGGGAGGTGCTTGACACATCATGAAGTCTAGTAGAAATTAATGACAGTTCCTGGCCCTCGCTAATGCTGGAGCTTCTACACCAGACTGTGCAAGTCCTGCCCAGACCCAGGCACACTCAGAAGGAGGCTTCTTATTTTGAACTCCCATTGAAACCTGCAAAATCCCTTGTGTTTGCCCTGTACTTTCTCCTTCAGCAGGAGGCCAGACAAAGTCTAACACATGGGCTCAACCGAAGCCTGCTGTAGTCTGTGTCACCATGGGTCCCTTGTCTGTGTCTGTAGACAGATCAGTTACTGCCCAAAGGATAACACTATCAGTAATGGCTAAGAACACTCATTGAAGGCTACATGTCCCAGGCACTGTTCTGTGGATACTGCATGTTAACAGCATAGGTACTATTATCATCTCAATTTTATGGATGAGGAGGCTGAGGCATCAAAGACTTGAGTACCTTGCCCAAGAGCACAAAGCTAGTAAGTGTTAGAGCCAGGATTCAAATCTTAGCAGTCATGTCTAGGGCCCGAGTTCCTAACCACATTGCCCTCTGGCCTCCTGTGCAGTCTAAGCTTATATTCTAACACGGTGTTTCTGCATCGGGCGATGCTTGTCAGGGCAACATTTACCTGCCCCTGCTAGCTGAAAGGGCTGACTCCCAGATCTCTCCTGCAGCAACAGTGCCGCATGCAGCAGTGCCGTGAGGAAGCCTGCCATCTCCCTGGCTGACAGCACAGACTTGAGGTGAGGCGAGTGGCAAGCCTGAGCACTCAGAGCTTTCGCTAGAGAATGAGCTCAGGGCAGGGGATGGGGGGTGTCTTGGGGTTTCCTGGCTCTGTGTGCATTCCTTCTCCACATACTAATCTGCAGGTGTGAGCACTCAGTGAGTGGTGAGTCCTGCCGAAGTCTACATGGGAAGGTCTGGAAAACCAGGGTCAAGGCTGGTTAAAAGCTAGTTAAGAGTGGGCAGGAAGCTCACACTGCTGCTAAGAACTTGATTGTGGGGTATTTTATACTAGGATAAAACAAACAGTATTGCTCCTGGGTTCCCACCTTCTTCCATGCACAGCTTGATCCTTGTGTCCATTAGGTTAGTTCCGACAACATTGTGTTTCATGCTTGTGCAGCAAGTACTAGTAGCTGCTAAACAATAAAGTGACTGTTCCATTTTTGTGGAAATCTGTTTCTTTTTGTGAATTTGAAAGTTTTCAGACTGCGTATTTGTGGTGTTTCCCACTGCAGTTAGGGTCCCTGGTTTTGTTCCTGGATTCTACTCCGTTTACGCAAACTTTGCCCTTGTTCTAACTATGACCCAGTCTTGCTTTGACACCCACCCACCTCCCATTTCTGTAGTTTTTTTCCTTTCTAGGAAGCTTAGGGCGGTAACTTCTTTTGGCATCCTTGTTCATATTTATTCATTTACCAACCATTTGTTAAGCACCTACTTTGAGTAAGCACTTTATTAAACACTGGAAATGCAAAACAGTACTGGTCCCAGCAACCTGAAGCAATGAAGGAAGCACCCGGGTCAGGCTGCAGCACTCCTTTGCTTTGTGGAACACTCAGATTGTCATTTCTCAGTTCCTCTGTTACAGCCTCTTCCACTCCCTTGGCTATTTGCATGCATAGGCTTTTTTCCTGTTGTCTGGGATGTGGGGAAGCCGGGGACGTCCCTTGATTCCCCCATCTTACTCCATTGTGAGCTGGCTCTTGTGCTCAGGGTTCTGCTCAACATCATGTACCTGATTGTGGAGACTGTTCACCAGGAGTGTGAGGGTGACAAGGCTGAGTGGAGAACGATGCGACACACCTTCAGAGCTGAGCTGGGTAGGATCCCTGGGGATCTTCTCTGGAGGCCCTGCCTGGGACTTGGGAGGGCTGTGTTCCTGCCGTGGTCCTGATGCTTTTGGTCATCTCCAGGCTCCCCACTGTACAACCATGAGCCATTTGCCATCATGCTGTTTGGGATGGTGACCAAATTTTGCAGCGGCCATGCCCCCCACTTTCCCATGAAGAAAGTTCTCTTGCTACTCTGGAAGACAGTATTGGTGAGCACCTCTCTGGGGGAACTCAGGTGCTAGGGGCAGAGCAAGTGGGAGACATGCTTGTATTGTCAACTGCAGATTAGAACTATTTAGGGAAATTAATTATATCTATATTGAACATATATTGACTTTTTTGATCATTATTCCCTAAGCAGTACAGTGTAACAACAATTTATGTAGTATTTACATTGTGATAGGTAATATAAGTAATCTAGAGATGATATGAAGTGTACAGGAAGAATATACATAGGTTATGTGCAGGTACTGTACCACTTTATATTAGGGACTTGAGTATCTGCAGATTTTGGTATTAGCTCTAGAGAGGGGTGAGGGAGGGTCCTGGAACCATTTCCCTATGGATAACGAGAGATAACCATATGCCCTTTTCAATCCTGAATTATGTGAATATATAACTGCTTCAGTTTTTTAAAAAAGTATTATTAGAAAAGCTCCTGAAAGGAGATAACAAAGGAAATATCATGTTAGTTCATTGCAGCCAAAGAGGACTTGGCCATTGAGTCGGACCACCCCCTCACCCAAGGCTGTTTCTCATAGTTTTACCCCCAGACCAGGTGCCTCTCTGGAAGAAGCTCTTGAAGTTTGTAAAGTAATTTGAAGCAGAGTTAGAGTTGGTGTAGTTGGGACTCCTTGGTCAGGTGTCACTTGAAGGAAGAAGCAAGAGTGAACTCTGAGCCCGCCTCTGTTTTCCTCAGAGAATGGTGCGACCCTGAGTCTGTTTCCATCTGCGGAGGGAATGAATGCCAAAGGTGACGGGTCAGCACACTGGGCTTGGGGATATTGTCAGTAGCCCAGCCCAGGCCAAGCCAGAAGCCCTTTCCTCCAGGACACTGCTCTCATGGGGCTCTCCCCCTTCTTTCAGAAAGGACTGGCTCTGCAGCCAGGGCTCAGTGAGCATAGGGCCCCTGAGGAGTCATTGGTACACCAGACATTCTGCTGGTTCCTCGCCAAGCCTCACTGAAGTCAAGAGGAAAGCTGAGTTGCTCAGGGCCAGTGACTGAGCCATTCTTCAAATGGTCACACAGTGCTGGAGTTTGAGCTTCTAGGGAGGTGTTTAAATGAGTCTCTGTTTTTGTTTTTTTGTGCAACCAACAACATTTCCAGTTTAACTCTGAAAGACTGGCATGCACCAACTTTTTTTCCATGCGTCAACTTTTGAAGCATGAGTTGTCTCTGACTTTTCTAGGAACTGGAGGGGGCAGCAGATTGTCCACTTTTCTTAACCCCCCCCAAAAAAAAAACTAAAGAGTATATAGCTAGGTATGGTAATGTATAATCCCAGCGCTCAGGAGGCTGAGGCAGAAGGGTCACCACAAATTTCAGGCCAAGTCCATCATATGTATAGAATTAAGGGTGTCTGTATACTGTGTTCTACCAACTGGTATTTAACTCTTTCCTTGCTTTTTCTCCTCCTTTGCCAAGATTACTTAATTCTGTTTTGGGTGGCTTTCATTCCTTGTTCAGAGGGTGTGTGGGTCTTGACGGTATTGGGGTGCTTTTGAACTTGACGCCATAATCGGAGCAGCCTTATGGCCAAGGTGACCCTCGCTCCGCACCCCATCTGATGCAGTGCACGCTCGGTGGCTTTGAGGAGCTGCAGAGTATGAAGGCTGAGAAGCGCACCCTCCTGGGCCTTCCCCCGCTGCCCGAGGACAGCATCAAAGTGATCCGAAACATGAGGGCTGCCTCCCCACCAGCGTCAGCGTCAGACCTGATTGAACAGCAACAGAAACGGGGTCGCCGAGAGCACAAGGTGAAGTGACGGGGCCCACAAGGTGCACACTTGCAGCAGCGTGTGGAGGAGCAGTGTTGTAAATCGGCTCTGCCGGGCTGCTCAGAATGAACGTCCACAGCAGCGATGCTTTGTCCCAGCTTCAGGCCCCAGGCACAGTGGATTCTCAGGACCTGGCACTTTAAGAAGTGATTTGCCATTTGGTCCCAATCTTGGACCCTCTCTGCATCTCCATTGTTCTTGGCTCTCAGTTCAGCACATTTCTGTCTTCTGTCCCTTCTGCATCTCATCAGCTGGTTCTAGCAGTCTCATGTACTTTTCCTCTGTATTTAGGCTCTGATAAAGCAGGATAATCTAGATGCCTTCAACGAGCAGGATCCTTACAAGGCTGATGATTCTCGAGAAGAGGAAGAGGAGAATGATGATGATAACAGTCTGGAGGGGGAAACGTTCCCCCTTGAGCGTGATGAGGTGATGCCTCCCCCTCTGCAGCACCCCCAAACTGACAGGCTCACCTGCCCAAAGGGTCTCCCATGGGCTCCCAAGGTCAGGTGAGTCTTAGACCTCCAGAAACTCTCGGCATATGAAGCCAGAGAGCCCCCTGCACCCCCAGGCCAGCACCTGGGCTGAGTTAGGGTCAGGCTAATCTTGTCTCTGGAACAAGGCTCTCAAAGTATGCTGTGGTGCCTTGGTGTGGCATTCAGACTGGCCTTGGTGATTTCACATGAAATGGCCCGTATGTGGCTGAATTAGTAATCTGAGTTAACATTTGGTTAGACTTCTAGTGAAGGAGGATAGGAAAAATGAGCTTTAAGGTAAAGCCATCTCCACCCAGCTTGGGTATACGGTGGTTTTGTTTGCAATACTGGGGATGAAGCCCAGGCCCTTGCACATGCTAGGCTATATATTCCATAATGGTTTTTAACAGAAAAGCACTAGATTGAGTTTCTTTAGAACCATAATCAAATGCTTGAGATACATGTGTGTGATTTGATGAATAGGAATGTATCTGGGCAGACAGCTTTTTAATGGGTAGCAACTTAGGAAATACAGTAGAGGAGCATGTGAAAAGATATAAAAGTAACTTTCTGGGTCCAGGTGAAGCCTCAGTTTTTAGTGTTCTGTGAATGGAATGCAGAACAAGTCATCAGAAACATAAGGGGTAGCATTTGTTTAAGACAGGACTGTGTGATCCGCATGAAAAGCCAGTAGTTTACAGCTTTTCAGTGTTTTAAAATGTTAAATATTTAAGCAAGTCTGTTGACAAGCATATTACAGTCTGAATAAGATATGCTTTCAAGTTTGATATATCACCTTAATTTTTTGAGTAAATTACTTATAATTTATCAAAAATAATATATTTTCAGGTTATTTGTTTTATTTTACTTTTTTTTTTCTTTTTGAGACAAGGTCTCACTGTGTAGTCCACGCTGGCCTCAAATTTGTTATCCTCCCACCTCAGCCTTGTGAATGCTGAGATTACAGACATCTGCCCCCTCCCACTCCCAGGCATTTTCAGGTTATTGATTCAACAAAATAAAAAACATCAAATTCATCAGAAAATTTTAGAATTTATTGTTGTTGTTGTTTTTAAAGAAAAACAATTGCGGGAGACTTATTCTTCCCCTGGCTTCACAATTTCTGGATGTTCTATGTTTTGATTAACTGAGACACCTTAAAAAAACTTTCCTTTTGCTTCCTTTTGCAGAGAGAAAGACATTGAGATGTTCCTTGAGTCCAGCCGCAGCAAGTTCATAGGTTACACTCTAGGCAGGTGAGTGTGATCTGGGCTTCTTTTGAAGTTCACTCTCCTGGCCTTGGTGTGTGAGGCCCTGGGGAAATCCATGTCACGGCTCAGCACAAGGCTTTCTTTATTCTCTAGTGACACAAACACAGTGGTCGGATTGCCCAGGCCAATCCACGAAAGCATCAAGACTCTGAAACAGGTAAATGGTGAGCTTTTGGCCTCATTTGGTCCCAGGTAAGTAAAATGAGCCTGATCTGAGTACTTTTAGGACTTGTCTGTTGACAAGGGCCTGGGCAGAGCAGCTGCTGTCATTGGTACTGGCTCATGTTCATTAAAGGTATATAATCTGCCAGGCATTGGAGTTTTAAGGGGCCCAGTGAAGAGCCCTCATCTTTCCTTTATACATATTTTAAAGCAATTGGGATAGAGAAGTAGGCAGATGGATATCACAGTGCCAGCTTTTTAACCTGGTTCAAAGAGCTAGATTCCCACTTAGAAAAATATTTGGGGCTTATGATTTTAGTTGGAGATTTTTGTGTTGACTTAGTCTCTTTCAGAACATTGTGTGAAGAAAATATGTAGGTCTTTGCCGGGGTGCAGGAGTGACCAGAGAATGAGGGGTGTTTTCCCCAGCACCTCCTTTCCCATCTCTCTCTTCAGCACAAGTACACATCAATTGCAGAGGTCCAGGCGCAGATGGAGGAGGAGTACCTTCGCTCTCCTCTCTCAGGGGTGAGTTGGAGGCCTTCACCCCACAGAATCCTCAGTTATTCCCAAACCTGCCTCAGAGCCCTCCCAGCCCATTGCTAGGGATTGCATTTGCCCAGTGCACGCACAGTCTATAAGCCAAGCACCTGCCTCTGAATCTCAGCTCCACCAGTCAGTGGCAGCGGCTTGGGCATCTAACTACTTTCTGTGTTTTGCTTCTCTTCTTGTATGGTTGGAATGATATGGTACCTTCTTTTGGGTTGTAATAAGGATTAACTTTTCAAATAACACTCCTGGCACATTGTATGTGTTCAGCATGCTGTCACAGTCATCAACATCATTCTTTACATAGACATTGACAGATTCTTTTCCAGCCAGCTCACAAGTTGGCTCAAGAAGCTGAACCCTGGATTGGGGTTCTGTGTTTATACCCATTGTGTTAAAAGGGAGAAGAGGAAGTTGAGCAGGTCCCTGCAGAAACCCTCTACCAAGGCCTGCTCCCCAGCCTGCCTCAGTACATGGTGAGTGCTCTGTGTCCAGGACCCCTCTCGGTGGCTGTCAGGGACCTGCAGTGGGGCACCCTCCTCGTAGCACTGGCCAGTCTCCACCCCCATGAGGAACTCACAGGAACTCTGTTTCTCAGGGCTTTTTTCTGGTCCTGGGTTCTCCTGTATGTATCTGTGTGGTCTGCTCTTTCCAGATTGCCCTCCTGAAGATCCTGCTAGCTGCAGCTCCCACCTCAAAAGCCAAAACAGACTCAATCAATATCCTAGCGGATGTCCTACCTGAAGAGATGCCGTGAGTATCATTCCTGTAAATGCAGCACATCAGGGTAGAGGGGAAGGGCAAATGTTTTCTTAGGTTGGTTTCTTTTGTTGGCCCAACTTCTCTGCAAGTTAAGTTTTAACCTTGTTCAAAGAGCAAGATTTCTGATTCAGAAAAAGCGAAGTACTGGATTCAGTAGTTTCACTGGTTAAAATGATGGCCCCAGTCCAGTTGGCCACTGAACAAATTCCTGAGTGAATTGGGGAATTCATTTCTTTGTAGAACAGATGTGGTGGCATCATTAAACATTTCCCAGAGCCTCCCTCTAAAGTTGGGGACGCCCTCGATGGTTAGGTTACTTTCTGCACAACTTGCCAGTCACAGTTGAACCTGCACTGGTATGGAGTCTCCCTATTGGCCAGTGAACCTGCAGGTAGAATCGTGGCAAATGTATTAGGGCTTAGAGTAAAGCCCTTAGGAGTCCTTCCTCCCAGGGCTGACCTAACCTCTTTGTTGTGAGAGTGAAAACTCAGGCCTTACCTGATCTCCCTGCCAGGTGGCTGTGACTCGAGTCTGACAGTGATGGCCAAGTAAGGGAAGAAGCTGGGACAGAGAGAGGATCAACACTAGGCACTAATTATCCTAGGAGAAAATGCTCCATGTCAAATACTATGATTTTTATGAAGATTTATAGCAAGAAGTCCTGAATTAAGAAGCTGATTTAACTTGATGCTTCCTTTATCCAACTCCAAAACCTTTTTTTCCCTGTAACACAAAACTTCTCATTGTACAGTACTGGTATTCCACGGGGAAACTCAAGTTAATATGGTGACCAAAGCTTAGGGGAGATCTTGCAAAGGAGAAGTTCATTTTTGTAGGAAAAGCAGAGAAACAGGTTAATAGTCATCATAAAGAAGAAATAAATGGTACTAAGCTAGATTGCCTAGGACAGTGAAGGGCTTTAAGTTTCTTTTGGTGTGGGGGTTTGAGACAGAGTCTCACTTTGTAGTTGAGACTAATCTGGAACTCACTTTGTAGCCCAGGCTGGTCTCGAACTCACAGCGATCCTCCTGCCTCAGCCTCCTGAGCGCTGGGATTACAGGTGCGCGCCACCACGCCCAGCCTGAAGGGGTTTAGTTTAGAAAAAAAAACCCACTCATACATTAATATCTTCTATTTTAAAAGAAAAATAACACTCATGCCATAAGTTTGCCACCACTGGCCTAGGAGGTGAGTGGATGGAACCCTAGCCTGGACCTCTTAAGGTGTCCAAGGGGTTGGGACCTTTGCCCAGAGGGCTCAGAAATTCATCTCCGCCATGGGCACCTTAGAAGGAAGTGCTGCATGAACTTGCAGCTGATCTGTGCACCTGTTTCCAGCACCACAGTGCTGCAGAGCATGAAGTTGGGAGTGGATGTGAACCGCCACAAAGAGGTCATCGTTAAGGCCATTTCTGCTGTGCTGCTGCTGCTGCTCAAGCACTTTAAGTTGAACCATGTCTACCAGGTACCTACAGGTTCCTCCTTCCTATCTGCTGAGCCCACGCCTTGAGCATTGTTTCTTCCTCAGCCCATGAGAACGGGGCTTTGTCCTTTGAACCCACTTAAACTGCATGAGTGTTCTAAGGCCCTCGAAGAAAGAAGGTAAGGTCTCCATGAGTGTGCTTATTATTTTTCCTTTTTTCTCGGTTTCAGTTTGAATACATGGCTCAGCACCTGGTGTTTGCCAACTGCATCCCTTTGATCCTAAAATTCTTCAATCAAAACATCATGTCCTATATCACTGCCAAGAACAGGTGATGGGGAGCAGGGGCCAGGAGGGGGTGGTTTGGCCAGATGGCAGGGCTCCCAGCTTGTCTCTCCCACTGAGTCCATTCCCTTCACATTTTTCCAGCACCTATGAGCCAGCATTCTCCCAGGCATCAGGACTTAGTGATGAATAAGACAGGAGGAGAAGCCAGTATATCAGATCTTGAGTCCAGTGCATCTAGTGACAGGTGACTCGGTCTGTGCCTGGGCAGGGGCTGTTATCCAGTTCAGAGGCCCCAGTTGTTTTTTGTTTGTTTGTTTGTTTTTGTTTCATTTTATGGTACTAGGGTTTGAACTTGGGGAATGCTGAGCTATGTCTGCAGCTCTTACTTTTTTATTTTGATGGAGTGTCTCACTGAGTTGATTCACATGACTAGGAACTTGCTGCTTCAGCCTCCTGGAGTGCTGGTGTTACAGGCGTGTACCGCCACCACACCCAGCTACACTACATAGTCCTATCTGCTCACACACACACACACACACACACACACACTCACACAAACTCAAATCTGCCTGTTGCCAGCTGCGCTTGACAGTGCTTGCTCGTCAGTGTGAGACACCACAGGAGGAGCTGCCAGCCAGGCACCATCTCAAGTAGGGTTTAGCATAAATTAGTTGCCCTGAGCTGTCTCCTGTCTCGTCCCCAGATTCATTACTGTAGGGAAAGCTACAGTAGGGTTTCTACCCCTTATAAGACTACAGACAGTTCTCTAGCCACAGAGGCACTTCTAAGTTCTCATGTAATAGATACTTACACCTGGGGAAACTGGACCAGGGCAAACAAGGTAGGCTCCTACTTGTGCGCCAAAGCATGATGGAGGAAAGCCAGGAGCCAGCATAGTTATAGCTTCTTCGTCAGACCCAGGCATTTGCTCATGGCAGGCCCCTGGGTTCTCTTGCCCCTTCAGTATCTCTGTTCTGGATTACCCGAACTGTGTGGTGAATGAGCTGCCAGAGCTGACTGCAGAGAGTCTGGTGAGTGGCTGGGCTTTCCCAGCTGTCCCTTTGGCATGAAGTTTGCCTCCCTCAGTGTAGGGATAGAGGTGTCTTCCACAGAGGAGAGCACTTTTGAAGTTATCAGAAACGCACAGAAGGGCAAGGGGAGGACCTTGTGGAACAGAAAGATTAGGATATAGGCGTTAATCAAGAAGCGTGGTCCTCAGGGGTTGCTGACCTTCAGCTTGCCTAGTAGAGTTGCTTCCCTTTCCCACATGGACTGCCCCCGCTCCTGGTTTTATTACCCATGTTACCTGTGGGAAAACTTGTGAGCTCCCTGCCTCCTCCAGTCCCACTGCCAACTTCTGGGATGGAGCTCTCCCTGGGAGCCCTGAGAGGAGAGGTTTGGGCACCCAACTATTCCGCTGTCATATGTGCTGAAGGTTTTTTGGAAATTGCTGAGCGACGTGCAGCTGTGAGGGTTATGATTATTTCTGGCTTTACTTGGCAGGAAGCAGGTGACAACAACCAGTTTTGCTGGAGAAACCTCTTTTCTTGTATCAATCTGCTTCGGATCTTGAACAAGCTGACAAAATGGAAGCATTCAAGGACAATGGTGAGTCAGTGCCATCAGCAGGCCTCAAATCGGTCACTCCCTATACCTGTACCTTCCCCGTCTCTAGGAGCAGGGAGTTCTAGGGGTGGTGCGGGTGCTGCTGTAGCTGTGTCTTTCTTATTTAAGATTTGTTGTAGCCATATCCTTGCATTTTAAGAACTGATTCCTGGTTCCTTAATGAGTTGAAGGAAAGTTGGAAAAGGCTTATTCATGCATTAAAACAAACCGCACTCACAGATGAGCTTTTTCTATATACCTCCCCGCTTTTGAGACAGGGTCTCACTATGTAGTTGAGACTGACCTGGAGCTCACTATGTAGCCCAGGCTGGTCTCGAACTCACAGTGATCCTCCTGCCTCAGCCTCCTATGTTCTGTGATTGCAGGCGTGCACCACCATGCCTGGCCTCTTTTCTATATTCTCTTAATCTTGATTGATAATATAACTAGGGTCCTGGGAACTTCTGTTAAGCTTTGATCTGGGGGTGCCTTTGGGGTGGAAAGGTTCATGCATTCTCTGAAATTGTGTATGTGCATAAGGGAATGTTCTGTTGAAGGAATGCGTAGCTTTCTTTAGATTCTAGAGTCTTTAGATTCTGTAATTAGGGTGACCAACTGCCCTGATTTGCCTAGATTCTCCATTTTAGTATGTAAAGTTGAATGTGCTAGCAAGCCCCTGAGACCAAGGGGAACTGGAAACTGGAAAAGCTTATCACCCCTCCATAACCCCAGGTGGTACATACTCTTACTCCTGTCCTCTCCTTGGGGTGCTCTCTGTGCCTCGCCCAGATGCTGGTGGTGTTCAAGTCAGCACCCATCCTGAAGCGGGCCCTGAAAGTGAAACAAGCTATGATGCAGCTCTATGTGTTGAAGCTGCTCAAGGTGCAGACCAAGTACTTGGGGCGGCAGTGGCGCAAGAGCAACATGAAGACGATGTCTGCCATCTACCAGAAAGTGCGGCATCGGCTGAATGATGACTGGGCATACGGCAATGGTGAGGCTACACACAGCGTGGGGGAGAGTGGCTGTGGGGAAAGGTGACATCTTGCCGTGAGCTTCCCTCTAAGGAACCCAGCTCCTGCTTTTGTGGCATTAGGATGGGCGGGGTGGGAGCTCTAGAAAGGACTTGAGGTCATCCCGTTACTCTGTCCCTCCCTTCCAAGCCATTCCTTTTCTAGAAACTTTCGCAAGATTCTGCCCCTCGTTTCATCTCCACCTCAGTTGCCCCTGAGTTGCTGTGAACTCCTGGGGAGCTGCTGTAAGGCTGGGCTCCCAACTGTGTCTTTCTGCTTTATCCCAGATCTTGATGCCCGGCCTTGGGACTTCCAGGCAGAGGAATGTGCCCTCCGTGCCAACATTGAACGCTTCAATGCCCGGCGCTACGACAGGGCTCACAGCAACCCTGACTTCCTGCCAGTGGACAACTGCTTGCAGAGTGTCCTGGGCCAACGGATCGATCTTCCAGAGGATTTCCAGATGAACTATGACCTCTGGTTAGAAAGGGAGGTCTTTTCTAAGCCCATTTCTTGGGAAGAGCTGCTACAGTGAGGCTGCTAGGCAGGAGGGACTGTCCTGGTGATTGCTGCAGTGCTCCCGTACCCCTCCAGGTGGCAGTACAACCCCACAGTGTCCTCCACAGCTCACCCTGGGCCTGTGGGTGAGCCCTGGTTGGCCTCTGGTTTCCAGTGCCCTACTCAGGAGCAGTCATCTTTCTGCTCAGGATCTACTCTTCTTCACTCCTCCCTAACTCCCATCCTCTTCTGTTGGACCAGGCTCATTTATTTCACAGTCAACCCAAGGCTGGGAAAAGCCAGGCTGAGCTGGGCACCCCTGCTCATCACATCTGAATTTCAAGGTCACACTCGGCGTTTCCTGAGATACCCAGCCTTGGCATGTCAGCCCGCCAAGAAAGAGGGCTTAGGGTTAGGGCGAAGACCAGCAAGTTGGCATCTTGGTTGTACTTTGGGGGTTTCTGATATCATTCCAGCCTCCTGCTGAGTTTCATCCAGAAGCAACAGTAGTGGCTACTGCAGCTGTTGAAGCTCTTTGGTTTTGGACAAGGTCAACACAGGAAGAGTGGCTTCCCTTAACCAGGGGGTGCCAGTGTCCTTTGGGTTTGCAAGGACCTGTAAATAACTTACGTAATCTGTGTGTGTTTTCTTGTGTCTTGTTGGGATTTTTATGTGTTTGTGTATTCTGTTTACATTAAAAGGGAGCAAAAACAATCTCTGTTGTCTTGCCTTCCAGGAATATGGACTCTGAAAATCTCCAGTTCTCAAAAATTTTTTTCCCACCAGCACTGATAGGTTACCCATTTGTCTCCTGCCAGACTGGGGGTGGGGGAAGTAGAAAAATTGATACCTATCCAAAACGTCATCTCCCACTTCATCTGGGATTGCTTCAACCTGGTTCCAGCACTCTGGATTGCTGGAGGGTTACATGGTCGTGCACCCCAGATTTCCTGGAATTGTGCCCCTGAGCTGTCCTCAACCAGTCCAGTTTCACAGTGGTGGTCACCTGCTCCGTCCTCACTAGGGCAGGTGGCTGAGACTGAGCGGAGATGTTTGTTCTCAGGGCCAGGGCAACAGTCCATCGGGAGTCAGCTTGAGTTGGGGAAGTGCTAAAGAGCCCTGTGGCTATGCAGAAGCAAACAAAACCTTTGTAGTAGACAGGTGAGACTACTCTCAGATCCCTGGTCATTTGCTGTCTACCTCCCCCAGCTTCAGACTCTGCCTCAGAGGATATTACCATTTTGATGCTGATAAAGGAGTATTCACTTTTCAGAATAGCTAGAAGGTCCCTTATCTTACTCATAGGCAATGTACATAATGTCCTAAATCTTCAAAGGGGTCTTGTCTGACAAAGGAAACATTCTTGGGGGAAAGTCCCTGTATGGTTCTGTGCTTGCCTGGGACCCACTTCCCCTCAGGATGGACCTGGATGTGCCATGGTTAGGAGCAGCCAAGTCGAAGGATCACAGCCTTCCGGACAGGGAGTCCCTATGATCGGTTCTTTTTTCTCCCAAAGTAACCGCAGAGGCCAAGGCAGTTCGATACAGTTTTTGAATGCATGATGGGTTTTTCTGCTATTTCTTGCCAGGACTGACAGTACGTATCTTGAGATTTCCAATTAGGGAGGATTAGAGATTCACCTTCTTATTCCAGTATGCATCTAGTTTGCTGAAATGGCCTGGCCTGAGGCTTCAGTCCCCTTCTATCTTTGCGCTTCCTTGTATCTCTTCTCAGTTGCAAAAAAGAACACAGGCCATCAAGCCTGGGCTGGTGAATCCCTTAACTAGCACCAGGTGCTGGCCTGGGGCTGGAAGAGACTTTAACACTCTCAAAATACGTTACCACTTAAACCCAGGTCTTTACAGAAATAACCTTTGGACAAATGTCTTCTGAGATGGGCAGGGTCCATGAAGGCCCTCTGTAAATGGCCAAGTTACATAAAATGTTAATTATTGCTCAGGATTGTTGCTGCTTCATTACTGAGAGCTGGAGCACCCTGAGGCCTGTATCACCTTGAGGGTAGGAGTTGCTCCTTGCTAATCCTGAGAGTTAACCACCTGCTGGGAGCCAAACTGATACTAGGTACAATTTGAGTTATGTAGAATAACTGTTATTGTAGTAACTCCCAAAGTAAATATCATTGTAATCCCTATGTTTCAGCTGAGAAAACTGTAGTACAGAAAAGGAACGTGGCCAATGTCATATAAAACAGGGCTACAGCCAGGATTCAAACCCAGGTCTCTGCAGTATACATGTGCTGACCCCTGTTTATCAGCATCACTGCCTATACTCATTTGTTCACCTTAGTATTTGTTCTTGCATGGTCCTTGGCACAGAAGATTCATGACAAATGTCCCTTGCCTTAGGCCTTAACCACCAAAGTTTGGCCTTGGTCATGGCCTAGTCCCTGGTTGGCCCTGAATATATACCCTCAAGGTAACTGCTACTCCCTCCTTTTTTATGCTGAGCCTCAATGTCTGTCCTGGTCCCAGAGAACTCCTATCAGCCGCCCCGTCATAGCTGTTGGGCTTAGCTCCCTGGAGGCTGGCTTCCTATCTGTCCTCCAATGAACCGACTTCTCGGAGACACAGTAGCTTCCTCCTTCATTTGGCACTTGGCACAGTCAGCCTCAGGCTGCTCCTAAAAAGCAAGGGTTTAGCTCCCTTTGGTAATAAGACAGCCCTGACTTTTAGTCCAGGCTCTGACATTGATTCAATGAGAGACCTGGAGGCAATCAGGCGCTAAGCATCAGTTGGCTTAGCTATAAAACTTGGTTTTGTAATGGCCTTATTGCAAGGGCTGAATAAGATCTGGGGTAATGAACTCACATATGTGGCTCACTAGGCACAATAATAAATGGTAGGAATTGTTAGCATTGCAAATGTTCCTTCCACCTCTAACTTATGAATCTCTATCCATTTTCTGTGTCTCCTAGAAAACAAATCTCCTCTGGGAACCAGAACTCTTGGGCCCTTAAATCCTCTATCCTAGCTCATTTCTCTGAATCCAGAGGCTTCTCAGAAGAGCCAGCCATTCAGCCATGCCTCTAGGCTGGGCCCTGTGCCAGTTTCCTGCTCTGGATGTCCAGGTGAATGGGGCACCAATTTCTCACCTCCCTCAAAGGTTCAGAGAGGGACACCTAAAGGGCCCACTCCAGGTTCCTGATCCTAGATAATGTCCCCCTCCCAGAGGACAGACTAGATTAGGGGAGCCCACAGTCCTGGAGTTGGAAGAGGGGCTCTGGCCTTAGTAACAGGGGCTCTAGGAGCAGATGCTTGTGCTCTTGTCCTCCAGGTAGAAATGGCTAGGCTGAGCCAGTAGTGGAGGAGGCTGGGCAGGGGTAAAGAGGTTCACCTTCAGCAGCGCCAGGGAAATAAATGGCTGCCTAGCTCCTGGGTGTGGTAGGCTCTGTTCCTGTCTAGGCTACAGAGGGTCTGCACTTTGGGGTTGTAATTCAGGTTGATGTGTAAGTGATTGGAGAGCAGGGGAAAGAGGATTGAATGCCTCTAATGAGAAGCAGTTCCCCTGCTTGACTGAAGCATGAATCCTAGACTGACAGGACCCCTGGCTAGGGTCTTTCACTCCTGCCTGACCTAGTGGCCAGGCTCCTGCCGGGACCAAGGTTTAAGACTTGAATCTTTGGGTGCCTCACAGGGGCAGAGAAGAGCTTTAGCAAAGGGAGACTGAACACTGCACCTTTCCTACAGTTGGGAGTCCAGGTGAGGCCACTTGCCCTTTGTTGTCACAGGACAGAAGGGCCCAACCAGGCCTCAGGGAAATTAGAGGGCCTACACCGAGGCCTCAGTTCGCCTCTGGAGTCAGGCCAGGGACAGGGGCATCTGGAAACTTGGGGGCTGTGTCCTACGGGTGTGGAGGAGGGGGGAGCATGGCTAATAGGAAGCAGGTGGACGGGCTGCCTGTTCAGCCAGGGGACAGGATGGCTGGGATGGCCAGTCAGTGGGAGGACCTGTCAGCTCGTGATAGCCCTACGGACCAGGCTCCGGGATGCCCATTCATATTCATTATGTGTGAAGTGGGTGGTTGTAAAGTTAGCTTTCTCTTCATTTAGCTGTCACTAGACAGAAAAATATGAGCTGTGGGTGGATGCCCCTGGATGGGAGCCAGTAGCCAGGCCCTGGCCTCCCTGTGCCCTCCCCTCGGCAGTTCCCCCAGCTTGGACTCTCTCCTGGCCTCTGCCCATAGGCTCTGCCTGCCTCTACCACTCTTGCCACCTTGATTTCACACTCAACTTTATTTTCTTTTGTTTTGTGCCCCTTTGGCATCTTTTGCTTGGGCTGCACGTATCCTTTCCTCTCCCTTCCCTCCATCTTTCTTATTCTAAGCTGAGAAAAAAGAATCATACTTTTCTTGATCATCATTCCATCTCTGGCGAAGAAACTGGAACAGAGTGGGGTCTCAACAAATGTTTGCAGAATAAACCTCTCTCTGCAGCTCTCTGACATTCATAGGACAGAAGCTCCCAAACCTTGCTGACTACCCAATGGGTGAAGGAACTTGTAGTACAGTGGTGCGAATCCTACTGTTAGAAATGGGGGCTTATGGCCCAGTTACATTACTGACCGGTGGTTGAAGGTATAGCAAAGAGACTCGTCCATCAACTTTACTAGAGACTTTCTCTCTTGCCTTACTCTGCCCTTCCGATTATTCCTCCCCCACCCCAGGGTCAGGACAGAAAGGAAAGTCACCACCAGAAACTAGGGAAGGGAAGGGAAGAGAGGGCAGGCACTGGCGCCTCTGGGGATGTTTGGCCTCCTCACTGTGACTGTCTTGGTTGGGAAATCTGATCCGATAGAGTACTTGCTCCCTGCTTGGGAATAAGCCTGATACTGATGTGTCTTTGTGTGCTTGGGTTTCTCTGTGCCTGAAAGATGAGGCCTGGGGTGGGGGTGGCTGGGCTGTAGCTGAGACAGAATTCTTCTGAGCAATGTGGTTGTGTTTACTGGGAGGGTGGGAGGGCAAGGCATACTTTTTTCCTGCTTTCCAGGCTCCAGAGATAAGGCAGAAAGTGGGGATGAAGGATAGAATGGGTAATACTCTGAAACCACAAGAAAGAGTTCTGGTTTTTGTCTCTGCCCCACAGCTCAGACGTGCTCCTGGGGCATCTGGGAGAAGTGACTGCCCCACCCCCAGCACATTGGGGTCCCAGCTCACAGGAGGGTAGGGCTCTTAGCAGGCACCCTCTGCTTCTGTTCTTTCCACTGTCAGTTCAGACATTAACTTATTTCAGCCTCTTCATTCCCCTTCTAACCCCCAAATTTCCCTGCTGTCAGAACCTAGCCCTAGAACTGGGCTCTCCCCGCTTGTCTCTCAGCACCAGCTGAAGCCCTAGACACCCTGGACAGGTGACGGGACCGGGGATGGCACACAATGAGCTTGAAGGCCCTGTGGCAGGCCTACCTTCCTCTAGACCAGTAATGGCAAAACTTATAGAGCTTTAAACGATACAAAGAGCCCCGTGGCATGCATGCCATAGGTTCATCACCACTGCCCTAGACTTTGGGAACCTTGCTGGCCTTTTCAAGTGGGCTTTGCCCAGCCTGGACAAAGAGCAGCCTTAAAGTAACCAAGTGCCAAAGCCTTGGGGATAGACAGTTATCTAGTATGAAAAAACACCACCACTTTTATTACTATGCTGGACAGTACTTTTTTTAAACAAAAGTATCTACAAAAATGGGGGTTGGGACCTCAGGGAGACTAAAAAACTCTGATTCTGACCAACATCCAGTATGGTTTCCACAGCAGAGCCCTGGCCTGATCTCATTGAAGTGAATCCAAATACTAGTGGTTGCTGGTGGAATTTCTGCCCACTTGAGGAGCACGTTGGGAGATCCGGCACAGGCCGCCTTAAGGGATGGGTGGGGCAGAGGAGACAGGCCTCCTTCAGGCTGACCTTCACCTTCCGGCCTGTCAGTGCCAGACTCTGGACGTACGCCCCCTGGTGGTGAGGAGGGGGATGCACGGTCTTCCAGGTGGTTATGGAAGACTAGTTTCTACTGTTGCAAAGAGCTTCTCCCAGTTAAATCTTCATCCTCCTCCCATCTTTCTGGGCTTCCTGAACGAGGAGCCAGTTAAGTCATTTCAGCTGGAGAGATGGCCCTGGATTTAAACAAAGTCTTGAGGGAGCAGAAGTGGGTGCCCCTCCCACTATCCCAGCTTGAGTGTTGGACCCAGTTTGTGACAGGAAAAGTCCTGCCCACTTTGGAGCTCCCTTTCTTCCAGGCAGTCCCACATTATTTTAAGAGAAATAACTGTGTAGTAGACTGTTTCCTGCAGGGTGCTGAGGGTCCCAGCTGCTCTCTCAGGCCTCAAATACCATCCAAATGCTCTGGTGTCCAGGCAAGGGTGGACTGGGAGCAACTGAGGACTGAAAAGGAGACAGGCAGCTTAATCTCTGTGTCCACACCGCTTATCACGTGGTCCAGTTCAGCAGGCTAGGTGGCTCCTTGGGCTTCACCCTGAGTGAGACAAGGCTTGGGGACTTGTAGTCGCCATCTGGGGAGGGCTCAAAGCTGTGGCCGCCCAAGGTTGGGGGAAAGCCATGGATGGAGTAGATGCCAGGGTGGGCTGCGGGGGATGCTGGAACCCCCATGAAGCCAGCCACATTCCCATGGGAATGGGGATATGGAGACATGCACGGGGAGGGGATGCCCTCTGGAGACACAAGGCAGGGCCCCCCTGGGCTCCCAGATCCTGGGCTGGGCCACAGGGAGTTCTGCAGCTGAAAAGAGAAGGAAAAAAAAAAAAAGTCCATGAGCCAGTAGCCCTGCCTGTTTTACCTAGCAGCTCTTTTTGTCCTCGAGGCCCCAAAAAGTTTCCAGCAAATTTCTACTTGACCCAGGAATGCATGCTTCTTGTCCTCAATATTGGCACAGAGGAGGCCCTTCCCTCTGCTGTACTTTCTTCTGTGGCTCCTTTGTGTTCAGGCAAGAGTAGGCAAGAGTAGGCAAGAGTCCCAATGTGCAGAGGAAGAAGTGAAGGGATTTGCTCAGGTCACCCAAGGCCCAGATGCTGCTCCAGGTCTCCCTGGGCCAGAGCTAATGTTTTCACTGGTGATTCCCTGGGTCATGCCAAGCCCTAATTCAGGGTGGGGCTGGGGTCTTACCTGGGTGTGGCTATCAGTGCGGGGCAGCACAGAGATGTCATAGGCTGCTGTGAAGGGGTTTCGCCCCTCCTGCATCTTTCCATAACGCTCACGCTTCCGCCACTTGGCTCTGCGGTTCTGGAACCAGACCTGAGGAGGGGTGTTGGGGGGTTTGAGGGTGTTTCAGAGCACCCTGAAGAGTGGGGCCTGCCAGGGAGAGAGCTGATGGTTGTGTCCTCCCACAGGGTGGCAGCTGGCTCCAGGCTAGAGGATTCTGAGCTGCCAGGGCTTATAAATCCACATTGTTCTCAGGGCCAGGGGAGCCTGGGAGAGGCCCAAGCCCAAACCATGTTTGCTGGCCCCATGGGCCCCAGCTACCATTCTCCAGGCTGAGTCACAGTCTCTCTGCTTCCCTAGCTTGGTGTGTCTGGCCAGGGTGTTGTGAGGGGTCTATGGATGTCAGAGGCCCACAGCACTTCTAGGTGGCTCAGTGCCTAGATTTTTGGGGTTCTACTCCCCTTGGCTCTTCTCCTTTTCCAGGCTACCCACCTCGCGTCATGTGAGAAATCATAGACATTCTGTTCATCTCATGGTCCCTTTTAAACCCTTAGTGGCTCTCTGGAGACCTTGGCCCAGAGCCCAGCTCCTTTACAAGGCCCCTTGGGATTGGCCTCTGCCCCCTCCACAGCCTCATGTCCTACCAGGCAACAGTACTCAGTTGTACCCAATAGTTGCCCCCCAAAATCCCACTCTTGCTGTCCTTTGAGACACTCCTCAATTTCGCTCCTTCCTGCCTTTGTTTAGGTTTTTCCTGCTTGAGTTCCCACCTCCCCAGTGCACACATTCAGACTGGGCATCTCCACTGAACATATGTAATACCCTGACCTCTCTCACTAATTCTGTTCCCAGGATCTGATAGGGAATTGCTTCTGTTTGTGGGCTCTTGGCAGGTGGGGATGGCATGTCTGTGTGTTGTGCTTATCCATGTACTTATCTGTGTTTGGGACATGTCCTATACTGTTATATTTATGTGTACTGGTATATACTTTTTTTGGTCCCATCATTTAATGTTTGTAGGTCAGACTCTAAGTTTGATGTTGGTAATATCAAAACAAAAGCAAACACAACTGCTGTTTTCCAGGGATCTAGCTGGAGTCACAACAGAAGAATCTGTGTGTGTGTGTGCGTGTGTGTGTGTGTGTGTGTGTGTATAATCCAGCTATCCTGGCTGTGATGAGATGAGAACCCCCCCCCCGCCAAGGCCCTCCCCATGGTCATTCCTACTCCTACAGATAGGAAAAGGTCCTGACAATTAAGAGGCCGTGAAAATGCCTAGCCTCTCATTCCTAGGTTTCAGAGATGTCAGAGCAGATCTGGCCAAGGTCAAGGAGAGCCATACTGCTCAGCTTTCTGGATTTTTTTTTTTTTTTTTTTTTTTTTTTTCC
>NW_022900945.1:41344277-41348972 GCF_012274545.1 Fukomys damarensis
TTTTTTTTTTTTTTTTTTTTTTTTTGTACCAGAGATCGAACTCGGGTCCTTGCACTTGAGAGGCAGGCACTGAGCTAAATCCCCAGCCTTTTCTGGATTTTCTTTCTCTACTCTCCTTCCCCAGTAGGCAGATAAGGAAGCTCAGCCAATATGATAACTCTACTGGGAGTTACTTCCCTTTCACCTCCATGTCCCCTTAAGGTTCCCACTGTGGACCTCTGCCTGGGCTAGGACCTGCCCCACGCATTGTTTCACATGTGGTGTTATTCCTCTCCATGAGGTGCGGCTTATGGGTAGGTATCATTCTCCTGCAAAGAAACCATCTCTACTCTAGGGCCGCAATCATTAGGAAAGCTTCTCATAGTTCCGTGTTGAATCCAGCTGTAGGGCTGTCTGCTTTGTGACAGCTGGCCTGCCAAACCCCATGTTCCCCAGAGCTGGTCTCTGTGCCATCACCTTCAAAGAATCTCTGAAAGGACCCTATGTAAGATGTGATAAGCATGAGCTTTGCCCCGTTAACTTTTCTTAGTGCTGGGTCAGACAGGCTTCTCTGTCAGAGCAGATACCTTCTCGCCCTTCCCCAGAAGCTGCTGGGTATCAGGAAGCCAGCTATGAGCAAGCTCCTTCAAAGCAAGGCCACAAACTTTCTTCCTCTTGGGCCAGACTTATACTGAACCTTTTCCCCAAGCCCCAGCCCTGCTTGCCACTTTCATGCTCTTTGACAGACTTCCTTTCTCCCTTTCCCAGCAGCTACCTTCCTGCACTCCACACAAGCTGGGCTCCTGGATATGTGAGGCTGGCCACAGCCCCATCCAGAAAGCCCTGGACTCTGGTCTCTTTCAGGGAGAGTTTGTTGGGGTGGGGTCAGCTCCCAGCAGGTTCTCTTAACTAGGGATGGAGAGATGGCAGGGACTGAAGGTCGCTGGCTCACAATGACTCTGATGCCCCAGCAGGGATCTTCCCATTCTGGGTAGCTACCTTAGGAGCGGCTCTCATATGTATTCAACACTCCACTGCTGCCAAGACGCTGCCTAAGTTGCTGAGATTCACTGACATGCCCAGATCACTTGCTTAGCTGGTAAGTGTGGCCCAATTAGGGTTCCTACATAGGTCTTCTGGTTCCAAGATGCCATTACCCATCCACACAGGCATAGCCTCAGCCCGGGTGGAGGTCGCTGTGCTGCAGCATATCTGGATGTGCAGAACGAGCCCCAGAGGCCCGGGCTGGGGCAGGATGTGGGTGAGGACCCCTCCCAGCCCTTCCACATCTGGCCCATGATATGAGTGGTTGAGACAGCCAGTAAGCCTGGTGCCCACAGTGCCCTCACCTGTACCCTGGCCTCAGTTAGGTCCGTGCGCAAAGCCAGCTGTTCCCGGGCGTACACATCAGGGTAGTGAGTTTTCTGGAAGACTTTCTCCAACTCCTCCAGCTGGAATGTGCTGAAAGTGGTGCGGTTACGACGCTTCTTGCTCTTGTTCTTGGCCAACTCCATGGAGTCAGGGAGTCCAGGGGAAAGAGGGACACGCAGACTGGCCAGGCAGGGTCCTGGGGAGCCTTGCAAGTTAGAGGGTCCGTCTCTGGGGCCCCCTCGGCAGTCCAAGGGCAGCTGGGGGAAGCTGGCAGCTTTGGAGGCCTTCTCCTCAGCTGCAATGGAAAACAAAAAGGAGGATGGAAACCAAACCAGGGAGTTTTGTGGGTAGAATGGAGGGAGGGGAAGAACGTTGACACGTCAGTCTCCGCCTCCCCTTCCCTCTTCTTTCCCTTCCCTTCCTCCCAGCAGCCACCTTCCACGGGAGCCTGGCATTCAGCGGCCTGCTTGCTGAGCCTCCAGCTGGGGAGGGGGCCCTGGGGAACCATGTGCTCTGTGGTCTGGGCGGATCTGCTGGGGCCAGAGAGGGGTTCATTTCGGGGAAGTGCTCTGTGGTGGTGCATCCCACAGGGTGTGGAGGTGCCAGGATTGGCGCCACATCAGGGACCGCCACTTTGGCAGGCCAAGAATTGGGACAGGGAATGAGGGTGGGATAGTTGACATCTCCCACCCTTGCCAGGAATCACTCCCTTGTTCCTGACTCTGCAAGCCTTGGTTCCCATGCCATATGCCCACGCCTCTGCTCCCAGGACCAGGCAGGCAATAGACAGACACAGTCAGAGAGACCACCTTTCATTGGTCTGGCTGTGCCTTGTTCTCTGAACACCAAGTCCAGGTCAACAATATCAAATCTCCCAACTCTGGAGTAGAAGGGTAAATGGGACAAATAATTTTCCAAAAGGATGGCTTCTCTCATTCCTTCCAAAGCTGTGGGGTCTAGGCAAAGACTTAATCTCCAGCAACAGACAGGTGGAGGCCAGATAGGATATGACCAGTGAAGGTGAAGTGGGGACCAGTGTCACGATGGGGTATTATTCACACATTCTTGCCTGATGTTCCCTCAGGAGTTTCTGACGGCTCTCCTATTGCCTATGATTAACAGACAGGACGGCTCTAATGCGGACTGAGAACAGTTCCCAGCAGCCCCACACTGACATGCTAACCCTCACTCAGGAAGCTTGACAGAGTCCCATGACCGACCAACAGAGCATGGTGAAAAATAGGTCGCCCTGGTCACCCCCACCCTCTCTCTGGCAAAGACCCTCAGTGTTGTTCCCATGACATCCCTCTTCAGCAGTCCTCTGGGATGGCAGCCACGATGCCACAGACGCCCCACTGACTCACACAGCCTCTTTTCTGGCCCTAGGCCCGTCTCCAGTGGAGGCCTGGCCCCTAGAAGGCCGGCTAGCAGGCACCAAGATGCAGTTTCTTCTCAGGGACTTAGTGTCAGGCTCACAGCTGCGGGTAGGGGACTTGAGAGCAGGGTTCTCAGGATCTGGGTCCCCCGTTTGACTTGTGAAGGACAATTTGGACAAGGTCCTCCTCAGTTGGAAGGTGGTTAACGACCTCCCAGGACCACCCAGACCATAAAATAAGCTCCTCATGTGTGTCCCAGAGGCCTGGAACAGCCAGAAAGAGGTTGCCCTCCAGCTACACCCAGCCTGTAGGAACAGCCAGACACCAGATTTCACAACTCAGGTGAAATCTAGAGGAAGAAACAAAGTCTCTGCCTTCCAGTTTTGGCCAACATATTTTATTTCTAGGGGTAATTCCACTTGGGAGGAAGGAGGACTCATGGAAGTTGAATGAAATAACTGAAAATAGAGCAGGGAGGCTGCAGGAGGCACCCTACACATGGCAGACTCCCAAAATGGCCTGAGAAAGAAGTCTTGGTGTGTGGGTTCTCAGGAAGGCTGTCCTGGACTCCAGGCAAAAAAAAAGAGGGGGTAGTTTAGGGCGGTGGTTCAGGGAGTACTGCAGGGAGCTCCCCAAAACCTTGGGCTTGCTCATCTCACTCTTGCACCCTTAGTATCTGTTTTAATACAATCTGCCCAGAGAAAATACTAAGATCAGAGACTTGGGATTTGCTTTCCTGATAGTGATTCACCCAGCTGTCAGAGTCGAGGGATGAAAGTGCCATAGGGTTTTTCAGAAGAGCTGCTCCCTAAGTGAGACCAAGCCCACTGGTCTCTGCTTACTTCCCATGCCTACCCAGCCTACAGACAGATCTCTCAAAGGACCAGAGAACCATTCCCCTCCTGGATGTGCTGGAGGACTCCAGGGGGTGGGCAGTTTGATTCCTCGTTGAGAGATAGGATCGCTTCTCAAAGAACACCAAGCAGCCTCCTGTGGGAGAAGGCCCAGCAGACAGCCAGACAGAAATGGGGTAAAATGGGAGTCTGCAATCAGGGAAAGGCAGCCCAGGAGTGGAAACCAGCAGGTTAAGTCCAGGCTTGTCAGGGGAAGGCTGCTCTGGTAAAAAGACACATGTGAGGTGTTTATAGAGACCTGTGCACCTGATTTATGTTGGGTGGGTGACAAAGAGTATCCACGTTGGACTCTAGGAGCCTGAGGCTCAGCACTCTGAGCGTCCTTTACCTGTGGCGGTCTGTCCAGAGTGAAAAGCCAGGAGTCAGGACTGGAATCTTTAATATGCCAAAGAGCTCTCTGACCCTGACGAGTCCTCATACTTGCCCCGCCACTGGCCTCAGAGGTACCGGAATTTCTACTAAATCCTGCCTCCTAGCAACAGCGCTTCGAGGCCGTCCCAGGACAGCTCACAGTGCCCAGATGGATGACTTCCATTGCGGCAGCGCAGCAAGACCCAGCATCCGGCAATCACTCATTTCAAATTTGCTCCGCATAGTCGCTAAGCGAGCCGCGGAACTTCTTCAAGCATGGGCAGCGGCAGCTTTGGCCAAAGGTCCGAAGCTGCTGTGTTTATAAACGTGCGCACGATCAGGCGAGACCTTGGTGCTCTGCCTAAAGGTTTTCAAATTTGGCGTAGAGGCCTTAGAAAACGTCCCCCGCTGGTCCGGTCGTCGGGATCGAGATTGGCTCCGCCGGCCAAACTTTATCAGGAGTAACTTCCAGAGGGCGGTTGCAAAGACAGGGAGCGGGCTTAGGGATAGACCGGTGACCCCAGGGGAGTAAGAAGGAACCGCGGGGCACCTCCTCAAGCCCTCCAGGCAGCCACGCGAGGAGGGCGCGAAGGTGATTGGCACCACTAGGACACCGCTCTGGTGCAGAGCAGGGCTGGGCTATGCGAAGGGCGCGGCCCGAGGCGCGCGGGAGTCCAGCTAGAGAGAGGCGCGGCGGCGCGAGA
>NW_022900945.1:41349110-41351208 GCF_012274545.1 Fukomys damarensis
CTGGACTGGAAACGTTCCGAGCCCAGTGTTTTAAAAGCAGGGAAATAAGGCGGGTTCCTCCTTCGCCTGCCACTCCTCTAGTAGACAGCGTGGCTGGAACCCCCAGGCTGTCCTCCAGCAGCCGAACCGAGGTCTTTGGCCCTGCAGGGTCTTGGGCCGCCCTCCGAGCTCAGGCTGGGATCCTGGGGTGACCATCAGGGGCCAGAATCTCCTCTCCACCGCTCACACCACCGAGCCCCTTTTTCATTTGGCCTGTTCTCCGCTCACGTGAAAGTTGTTTTCATATCGCACTTGTTTTCATTTGGGGGGTGCCATTCTTTTAGGGTGCCCCTTTTCCTTTCATTTTTGTCTGTTCTTTCTCTCCTTGTCCTTTCGCTCCTTAATTCTCTTCGTTTGATCTTCCGTTGCTTCTTTTTCGTTTGCTCCTTCATTTGTTCCTTTCCGCTTTTCTGCTCAGCATGCCCACTGTCTTTTACCTCTTGTTCTGGTGCCCTCCTGTTATGTAACTCAAATTTCTCCCCCCTTTTGGGGGGGTTGTTGTTTACACTTTGTTTTCTTTCTCCCTATTTCGTTGTCTGCCTGCTCTCCTTGCCGTCGGATCTCAGATCTCGTTCTGCTCTAACGCTAGCCGAAGCGTGCACAGCGCCAGGCCGGTTCAGGCTCCTGAGCGCTCGGCGCAGAATGCGCCCAATGGCGGAGACGCCAGCCAGAAGGCTGGGTCCCGCCGGGCGCCGAGCGCTGAGCCAAGCCGAGTACCTGTCCCTGGAGGTGCTCTGGGCACTGCGCGGCTGCCGCCGTCTGGCAGGGATCAGAGGAGCCAGGCCAACTGCTTCTCATTAAGTCCCAACTGTGGTTTTTATCAGGAGAGCCTCCTTTCAAAAGACACAGACATGAAGCTCCGAGGAGTCGCTCATTTCCTCCACTGACCCGCACACACCTCCCTCCCCTCCCCTCCACACTCTCACCTACTCCTGCTGGACGGAGGCCCGAGCTGTCTGGCCACTCAGTAGAGGCCGGGGAGACGCCAGGCTGAGGAGCCAGTGGTCTCCGAGGTCCCTTGCTGCAGGGTGTGGCAGCATGGATGGGGCAGGCGCGTGGAGACTCCTACCAGTCACTGATGTTGGTGGGTGGCAGCACGGCCCCGGACCAGCCTGCCAGGCCTCCGCATTCACATGCATTTCAGGTGATGGCACGGGCCAACCCGTCTTCGCACTCGGGGCTCCAGCCCGGGGATTTGAGAAGCCCAGGATTTAGGCCTGCCTAGGGCGGTTCGAGACGGCTCAGTGCTCAGGATCCGGTGCAGAGATCTGCGAGACTGCGAGAACAGAGGCCGTCACCGTGCGTTAAGACGACAAGGAGGCCAGGTTAGTCTGAGAACTAAGAACATGTATTCGGTGTTGAGCGCTGTGGAACCAGCTGTGGCCACTCCTGGAGCGCCCAGTGCACAGGCAGCGGGAGGAGTAGGCCAGGCCGCAGCCCTTGGCTGAGCCGGCTCGGTCACTCGGGGTCAAGGCCCAGCCTCTGCGGCCTCAACGGGTGCCAGAGAAGAGTTGTGCGCTTCTCCTGCAGCGTCGGGGCTCAGTACGGGTCCCAGGCCTTCGGCCCAGTCCGAACTTCTGGGTTGCTCGGTGGTAGTTCCAGTCTAACTCCGGCAAGCATCTCTTCCTGGCTCCGGACCGTTGCTGCTCCACCCTCCCTCGACCTCCCGCCTCTCAGTCCCGCCGTGGCCGTGAACACGGGTGCCTATGCCTCCCGCACCTCGCTGGCCTCTGCCTGGCCCGGGCCAACCTCAATCTGGCTTCCGAGACAGCCGGGTCGAAAAGTGAAATGGGCAAAAAGTTAATGGGCGAGTGGGAGACAGAAGCAGGGAGGGAGGCCCGCGCGGGCCAGGGTAGGGAAGGAGAAAGGGTCGGGCTGCGCGCTACCCCCGCGTCGCGCATTACCTTCCGCGGGGCCTTCGTAGAAGTGGCTGCCGTTGAGCGTTGGGCCTGGCCCTAGATCCTGCAGGTACTTGGCGGGCGGCTTGGCGGGCTCTGGGAGGTAGGGCTCCAGGGGCCCGCAGGCCGGAAAGCGGGTCAGCCGGGGTCCGCGAGGCGGC
>NW_022900945.1:41351575-41361086 GCF_012274545.1 Fukomys damarensis
GCAGAGGAGGGGACCCGCGCCTCTGACTTAATGCTGGAACTATCCACGTCACGTGCGGCCCCGCGCGGGTTAACCCCTCGGAGCCCGGGAACCCCCTAATTCACCCCAAGCCGGGTGTCCCAGGCCTTCGAGGAGAGGAGGAAGGGTGCGGTCTTTTGAGGGCAGGATCCCTCCAGTCTACCCAGCTGCGTCCAGTCCTACCTTACAGCCGCACCCTTGACTGGTCCTGTGAACCAGTCTCCCGGCTTTTACCTTTTCAAGGGGAAGGCAGTGTAGTGGCATACCCCAACCGCGAGAAACACTTTTAGTCCTGGTCCCCCAACGTCAGCCCTGGGAAGAAATGGGGGCAGTAGTTGGTCTGCCCTTTTTCCTAGCTTTTTTTGCTGAGGACTGGAAAAAAAGGTCATATAACAAGCACATCTCCATTAGAAACCTCTTTGTTTTGCCCAGGGATAAGAGTCATTAGGCACATGGCATAGAAACAACTCTAAACTGTGAGTGGGGACTGGGGACTTTGGACCTGGACATTATCATTATTTAGCTGTGGGGCCTTGAACTAGTCACTTAGTGTCATCTTCTGATTGTGGAGGTGAGTGGCATCAACTTCAGGGTTTACTACACATTGGTGGTGGCAGCTTTCAAGGCAGAGGCAGGCCAGAGTAGACAGGGAGACTCTCAGGTGAGGTTCAGGATTGAACAGGGCTTGGCACAAGCAGGTGGAGGAGCCTTAGCCATGAGTAGCAGACAAGGTGTGAATGCTTTCAGAATGTCCAGGTCCTGTCCTCACCTCAAACTCCAGGGTTCGGCTGCCGCAGGCCTGCCATGGATGGTGGTGAGGATCGGCTTGCATGATTTGAGTCTCCCCAACTAAAAAGAAGCACAGGATTAGAGCAGTAATTTAGCAATTCTGAAAAGAGAAACAACCCCTACCTACCTAAAATTTAGGAAAAACTTGGGCTCACATCTTCTGGATTGGAAAGCCCTTGGGTCTGGATTAAACTATTTATATTTTCAATGCCCCAGAGATTAGCAAGAGGGATGGGGAGTCACACACCATTTGTATTTCATTTGAATTCTCAATTTTTAAAGGAATCCGAGAGGCCTGGTGTGAACACCTCCCTCTTCCGTTGGAGGCTTAGAGGGGGTTTCTTGGCTGTCCTCAGCCAGAGTTGGGCTGTAAATCAAGGCCAAACAGGAACCAGAAGCCTTGCATCTCACAAGAAGTCATTAAGCCATTATTAAACATACCTTAACTTTTCTGAAGACTTACTGGTTTAAATACCACATTGGAGGCATTATGGCCATTAGAGCCTCTAATCACAAACTGCAGATTGGGCAGAGAGATGGGAGCACCTGGGACTGCTATTTCTAGCCTAAAGGGAGTCTCAGCTCTGGATCTATTTTCCAGAGTCCAGTTGATCTCAGCTCTGGCAATGAACTTGAGTTGATCATTAATAATGTTTGTCAGTAATTGTTGATTGGATATTGTTTCCAGGAGGTTGTTCACTCAACAGAATTACTAAGCAGTTTATTTTGGAGGAAGCATGCGTGACACAGGAAAAATGTCACCAACAAGTTAAGCAAGGCAGCCTAGTGCTGAGTCTTTTGCTTCAGGTGATAACCTTTTTCAGGCTCAGTTTCATTGTTGTAAAAATGGGCAACACATATGCACGTGGGGTATTTGAGAAGCACTTGTGTTTTGATGTACTATGTTAATCTAAGAGATGATGATAGCGATGTGACAATGATGCCTTCTCCAGAAATGAGAGTTTAAATTCCTGGGTTCCATCGCTGAATTGACAGAAGGCTTCTGACTCCACACCGAAAGGTTCTGTGCCTTGAGCTGAGCACAGAGATCTGTGCCTCTGCTATTCTAGGGACCCACACCTCTTCCCAAGCCCCAAAGTTCCTTCTCATACAGTCTCTCACTCTCTTACCATACTGGGATGATGCTACCAATTGAAGGCAGGAAGGCCAGATTACTTTTGGGGCCTGCAGGAATATGGAGTTGTCCCTCCTGGGTTTTCTCTCCAGACCAGGCCAGACAGGACACTGAGAAGATCCTGTCCTGCTCTTCTTTTTCAGCCAGTGGAGCAAAATTGTATCATTATCCCTACCTGGTTTAGGAGGAGTTTGGTGGAACAGGTGCATAGAAAACATAATAACAGAACCTCTGAGTCGGTACTAATATTCCTGGTTTGGCAGATGCTGAGATGATGGGGTAGAACAGACACCCTGATTTTACAAATAAGTGCACAGTACTTACATAGTACTTACAGTGCGCCAGGCATTGTCACGTATATTCTACATACAACAATTTATTTAATCTTCACAACAACCTCACAAAGTAAGCACAATTCTTAGCCTTGTTCTGCAGAGAAAGATCCTGAAGCTATAGAGGGAGCCATTTGCTCGGTGTAGATACAGCCAGTTGTTGGCAGAACCAGAACGTACACTCCCATCCACAGGCCCCCACCTAACTCTCGTAGACCTTCTTTAGCTAGCACACAGCTAAGTTAAAACCATTCAGTGTTCACTGTCATGTTCCTAACAGAAAGGTTGTGACTTCTTCCCAAAAGGGAAGTTGAGGCCAGAGTGGACTGGGGACAGAGCTGGTCTGAGGTGAGCTGCACTGCTTCCTTCGTGAGCATCAAGTGCCAGCCAGCTGTAGTTGGCAGGGAAAATAGGGAAAAGGCAGTTTCTGCTAAGCTGAGACTAACAAAACAGAGTGTCTAACACCCGAGTAGTTTTACAACCAAGTCAGATGTGGGGCTAAGTTTTAAGGGAATCTGTGAGCTCACCATTCATGGCATTTAATGACTTTTGAAATACAATAGCGTTTGTCATTGATACCATTTTCACAGAATAAAATGAGCTGATAGATGATCCAAACAATTCTAGGTCATATAATAAGAAAAACTTGAAAAGCCCTCTCTCTCATCATCTGCTGAGGAAAAAAACTGTTTTAAAAATGGAAACATACTTATTGGCTGTCTGTTACACTGGCTGACTGTTTAATCCAGTCATTTAGTTAGGAGGTCCCATTGGTGACAGATATTTGCTGGCACCAGGATATGGCAACTAGCAAGACAGTTGTGATCCCTGCCTGCCTGGTGCTTACACTTTGTTGTCATAAAAATGTCTCATTCATACTGAAACAAACCATTGATTGGATGTGAACCACAATGGAATATGGTCTTCAGAACAGAGTCTGGCTCTTGGCTCAAGTGTAAGGTCAATTCTTTAATTAGAGAAACATCGGTTTCAGTTACCTCTTTCCCTTTCATTTTCTACTTTCCTTGGCCTACACTACATGAAGGACAAAGCTTTCCTTCTTCTCCCAGTGGATATTCAGAAGGGGCTGGGACAATGGGAAAAATGTAACTTCAGCTCTGAGATTTGCTTGACATTTACAAAACTTCCTTCCAGACAGGAAAAACTCAGTTGCTTTTTTTTTTTTTTTTTCCTCTGAAGGGAAGACAGTCAACATTACCCTCGTCCTGTTTAGAAGCTGAAATCCTAAATTGATTCCTATGAAAATTCTGGGTTTGGGAGCCCAAGTAGATTGTTTCTCATTAGTGACATTCTTCCTGGAAGGTCAGGCTAGGAATGGTAAATAAACCTTCAGATCCGGTGTTTCTTCCTCACCCATGGTATTTTAAAAAAATATTTGTGCTGTGGATACTCAGGATCCTTGATTGAGATTCTAATGATTCAAGCTGAATTCTGTGCATGGGGGAAAATTTCTGGGAAGTTAGGGGACCATTTTTCCATTTGATTTGTTTTACTGGGAAAGCCATTTAATCTCTCTGTACCTTAGTTTCTCCACTGGAACACTGACAGGAATGATTCTGTAAGTCTAGCTTTATTGGACTGAATCAGTTCGTGTTTATACAGATGTTCCTTGAGGCCAAATCCATGCCCGGAACTATATTGTCCTGCTTGTTTCCTCTGCCCTCCTCTCTGTGGTTGGGATGAGGTGCACTAGAAGAGCAAAGAGTTGGAGCTGGGTCTGTGATGTGGCAGTGTGCAGAGGGCCTGAGATTTGTCTGCTGCCTGAATCGATTGCCTTTGTGTGAAGGTAAGCGGATTCAGAGGCAAGTGTCTGTATGGACAATGGTGTCATTTTGTGGAGGAGGTTGTTTTGGTTTTTTTCCTTCCAGTTTTGGAGATTGAACTCAGGGTCTCGTGTGTTAGGCAAGCACTCTACCACTGAGCTATATCCTCAGCCTCTGTGGAAGAACTTTTGATGAACTTATGCTTGCTTGGTGCAAAACATAAAAGGGCAGATTTAGATTTCTGGACAGTTTTGCTCTTCAGTTAATTGATTTTATGTATTCCATAAGCTTATGTTGAATGTTTTCCTTGTGCCACAGTGGAATCCCACAGAGGATGGAGCCAGAGAGGGTGCCACTTATTGTCAGGGCTTTTCTAGACTAGTTGGAGAGAGGAAGCAATGGGCATTTACATCAAGAGTGTGATTTTACTGAGATGGGAGAGCACAGGGATCCATGAAGGCCATGAGAAAGATGTTTCCCAGCCACAGAGAGAGCTGGGTGTTCCAAAGTGGAATCCTGAAAGTTGGGGGAAAGGGTTCCAGGTGAAGGTGTTTGGAGGAGGCAGGGAGAGAGCATTCTAGAAAGAATGGACCACAAGTAAGAGAGAAGCAGCCAAATTAGGGGAACTCAGATACATTAAATATTGCAGAGCCTAGGAAGGAAGAGACTTTAGGCTGGGGTGGGAGGAACAGAGACAGAGATAGAGGAGTCTATAGGAATCTAGAAATGCTCCAAAGAAGAGGAAGATGCTCCACAGGCATTGATCCAGTCCCTGGTGTCTGCTGGACACGGCTTTCAACATTGTGTTCACTAGAGGGAGAAAGGCAGAAGGAGCCCCAGGCCCTGGGAAGTGCCCCGACTCTGATGGGAGGGGTCAGGACCCCCACACAATGGGCAATAAGACAAGACAAAAGGGACGACAAAAGCAAGAACAGAAAGCACAGTGGTTTGTTGGGAACCATGAAGTACAGCGTTAAGAGAAGTAACAGTGTGTGTGTGTGTGTGTGTGTGTGTGTGTGTGTGTGTGTGTGTGTGTGTGTGTGTGTTTTAGTGTGTGTGTGTGTGTGTGTGTGTGTGTGTGTGTGTGTGTGTGTGTGTGTGTGTGTGTTTCAGGCTGGTCAGGGCAGTCTCTGAAGCCTTTTGTAGCAGTGTTTTGGCTCTTACAGAGAGTGCTGGCCAGGGTACCCCTTGAACTCATTTCAGCAGGAAATCCATTGGTTCCAGAGTGCAGATTCCAGATTTGTTACTTTACAGGACTAATAAGTATGTAATTATCACATTTGAGGCCCTTGGAAGGGAATGCAAACATAAGCCACTGAACATCCTGAGAAATATAATTGAACTTAGTCCAGAGCTCTGGATGGAGCTTGTCACCATGTCACAGATATATCCACACCAGGCCATGGTCTTCTCTGAATGGAGGAAGACAGGGGAGATTAGCCCTAACTTTCTAAGGAACTGGGGAAGAAAGTGGGGCACAGCCTACTCTGCCTAGCCCACTCTGGAATCTCAGGGAAGGAGAGGCAATAGATGGGTAATACTAAAAGCATCCATTATCTATGTGCCCAGCAAACACCATCTTGTTTAATCATTACAGTGTTATACAGTTAGTGCTAATGTTTCCATCTTACAATGGATTGTGTATTAGTTATCCAATGCTACATAACAAACCACCCAGAAACTCAGTGACTTAAAACAATAGTTATTGTGAGTCAGGAGTGGTTCTGGTTTGGGATCTGTCAGGACCTCAACTCAAGTATTAGTTGGGGATATGGTGTTCTGAAGGCTTGACTGGACCTAGGGATTTGCTTCCAAATGGCTTGCCTACGTGGTTGGCAAGTTGATGTTGGTTGTTGACAAGAGGCCTCGGTTTCTCTTCATGTAGGCCTCTCCTCATGGCTAATGAAATGTCCTCATAACCAGGTAGCTGGCATTCCCCAAAATAGATGGTCTAAGAGACCAACATAGAAGCTGCAGTTTGGTTTATGAGCTGGCCTGGGAACTCATACATCATTGCTTCTGTCCGTTTGCTGGTCATACAGCTCAGTCCTCATTTAGTGTAAGCAAGGATTTCACAAGGCAAAGCTTCTTGGAGGTCATTTTAAAGGCTGGCTACCATAGAATGGTTCAGAAAACTGCCAACATCCCACCAGGGCTGTGTGTTGCTAGGATTCAAACCCAAGTTGCTGAATCCACAGGCAAGGCTCTCATGCTAAATGTTGAGTCAGAGGAGTGAGTGGCTGTACTGATGGGTTAAGAGGTCATGAAGGGGCATAATGGGGAACCTGGCAGGCATGTGTCAAAGCCCACTAAGGAGGGATGATCTTACTGTGTCCTGAGGAGGACTGGGCATACCCCAGGATGGGAACAAGGTGTACCCTGGTTTTCCTTCTAACCTGGTCTTCATTTGTCATCGAAGGCAAACTCACAGGGTTCTGCCTCAGTCTGAGAGCCAATCTCAAGGTTCTATGGGTCTCTTAGTCCACATGAGTGGAGGAAGAAAGCAGGCTCATACTTGCTCTGTGCTTTGCAGTGGAGAAGCATGAGTAGCGTGCTGGAATTCCCTATATGCACTGTTGTCAGCTGAGCAAAGAGATGCCTAGGTGGGTGGCACAGTAGTCTTGCACCATTGGGAACATGCCATGCTCCCTTAATCATCTTGGATATACAAGGGCTGCCCTTCCCTCCAGACACTCAAGGGATCTGAGCATTCAGTGGGGCAGACTGTACTCAGCAGAATGTCGGGGCTCACAGGGCACTTTCTGTCAAATCCTACTTACTGGATTCTTTTTCTCCTGGGGAAGCAAGATACGGATCTATGAATAATTCTCTAGAAATATAAGATGTTTTGTAAAGGTGAACAGCCTGCCCTTGCTGAGGATTGGATATGAGCTAGAAGGGGCTGTTTACTCCCAGGTCACTGCTGGCTTGAAAAGGAAACCATGAGATGGCCAGCGCAGTCCCAAGATTCGCAGCTACACATCCATGGAGACCAAAGAAATGGACCCCCTCCCAGAGAATCCCGAGGTCTTTGAGCTGCAGCCTGAGGAGTGACATCAGAAGGTGGGCAGATGGGGAGGAGGGTGGTTGCTGGCCTCATGTGAAGTGAAGGGGCATGCCGGGGCACAGGAAGCTCCTTGGCACCTCCGGATTCTTTGAAGGAGTAGCAAAGATGGTGACAGACAGGCTGGACAAGATGAGGAGGCAGCTGGTGTGAAGAATGGAGCCTACTTTCTTTTAGGCAGCGGGGAGCCATTGAAGGGTGTTGAGAAGCAGTGGGAGGTGGGCCTGGCCATTGGTAGGTGTTAGTATGGTTACTACTGTTGTGGTTATTTAGAAAGAGGATGAGAGGTATGCTTTGTGAAGATAATTTTGGTAGCTTGATCAGAATAGTAATAGGATTGGTCCTTTTAAATACCTTCTCTTTTTTAATTCTAATCTCCTTATGAGAAAGGAATCCTTAGCTCCATTTTATAGATGAGGAAACTAAGGCACACACAAAAAAATAACTTGCCCAGGGTATCAGGGAAGGGAGATAGGAGAAGTGAACATACTCAGAGGCAGGACATTGGTCCAAGCATGAGGTGACAAAGACCTGCCCTGGGTTGAGGCTGAGGGAATGGAAAGGGATGGCTGTAGGAATGTGAGAGACTGCAATATTGATTATGCCCAAGCAGGCTGTAAGCAGTGCAGGCTGTAAAGAGTTAACACCACTATTGGCTTGTTTTGAGATGTGAGTCCCTGGCTGAAGGCTACATGCTGAGGTCAGAGTAACTTGCACCCAAATTTTGTTCCCACAATTAAAACCTTCTTAAGTAGAAGGACAGTGTTCTAATTACAACCATATATTTTGTCTATCCTGTTCCTAATTTGAAAATGCTTTGTCTGTATTAGTTTCCTCAGAAACTGCACAATTGTGCATCCTTGCACATAGTTCTGCCCTTGCACGTAGCCTGCCTTTGCCTCAGTTGATCACTAATAAAAGTCAGTGGCTTGAACTGGCCATTGCCTTTGTTGGTTGTACCATCATGGATTGTCCTGGTGCCCCACTTTCTGTTTTTCTTGGTTCTGTCTTTTAGCCCCACCGCTGCCCAGTCCTGAGTTGTACACTGGGCAGGAGACTAGAGCCTACTATAGATATTTTAGGGGTCCCCAGCACAGGAGAAGGGAATTAATGGGAAGATAAGACTAGACTTACTGCCAGATGGGGGAGGTGGGGAGGGGTCTGTGGATGATCAGTAGCTCAGAGAATGGGGGCCACAGAACAGTCCCTCCCTGGCACTATTAAGAGGGATAGCTGGCTTTCTGGATACAAGGCACAGAAACATCTTCAGGGCACATTTCAAACTTGTATGCTAGATTTTCATCGGGAAGAGGTCCTTCCCCACAGCATGCATTGTAAATAGCAGAATCAGGGCAGCAAGCCCAAAGCTAGTCACTAGGCTCTGGGGTTCTCTTTAAGGAGGAAGGCAGAGAAAGGAGGGCTCAGAGCAGACCCTCCCAGGAGAGTTCTCTTCTTGAGAAGCCTGAGACCAGTGCCATCCAGGTAACAGCACTGGGTACACTTGGTCCTGAGTGAGCGCTGGCCTGGATATGGGCTCTCTTGATCTCAGAGTAGAGGCCATCCCAGAGGTTGGGATGGTCAGAGCTCAGCCCCTGACAGTGCATGATTCCTGCTCATTCTTGCAAAGCAAGAAAGGATGCTGGGGGCAGTGGGCAGGGGAAGACCAGGCCTGTGGCTGTTTTGAGTCAAAATACCTTGTCTCTTTAAAGGATGCAGAGGGCTGAGCTGCCCTACAGGGGAAGGGGATCTCTCCACAAGTTTCACAAAAGTTTCAGATGAGGTGAGAGTGATAACCTAGAAGCAGCTTGGAACAGGCACTGTGAGAGACCAACTGGGATGGGGGTGATAGAGGAGACCCTGCCATAGGACACAGGCCTCTCTGGTGGGGTGTGAGCACGGAGCACGTATGTATGCAGTATGTATCTATGTCTCTCCCTGGTCAGGCAAAGCCTTGGAGTCCTGAGTCTGCTTTGGGGCCCCTAGCAGCTAAAAGGAGGTCTGGATTTTGCAGGGTCCTCATAGTGGGTATCTGTAACCACACATGGACCCCAGGATGCCTGGGGAAAAGCAGATCTGTAGGCACATTCACACCAGATCCACTGGACAAAGAGACCGGATATTTTGCTGTTTGATAAACTTCATAAAATAGTGAAGCTGAATGATTTTGCTGCTGCCTGAATGGAAGTACCCTAAGAACCCATGCCAAGAAGATAAGTAAGACCATGGCTCCAGGAGGGGCGCTGAAACAAATGTGCAGTGAGAGGTACATCAAAGTAAAACTAGTTCTCCTGACTGGGTTCTCTGTGTGTGGCGATTGTGTGCATGTGAGCATGTGGCGTGTGTGTGTGTGTGTGTGTGTGTGTGTGTGTGTGTGTGTGTGTGTGGGGGC